>NC_071612.1:28346891-28646891 GCF_014839835.1 Dryobates pubescens
TGGTTTAGTTGATTAGGTGGTGTTGGATGATGGGTTGGATGCGATGATCTTGAAGGTCTCTTCCAATCTGGTCTGGTCTATTCTATTCTATTCTATTCTATTCTATTCTATTCTATTCTACAGAAACAGTCTGGATAGCTCTTAAGATTTGGAGCAGATTGGCAGCTAGATGAACTTTGTTGCTTGATAAGTAGAAGCTGGGGCAATCAGTTTTGACGGCTCTAAAAATCAGACTACTGCATTTGCATGAGAAGTATCTGATCATCTTTTTTTTTGGCACGTTGAAGTTGATGAAAGTAAAGCCCACCAGTTTTGAATTACGCTAACCTGAAATAAACACCAGAACAAGAGGACACCATCTCAAACTGTGCCAGGGGAGGTTGAGGCTCGAGGTGAGGAGAAAGTTCTTCACAGAGAGAATTCTTGGCCACTGGAATGTGCTGCCCAGGGAGGTGGTGGAGTCCCCGTCCTTGGAGGTGTTCAAGAGGGGATTGGATGTGGCACTTGGTGCCATGGTTTAGTAGTCATGAGGTGTTGGGTGGCAGGTTGGACTTGATGATCCTTGAGGTCTCTTCCAACCTTATTGAGTCTATGAAATAATCAGATTTTAAATGTGTGGAATACCCCAAAATAGGGAATGAAAAAGTTGTGTTGTGTGAAGTAAAGTGAGTGAACAGTGGGAGGGAACACTTAGTTAAATGATCTTTATAGTTCTGCAGACTTGGCAGACTGTTATCCTGTCAGACTTTTGCCTTCATAAATTTGCCAGCTTTTGGAATCTGCCTCATTCATGGATGGAGGAAGTGGAAGTGGGGAAAGTGAAGACCTGATCAAGAGAGGAGCAGGGGTGATGAAAGCATAGGACTTACTGGAGAATGGGCTGTGTTCCCACTAGAAAATGCAGAGGGTTATGAAGTACTGGTGATAAGAGAGGAAGAGTTGAAGGTAAGAAAACTAGGATTACATATGGGGTGAACTTCACTGCAGGTAATGTGGAAAAGGATGTGATGAAGCATTCATTGGGTAGGAAAGAAATTTTAAAGGAAGTTTAGGGCTAGTGGAGCTCTAGAAGTTAAGAGAATGGGAAGAAGGTCAGTGGAAAGACCTGGAAAGAGGGGAGAAGCTTTCTATATTTTTGTAAATGGGTAGAAAGTGAAGGGGAATCTGGGAGAAGCTCAAGAGCTGAAAGAAGTGGTTGCCAAGAAAAAAATTGTAACTGTCCTGTTACCTGAAATATTGGAATACAGGCATTTAGTCTTTTCTTCCCATGGATATTCTCTCTAAGGGATGTTGTTCAGAGGAAAACAAAGCAGCCTCTAAGATATGCATTGTTGGCAGCAAGCTGTCAGGCGTTTCAGCCAGAAGAGGGAAGTCATGCAGTTTCACTGTTGGAACTGTGGCAGTGTGCAGCGCAGTATAACTTCTTTGTATTTTCATTAGTCACATTTTAACAGAGCTTTTCTTCAAGATGGGAACAAGGAGGGTTTTTTTTTGTTTTGTTTTGTTTTGTTTTTCCTCTCTACCCTTTAATGGCAGATGTGAAATGGAAAGCAATTTGATCTTGTTATGAGACCTGTATCTTTTCTTTTGAAATGCTCTATCTTTTTTGACACTGCAAAGAAAAAATGAAAAAAGAATATTTTTGCATCTTGATTCATAAAGATTTATGCCTATAACTTCCATTCATGTTAGTGCTGATCAGTGTTGAGTCACTGACATCTTCCCTAATCTTTTAATTCATGCCTTTATACAAGACACATTTTTTCCTGATTTGACAATGATTGCACTTTTTTTGCGATAGGCTACAAGATTCCTTTTTCTGTGTCTTTTTCTCCTTTCACCTGGTATATATACCAGGTATAACTTCACAGGTGGTGTTTAAAGTTCATCATTTGCAGGCACATAACACGGGAAATGTTTTCTATTCACTCTGTGATTAAGGGTTATGTGATGAATTGTTTCCTTAAATGTTTTGGCTTTCTTCAGGGCACTATCTAAAAATATAAAGGTAACAGATTAAAAAGAGTATATGAACAGTTCCAGAGCAAGACTGAGGCTGTATTAAGTGGATTTAGTTGAAGTTGGGGAGGGAAGCAATAATCAATAGAGACCATGAACTGGTTTATATACTTAGTGTAAGTTTATAAACTGGGCATGTACCTGCAGAAAGAAAAGTAAAGCTCCTGAAATGAATTCTCTGTGCCTGTTGGTATTTCTAGGGGAGTGATGGAAAGCTGTAGTGTCTCTTGTTTGTTTGTACTGTACTTCTACTGTTGTGTCTGTGTGCATCAGAGATTCTGCTGGTCAGAAAACTGCAACAGCTGAATCAACTGACCCTAGTTGGGTTCACTGTAGTCATGGCACCACACTGTAGGGAGTGATGTGGGCATAGAGGAGTTGCTAATTGAGGGTGGCAAGTGGAGAAGCCATTTTTTGGGCATGGTTGTTAACTTAGTGCCTTTTGCTGGAGATGAGAGACTGGCTGCCAGTGGTGATGGGGTATTGTGTGGGCACCATAGTGCTTCAGATTAATATGCATTATTAGTATGCCTAATTAATATACCTTGCTCACACTTACACTATAAAGCTGATCACCAGAAAGATGCAGGCAGTACAATTTTTTTTCTTCTCTCCCCTCACGTCAGATGGAAGGTAACTTTTGGGAAACTTTTGCTTTCCCCATGGCTAGGGATGTTCTTTCTGTTTTCCATTCCTATGCCAGAGGAAGTGTGTGCACAGTCATGAAAGATTATGTTGCCAGAAAAATTATTGAAGGAAATGAGGAAAGAGCTATGACTGGGCTTCAGATGCTGCTTTGTGAGGTTTTTCGTTCAAAGAGATACAGATCCATGTGTAAACATGCTGCACATGTTAAGGAGTGTTTTGTGTTGCACAATGCCTGCTTATTTAGTTCTCAAGCAGCTTCCAAGTACTGTATTTGTTAACTTGGGTTTACTGTGAGTTACTATTTACTGTTGGAAGAAGAGGATTTTCTCTGATATGATTACAGTGGGAAAATTCATATGTCTTGAACAAACAATAATCATCATTAATGACTGAGAAGTTACTTCTATTTCAGACACAAGCTGTCAAGCTGTTCAGACTGCAGGTCAGATTTCTAAGAGCAGGAGGGAAGCAGAAGTGAAGTTAACTTCTCCAAAGAGTACAGTTTATTAAAAACATAAGATCCTAACTGGTATAGTTACTTTAAAGTTCCTGATTATTTGTGAATATCTATGTTCATAAATATGTATATTTTTTACTTATCTTGATATTTCTAAAGTAAGAAAATAATGGGAAAGTGAAATGTCCTTACTGTTCTGTGCCCAGATGCAAAATCAGGTGTAAAATAACCCATTGAGAAGTGAGCAGTGACCTATAAAGTTTGTGTGTGCAAATGAAATCTTCAGAACAGACTTAGGATGAGGGTTGTGGATGTTGGCTCTTCATTGCATGTATTAGTCACTGATGACACATTGAATTGCAGCATGTTGGCTTTGGGAGATTTTTATTTGAAAGAGATGCAGATACATGAATAAAAACCTTAAGTGAAAGGAATAGTCAGCCATTCAGCCATGCTTCATCAATCACAGCAGTTGTTGCTGTAGTAACTTGAGCTGGGGAAGTGGATGCCAAACTATTCTGAACTTGATGCTTTAGGTGGACTCAGCTGTCCATTGGAAGAACCTATAGGTGGAAGACGATAGAAGTGAAGCAGAGATGCTGTGCTTGCTAGCACACAAAAGAAAGGCACTGTGAGTGCGTGGGTTTGCTTTTGGAATCACTTTCACCCTTCTATGACATCTGCATAACAAAGGCAATTGTGCCATCGTGAAATGGTGCAAAGTGATACACTGAGGCGTATTTATTGCTGCACTGTGGGCTGTCTGTAAGGTCTATTAACTGGATAGTTTCAAAGATATCTGCTGTTGTGCAGTATCTATTAAAAAAAATAGAAATCCATGCAGCATGGTGTGTGATAAAGGATTTTAGGATGCTCTGTTGTTGTACCTGCAGCACACATTTTGGTTTGCCTAATGGAGCTAACACTTGGAAATGACAAAACTAAGTTGCCTGGTGGTTGTTGTGAGGAAAGAAAAGCCAGTGTTCCTGTGAGTAAGTGAAAACATTTTCAAGATCAGATGCTTTAATCATTGCTGTGTGTTGTAATAGCTGGTGAACAAACTGATCACTTGTCATTCTGTCTCTGTTGTGATGGCAAATAGGATTTGTTTACTAAAACTGGAACAAACACTGCAGATTTTCTCCGGGGCTTTGCTCAGGCTGAGAATTGTTTGGCAAATAACAAAGCATATTTCCATTTTTATTCACTCTAAATATTTCAAAGGTAGAAAGAGGCAGCTTTAGGCAATGTTTTTGTGTAGCTGTACTGCAAGTTATTTTCATGTTCAAGGTGTGCAGAAAGGATTAGCAGATCCTCACATGAATTAGGTTCTCATTTCAGACCTGAGTTCCATTTTGATATGGGGTTTGCACACTAGCATTAAAAAGCCACATGCTAATAAATATATGTAGGGAATAGTTGTCATTTGAATTTCAAGCAATATGTCATATAGAAAAGCCTGAAATCATCAAAGTTTTGACTTCTATGGGTGGCTTCACAATAGAGATGAACTTGAATAAGGCTATGTGTATAACAGTATTCCTGAATATGAATGAGGATGATGTATAGCTATAAGTAGAGCTAAAAGTGATCTGTGTTTTTGCCTGAGGCCTTTTATATTCTAGCATTGTTTTTTCTTAGAAAATAATTTGGAAATAATTTTTACTAACAGTGTTTGTAGACCAAAACCATTTATGTGCATTTACTAAGGTAAGAGGTGGTGCTGTGTCCAAGCAGAAGGCGAGTTTCAGTGCATGTAGTATTACAAAAGTTCAGAAATGCTCATGAGTGTACAAAAGTTGATGTCAAATAACTTTCTGCTAGGAATGTAGCCACAGGTTTCACCAGAAAGCAATAACTGGTAGATTTCTAGACCTAGAAAGGATCACTGAATCCTCTGGCTGTATCTTTTATATAGGACTTGTCATGAGATAAGGAAAATTAAATCTTTTGGAGTATAGATATCAAAAATATTAGCAGATGGAATAGCTGCTCTTCTGTTTGCTAGGTTATTGCAAAGGTGTGAGGTTTTGGTTTTGTGTGGTGGGCTTTTTGTGCTTTGTTTCTTTATTTGTTTGCGAAAACCAAAACAAAACCCAGAAAAACAAAACCAGAGATTCTTTGAAAAAAACATGCCTATATCCTAAATTAATGGTAACTGTGGTCATTAGGCCTCAGGTTGTGTTGTGTATGTAGAATTAAGGACATCTGTTTCCTGTCCATCCATTAAAGCTGCTTATATGTTGTAAACAAAGCTACCTCCTTGGTCTTGCCTTTTAGCAGCTGAACACATTGATGCCTTAACATATCTTACCTTGCAGCATAGTTTGGTTTTGTTTGGTTGGTTGGTTTTTACTTGGCTGCATTAATTTTTTGGGGAGAGAGTGGGTTAAACAGAAGTAAAAATAAGAATGTTTCACTCTAACACAATAATAAATACTACTAATACTACTACTACCCTGTCAAGCATTTATGAAAATAACTGGTACAGAAAGACAGAAATCACCACCTGTTTCCTATCTTACTGTTGTATGTATAGCTGATAGCTGCAGCAGCAGTGAATCCCTTAATTCTGCAGGGTAAAATATAGTGCATCTCCCAAGAAGTTTAATTGTTTGCTGCAAAGTGTATTGGCTTCACCAAGATGATGCTCATGTAAATGATGTGAATATCTAATTCCTCATAAAGCATTCTGCTCAGTGAAGAAAGCAGCTCTTTTGAAATTTGTGCATAGTTGGCAGTTTATAAACCTGGTATTTACATGTTAAAGAAAATAAAGTGCAGGCAGCAAGACCTGTTTGTGTTATCAGTTGTATTTGGTGAAGTAGGAGTCCTGTTGTAGCTCAGCAGGGTGACATAGAAAATTATTCCAGCGTGTTATGGGAAATAATTGGCTTTTAATTTTCTTTGTTGCAGCTGTTCTGTCATTCTTAGTGGATTTTATTTGTCTGTATTTCTTGTGGATGGGCTGCTGATCCTAACCATTTGTCTGTCAGCTTTGCAGTGAATGTTCTTCATCTGTTAATTCACCTATCATCCACTTGCGCTTAGCTCCCCAGATGTGAAGAAATATTTGTTCTTGTCAAAAGATGTAATGCACCATGGTGCAGAAAAATGTGAACAGAACAGGTAATATATTTTATTGGTCTAATTGAAACAGGGTGGGGAAAGGACAAACTTCTGGCACATAAATCCTTTTCATGGCTTGCTCCTTAGGTAATAAGTAATTATCCTGGAAGAAGTGCTTGCATCCAGTGTGTTGTCTGTTCCTTCTAGCTGTAAAATTGGTCCAGTAAAAGACATTATTTCTAATAAACTTTACTTCTCCTGGATTTTAGTCAGTCATGGTTGCAACAATTCTAGTAATATAGTTATTTCAGCAGCTCTTGGTTTCTCATCTCCCTGGTTTATGTGCCTTCAGCTGATGCAAGCAGAAAGTAAGCTGTTGATTTTTCACACTTAGATGTCTGGCAAACATAGAAATAAATAAATAAATACCGGGTAAATCAACTTTTTTGTACAGCTGCATTTTACAGAGGTGAAGCTGTTGTGCTCATCTCCCACCACAGCTCTTCCCTGCAGACTCCTCTTTCTTCATATTTATTTTGTTGATTTAAATATAAAAAAAGAGGAGATGGTGCATTTCTTTATTTGTTGGTGTCCATCAGTTACATTTTTAGGTGAAAGCTGCCAAGCTTCATTAGGGGGCTAAGCTCACCAGAGGAATACTTGTGTCATTTCCACACGCTTGTCATGTTACTTTCTCTGTGATAACTTGAACAGTCAGCCTATGAAGTGCTCGCATAACATTTGTGGATGAAGTGCTGCCAGAGGTGACATGTGCTGATAAAAGGTGTTCATGGCAATGGAAAATCTCATTTGTATGTAGCAGAAGTGATGAGCTATGGGACTTTGCTTTGATTGCATTGTAATTAATGATGCTTTGTGTACCTTAGTGTGATGGCTGCAGAGACTCTGGCAGTCTTGCAGGTTCTATCTGATAGGGTCCTTTCTCTTAAAGAGATGTGGACAGCAGAGAACAGTTGAGCAGACACACTTCCCAGCTGGGTTGATTGGAAGTTTCTCTGCTGATCACAAGCATGTCACTCATGATTAAGAATAAACCCCAGTCCTCAGTGTTGTATCTTGGCAAGATAAACCTTTTAGGGCTCCTGCAGATTAAGCTTTCTGCACCAGGTATTGTTGAGAACCTGTGGGCTATTTGGTTTTATTGTGCTGTTTCTGATTACCTCATTAGAAAGCAAGGAGGTTACCTTCTGAATTTCTTACTGTGCTTGGCTTCCACATCTTCTCTTTCCTTAAAGAAAACTTTTGAAGGAGCAGCTCTGCTCATCCTCTGTTTGGTAGCTGCAGTGATCTTTGACACTTGTTTGGGTTTGCTGTGGTGGTAAATTGGCTTAGTACTCTCTCTTTCTGAGTCCGAAAGTCCCTGCCTTTTAAGATATCAAAAGCCTGTGTGAGTGCAGAGGCACATAGAAGAGAACACCTGTTTGCTGTCTCTTCAAACTCTGTCAGCCCACACAGTTTGACAAATAAGGTCACGAACCCTGGTGGCTCTTCAAGGGCTGCTCATGCTTGTAACTTCTTGTAGGACTTCAGATGGTAAAGTATTTCCCTGGCTACTTTTCCCATGTCTTTGAAGACTTGGTGAATCTGGACTTAACCAAGTATTTTAAGGGGTTGGCATGAACCCTTCAGGGCTGTCTTGCAACTATCAGGCGGAGATGAGTATATTTTTCAAGGTTTCTCAACATTTCTTATTTATATACTGAAGATTATGTTTCTGATGGTTTTTTTACTGAACAAATGTTTGAGCCTAGAGCTAAAGGAAGAGAAACTTCGTCTAACTCTTAGGAATTCTTTTTATTAGCTCTAGTGTAATAAATACTGCATATGGATTCAAGTCTTTTCATCTCCTAACACTGGTTTGTGATCTTACATAATGTGTACCTGGTTGGACATAGCTTTAAATTGTGGTTAATTTCCCTGGGGTACTGTGGTCAGTGGAGAAGAAGGGTTCTCCAGCAGATACAACTAGTAGTATCTAATTTCAACCTCCCTTCAAAACCACGTATAAATTTTCTTGATGTTCTTCCTTGGGGACTGTTGAGGAGACCTCAACACTGGACTGGTTGGTCTGTGAGAGTCAAGGCCGCTATTAAAGCACTTGACTCAGTATTAGTTTGCTCTCTGTGTTGGCAAATCATGTGCTTTGTGGATCTCCACGTTTTTGAGTGGGCTACATGTTTCAGCTGAGAGTAATTGGCACCTTGGCTCTTCGTATTGTGGTGGCAGCTGGACTCCTAACTATCTGCGGGGTGTTTTGGTACTCGCTGTGTACATGAGATAGGTTTTCAACTTCTTCTGGTCTGAGACACGATAGTGTTTGAGGTTCAGTGTGAAATTGTGCACAATAGTTCCCAGTAACTGGGGATTAGTAAGTGCTGTCAAGTTTTACAGTCATCTTTTGCCTGTACATGCTGACTGGAACTGACATGTTTTTATGCTGCCCAGCTTTGGGATCTGTGTTTTCTCTCTTCTATTTATTTTTTTTAAGTTCCTCCCCCCACCCTGCAGCTTTTGCATCCTGCAGTCTTTTTAGTCTTATTGTTAAATGTTTTCAAAAAGTGATCCAAAAATCCTGGATAGAAGGATATAGGGAGAATCATAAACAGTTTCAGTATGACAGTGAAAATTATTTCTTCCAAGTTTTTGTTTGATTTGCTGTCCTTAGAGGCCTTTTGGTAAAGGGAGAGAATCAGGGAGAGGAGATGGAGGATGACTTTATTAAAGATTATCCAAAAATTCTAGTGTCCAGCAATGGACTGTAGGTGACTAAATCTTTAGCAGACATGGTATTAATAGAGATAGTATTTTGGGCAATTGCCAGCACAAATGCTACGAACCGTGAAACAAATCTCTGAATAGGAATATTTATTTATTTTTAAAGGAAGTTTTTGCCCTTTAATCTGTAATTCTTGAGGTCATGAGGTCATATTCATACCCTTAAATACATTTGACGTTAGCAATCACAAAATTTTAGTTACTTTATGCTTTTACGTATTGTTCATCCTGGCCTCATCCATTTTAGCTGATCTCAAGCAACTGAAGTCTGTTAGCCATCAGATGTGTAAATATTTCATTGCAGACTTGCAGGAAGAAACTAGGACTAACTTTTACAACTCTTGCTCTGAAATTCTTAAACTGATTAGCATTCTTTAGTGATACTTTAGACTGCATGTTGAGGAGGATTATTTGTTGACGTTATAGAATAGAATAGAATTAACCAGCTTGGAAAAGACCTTTGAGATCATCAAGTCCAACCTATCACCCAACACCATCTGATCAACTCAATCATGGCGCCAAGTGCCCCATCCAGTTTCTTCCTAAACACCTCCAGTGATGGTGTCTCCACCACCTCCCTGGGCAGCACATTCCAATGGCCAATCTCTCTTTCTATGAAAAACTTCTTCCTAACTTCCAGCCTAACGCTCCCCAGGTGCAGCTTGAGATTGTGTCCTCTTGTTCTGGTGCTGGTTGCCTGTGAGAAGAGACCAAACCCCACCTGGCTACAACCTCCCTTCAGGGAGTTGTAGAGAGAAAGAAGGTCTCCCCTGAGCCTCTTCCTCTCCAGGCTAAGCAACCCCAGCTCCCTCAGCCTCTTTTCACAGGGCTGTGCTCCAAACCCCTCCCCAGCTTTGTTGCCCTTCTCTGGACACCTTCCAGCATCTCAACATCTTTCCTAACCTGAGGGGCCCAGAACTGGACACAGGACTCAAGGTGTGGCCTAACCAGTGCTGAGTCCAGGGCAGAAAGACTTCCCTGCTCCTGCTGGCCACACTTGCCGATGCAGGCCAGGATGCAACTGGCCTTCTTGGCCACCTGGGCACACTGCTGGCTCATGTTCAGCCTATAATCAACCAGCACCCCCAGATCCCTCTCTACCTGGCCGCTCTCCAGCCACTCTGACCCCAGCCTGTAGCACTTCATGGGGTTGCATAGAATACATAGAATACATAGAATAAACCAGGTTGGAAGAGACCTTCAAGATCACCGCGTCTAACCCATCAACCAATCAAACACCACCCAAACAACTAACCCACAGCACCAAGCACCCCATCAAGTCTCCTCCTGAAAACCTCCAGTGATGGCGACTCCACCACCTCCCCAGGCAGCCCATTCCAATGTGCAATCACTCTTTCTGTATAGAACTTTTTCCTAACATCTAGCCTGAACCTCCCCTGGCGCAGCCTGAGACTGTGTCCTCTTGTTCTGGTACTGGCTGCCTGGGAGAAGAGACCAACATCCGTCTGTCTACAACCTCCCTTCAGGTAGTTGTAGAGAGTGATAAGGTCACCCCTGAGTCTCCTCTTCTCCAGGCTAAGCAACCCCAGCTCCCTCAGCCTCTCCTCGTAGGGCTTATGTTCCAAACCCCTCACCAACTTTGTTGCTCTTCTCTGGACTCGTTCCAGCAAGTCAACATCCTTCCTAAACTGAGGGGCCCAGAACTGGACACAGTAGTCAAGGTGTGGCCTAACCAGTGCAGTGTACAGGGGCAGAATGACCTCCCTGCTCCTGCTGGCCACACTGTTCCTGATGCATGCCAGGATGCCATTGGCATTGTGACCAATGTCCAGAACCTGGCACTTGGATGTGTTCAATCTCATGCCCTTGGACTCTGCCCATCTGTCCAGCCTGGCAAGGTCCCTCTGCAAAGCCTCTCTACCCTCCAGCAGATCAACTCCTGCTCCCAGCTTGGTTTCATCTGCAAAATTGCTTATGATGGACTCAATCCCCTCATCCAGATCATCAATAAACATATTAAAGAGCGTGGGGCCCAGCACTGATCCATGGGGGACACCACTGGTGCCTGGCTACCAGCCAGATGTGGCACCATTCACCACCACTCTCTGGGCTCAGCCTCCAGCCAGTTCCTAATCCAGCTCAGAGTGCTGCTGTCCAAGCCAGGGGCTGACAGCTTGGCCAGGAGTTTGCTGTGGGGGATGGTGTCAAATGACTTGCTGAAGTCCAGGTAGACTACATCCACAGCCTGCCCCACATCCACCAGGCAGTCACCTGGACATAGAAAGAGATCAGGTTAGTGAGGCAGGACCTGCCCTTCCTGAATCCATGCTGGCTGGGCCTGATCCCTTGGCCATCCTGTAAGTGCTGTGTGATTGCACTCATGATGACCTGTTCCATAATCTTGCCTGGCACTGAGGTCAGGCTGACACGCCTATAATTCCCTGGCTCATCCAACCTGCCCTTCTTGTGGATGGGCACCACGTTGGCCAGCTTCCAGTCCTCTGGGACCTCTCCAGTGAGCCAGGACTGCTGGAAAATGATGGAGAGTGGCTTGGCAGCTCATCTGCCAGCTCTCTCAGCACCCTAGGATGGATTCTGTCTGGTCCCAGGGACTTGTGGGGATCCAAGTGGCTAAGGAGGTCTCTGTCTACTTCCTGGATCACAGGGGAACTATACTGCTCCCTGGCTCCATCTGCCAGCTCTGGAGGCCAGCTGTCTGGAAGACAACCTATGCTGCTATTAAAAATTGAAGCAAAGGTGTTAAGTACCTCTGCCTTTTCCTCATCGTTTGTTACAACATTCCCCTCCATGTCCACCAGGGAGTGGAGATTGTCCTTGCCCTCCTCTTGCTATTAATATATTTATAGAAGGATTTTTTCTTGTCCTTAACAGCAGTGCCAGGCTAAGCTCTAAATGGGCTTTTGCCTCTCTAATTTTTTTCCTGCATGACCTAGCAACATCCTTAAAAATTCCATGGGTCACCTCTCCTTCCTTCCATAGATGATACCTCCTCTTTTTTTTCCCTTAATTCACCCAGAAGCTCATTGCCCATCCAGGCTGTCTGCTCCAGGGCTCATCTCCAGCACACTGGCACAGCCTGTTCTGAGTCTTCAAGAATTCTTCCTTGAAGTAGGTCCAACTCTCCTGGCCCCCTTTGATTTTAAGTGCTGTTTCCCAAGGAACCTTCTGAGTTAGTTCCTTTAATAACCTGAAGTCTGCCCTCCGGAAGTCCAGAGTGGAGGTTTTGTTGCTGCTGCTCTTATGTGAGATAAAGTTCTGTAACCTTGGAAAAAACATGTTTCCTTTTTAGTTCCTCAAGTATCATAATGTACAGAATATATGACATTTTGTTTTAGGATTGTAACTTTTTATTAGAACAGAAAGAATGTGTTGGAGACCTCCTAAATTCAGTTGAAATTTTCTATGAGGAAAGACAGGGTGCATAAGGTTGCTTATATCCAAGGATCACACAATTACTCTTCATGACATTCAAATATGAGTTGCATTGTGAAATCCTGGAAAACACCTGAAGTACTTCAAATCCCTTTCTTATGCTATCAAGGAAAAAAGGATCAGGAAAAGCAAAAAGTATCATTTATCTTAAAAATGCCAATGGCAGTGCAAGATTTTATTTATTCAAACAAACAAACAAACAAAACTACAAGAACTTGTTAACCTTGAGTGCTTCTGCTGCTGGAAAACAACATCTGACCAGGAAAATGTTTGCTGTTCCATTAGCCCATCATAGAGCTTTGAAAAAGGTTGCATGACGAATAGGAAGGAGATCACTGGGATTACAAACAAGCAGCCATTAGAGTATCTTTTAAGGCAGAAGAAATTTTATCTCTGTTTAGCTGATAAGCTGAAAGTGCAGGTGAACTTAAAAAGAAAGGATATGGAAACAACACCTAAATAAATCCAATGTAATATTTAGAGAGCAGGTATAACCTGTGCATTACCTTCTTCCCTCTGTTGAGTCATGGATTACAGTAATTTAGTTTGCTGCTGCTCTGGGGATGTACATGCTGATTATTACATGATTATAGCACTGTATCCTGCACTTCAGTGTTTGTGCTTACTGGTTCCAGAGTGAGCTCTGGTTTAGGTTGGATACGCTGCATCTCACCCACTGCATTCTCAAGGAAGACAAATGATTGTCTTTGCAAGACAAGAACTCCTAAGTATGGTCCTTTAGGAATTAGAGCTTCTTCCTTCTTTCGTTCCTTGCAATAGTATAAGCACTGTGTGAGAAGAAGGGAAGAAGGATCAACAGTGCATTGCAATTACAAGTAAAGTTACTGAGAAGAAAGGAAAAAAACCCCAGTACATTGATGATCATTCTGTGTCGTGCACTACTGCAGTGTGTGATGATTTAACCTGCCTGTTTCTTTTCAACACCTGAGCCCAGGGAAAAGTAACACACAAAACCCGCTCTGGGTTGAGATAAAGAGTTGAGATAAAAAGCTGTACTGAACAAATGAGATAGATAATTGGGCATTGTATTATTATTACTATTTGCAGGAAAAGTGCAGCAGGATGCAGCAGAAAGCAGCAAAGTAACCAACTCTCACCCGTCCCCTTGCCATCTGTGCAGGAGGGAGGCAGCACCCAGAACCCAAAAGCAACAACTGGAACAGGATGCCTCTCATTGTTATGATCTGAACTTCAAGCCCCAGAATACTTTGCTGCAGCCAGCACTTTCATTTGGAAGCTGGCATGAGGCAGGATGGCTTTGAGTAGCAGTAGCAGATCGAAACTCAGCCCGTGACACAGCCATACTTACGGCAGTGTTTAGCCAGATATGGCGACGACGGAGGTTCTTGGAATCAATACGGCTGACCAATATGATCAGTACTGATCCTTTATTGTTCCAGTAGTGCAGGCCTATGGTTCAGTCCTATGGTGAAAGCATGGCACAGTAAAGCATGGAAGGAGAGGAGATAGGACAGGCAGAAAAAGAAGAAGAAGAAGTGCATAGCAAGGAAACTGCTACAATTTATATAACCTTGGTATGCCTTGTTGGCATGGACTCATTGGTCCCCTATGAGTGACCACACATCACACTATTGTAGATTATTGGTCCAACCACGGATGACACGTGAGGTTTGTTGATGCAGGTGCATGTCCTGTTGTCCCGAGATAACTCACTATGTTTCTAGCTACCAGCGTCTTGTTTTAGTTACATGCTGCAGGCACAGCTCTGTTTGGTACACTGGTAGCTGGCTCTGCACTTATGCTGAGCATGGCCTACCACCATGTCAGGCTCTAGGCCTGAACTGCCAGATTGCTCACACTGCTCGTTGCTGGTGTTCCCACAGCAGTGCACAGTCATGCTGAGAACATAATGCAGACATAATGCTCCTTAACACATTATATTGTTAATGGGAAGCTTACCCTTGTAACAAGAAAGTTAGAGCCTGAGTGTTAAATTATGACAGTCCTTTCTGGAAAAGCCTGTAATCACTAGGCCCTTAGAGTATCTTATTTCTGGCTTGGAACTCACCATTGCTGATGCTGATGGAACTTGGTTGGTCATGCTGATATTTACTATCCATTTCTGTTTTTCATGACCAGGACTGATGGAGAGCCTCACTTATCTGATCGGTTTAACTTGCAGACCCTTTGTAGTCACAGCATTGCTTTTATATCTGTACAAACCTTGTGACAAGTTTGGAATACTGTACAGATTATAAAGTATTGGTGATGTCATTTAGGTCTTTGAGTAGTACAAGGTTTGTTTAGCATGACAGAAAGAGAGTAGGTCACAATAATGTTAGTTATGCTCTGTGTACATACAGTGTAATATAACATGCATGTCTTTATCTTTTTTTTTTTTTGAGATGTCACAGTGAAGGTATAGTAATGAAACCTGGACAGATTGTTCTGAGTTTGTATTTCTTGGAGAAGGACTTTGGTTTGCTGTGCCAGGAACTGTGTAGTTTGTGAAAAGGTGAGGCTCTCCCTTAGCGCCTCTCATGGGCTTGCTACAAGGATGGAGCTTTGTTGCTCAAATGTCTTCTGTTTTAGCTCTTAAGAAAAAAATATAATACTACAGTCATCTTGCTGGCTGTGAAGATGCCAATGTAACGAAGGATTATCTCCCCAGGAGTGTAAGGTGATAAAAGATATTTTACTGGAGGGCTTTGATATCTCGTCTGTCCTTTTTAGTGTCTGAACGTGTGCAATGGCAAAAGGCCTGGGTGTGTTCTGGGTTTTGCTGCAATGAACAGAATGAGAAGCAGCTGTGTATATCTGGGTGACAAAGGAAAGCCAAACAAAGAGTTTCTCATGTAATTCTGAGCTAACTGATTCATCTTGTATTCTGCAGCTTAGTTTTGATACGGCTCATCAGAGTTTTGGTGGGTTTGAGACTGGAAATATACCTCAGGATGTTGATTGAGCATGTATGAAATTGTTCAGAATTAATTCTCCATTCATGAAGAATGTCATAGCCAATTTGTAGGTATCTGTTTTATGAGGCTATTAACCTTTCACCCGCTGACATCTATTAAGAAGAAAGTTTGTGGGTTTTTTTTCCTGTTAGCCTTAAAAGCAATAAACAGAAATCTCCTTTTTATTTTGGTAGAATATTTATTTCAAACATTAATATTGTTATAGGTGAAGGAGACAGTTCATGATTTGTTCGAGGAAAATGATAAATTTCTTAAGCTGAGAAGAATGTCTTTGTATGTCCTTCCTGTTGCATTGAACACCCAACCAGCTGTCTACCCAGCCAACACTTGTCTCCTAGTTTTCACTGCAGTGCAAGCCTCCATTAACTTGGCTGGCTTTATTGCATTTAGATTACTAGAAGGAAAAAATGAGGTTTGTGGTGCATTGACCGGCCAAGCACATCCAATCTTAGGTTGAAAATGGAAACTCTGACTCCAGTTAGCCTGCAGGCATGGCTGAACCGTTACAATGAAACGAAGCTATCTCTCTGGAGCAGAAAATTACATGTATGCAGAATGTATTGATACATCAGACCTGTAAGAGAAATTTAGCAAAGTAGCAGGGAGATTAACTAATGAGCCATTTCTTTGGCAATTAGAGGCTCTCGTGCTAGTGTCAGAGGTACAGTTTGAGAGTGCACCAGATCCTTGGGGTTTAGAATTACCTGCTACGAGATTTTACGTTTCTTCTTCTCTGTGTAAATATTTACATTTCCCATTAATCTTGCAGGTGCTATGTGACAGTAACCTGAGAATATGCAACACTTTGGATGTAAAAAATCTCATTATGAGAATGAATATTCTGTTTGGTGAGAAAAAACAAGGCCTTGCCTGGACTATGCCTTCAGAGAAACTGATGCCTACTGCATTTTATACCTCAGCCAGCCCTGTCAGCTGTGGTTTGACAGTGCAGCTTGCTGGATCAAGAGAGACCATGATTCTCAGTGGAATTATTGGGAATATTCAATTAAAACTGGTTAAAGTATTATACAATTTTTTTACAAAGGAGTTTTGTTTTATTTGGAAACCTTGGAGTGTTATTCTGGCTGCATATTAGATAAGAGTCAGGAAGTAGCTGTCCATGGCAGGGGACCTGGCTGCATATCAGATATGAGTCAGGAAGTAGCTGTCCATGGCAGGGGACCAAAATTCTATGGTTTATTAATATAACTAAACCCCAAACATCCCTCACCCTCGCTTCTGGACTGTTCAGTAACCTCTGTGAAAAGTGCTGGCTTAAGGCTTGATTGACTCTGTATGCTCAAAGGGGAAGAGTGTTTTTGTCCCCAGATCATTGGATCAAACTTTCCCCCACCCCATTTGAATTGAGATCAGTAGTGATACTGCTGAGAGAAGTACTTCAGTGGCAAGTACACCTGGTGAATTTTGCTTCTTTCCTTTGCAATACTGGATTTAATTTTTCTGTCTTTAGATGCTATGAACTATAGACATGAAACAATTGCATCCTAGTCAGGCTAAAAGGACAGCTAGGCAGAATGGAGCATTTAAATGCACTGCACCGCATAGATCCAAAAAGTTTAGTTTTCTAGCCTTTTATGTAGTTATTTATAAAGAAAAGTGAAGAGACTGTTAGAAAAGAGGGGGAAAAACTAATTTAGCCATGGGGGAGGGAGAATCATCTGCTATTGATTCTGTGTATTCACTGAGAAGTGCAGAACCCATTTATAAGGTGCAGTTTTACCTAGTTTCACTTGCTGTTGTGTATTCATACCTTGTTTCTATCAGTATTGTTGCCCATACTAATACATTGTAGCTGTGCTGAGTGTCCATGCAAGAGCTGTAGTGGCAGTGAGTTAAAGTTTGACTTAATGCTTTAATACAACCCTTGATCAAAGTAATGAAACTCTGTATCACCAGGGGAGCAATCTTCTCTGGCTGGGCCCTGCTCTAATCTTGCAGATAGCGCAGACTTCAGAGCTGTGGATGAGAAAGGCAGGTTTGGATTTGCAGTGGTGAGAGTGTACTGTGTTATGAGGTGGCAAGGTTTGCCCCTCAACAATATAATAATAAACCACATTTTTACAGATTAAGACATACTGATGCTGAGCTTCATACAGCCTGCTGCAGGAAAATAAAGTGCTACAAAAATACCAGTGCTTCAAGTGCAAATCATGAGATAGTGTTTTCAGAATACACTTTTCCAGTTACATTAAATTTGGTCTAGCAAAAAACCCCACATTGCTGGTGGGCACTGTGAGCCTGTGTGGGTTGTGTTTTAAGCTTATGTTAAGGAGAAGAATTTGTCTATGTGTAAAAGCCAGGGCAAATCCTGTGCTTATGGAGGCATGGGGAGAGAGCAGTAGAAGTAAGCTCCTCTGCTGATGCATCTTTCCAACCACCATCTCCAGTGTCCTTTTGTGCTGAAACATGTATATTTAGTTTTTAGATTCTAATTTGCTTTCATCAGTGCCAGCATTCTTTCAGCACAACCAGTAAGTAAGTCTGTTACTGCTGCAGTTCATTCTTCCTTCCCAGTGCAGGACTCTGCACTTAGCCTTGTTGAACCTCATTAGGTTCCTCTCTGCCCAGCTCTCAGTCTGTCCAAGTCTTACCGAATGGCTGCGCAGCCTTCAGGTGTCGGAGCCAAGCCTCCCAGTTTGGTATTGTCAGCAAACTTGCTGAGCAGACTAAGAATATTGTGGAATCACTGGAAATCTCTAAGAACAAATAGGATAAGCAGTGGATAAAAATTATTTCCATATGTTTCCTATTGGCTTGAGATAGCAGATGACTCTAGAATTGCTTTTACCCTGCTTTAGTTTTTCGACAACTTTCCATGACCGACATAGGTGTTGTGAACTCTCTGCATGGTTTATCGTACACACTTGGCTGAAAGTCCTGCAGCAGGAAATCTGTCGAGCAGCTTTCCTTTTATATAGTTGAAAGACTATTTCAGTATTCCTAGAATATATTATCTGCAATTGAGAAGAAAAACATCCAGTCTCTTAAGATGGGAGACAGATCTGCTTAGGGTATCCTGTCCTTCTCTCCATTTACCACTTCATTTTCTATTCACTTTCTCTTTCTGCCCTTGATTAAATACTTACTGTGCTTTGGTGCTCACGAGAATAATTGGGATGAGCAGGAGCATTAACAGGAAAAAAAATGCAGCCTCTAACAAGTACTTTTTCTTGCTAGTCAATGTGCTGCCTTAATGACAATGCCATTAATTTCAGTTCAGAACTTCACTTCAATGATGTACTGATGTAATACTCTATGTGGATCGCTTGTTCCTCCAGCCTCAAAACATTTGCAGGGTGCTGAGTTAGTCAGTGTGTCATTTTTGTATCTGTGATGACCACTGGTGGCATTGTAGCTGCTGACACTAATGCTCTACCTTCACTAGGGAATGCAGGTTGGGCTGATGCCCAGTGCTACAGAGCTCATAGTAATACAATACTTGGAGGTTTTTCTTAAATCCAACCTTGGTGAGAGGCTCATTTTGATGGAAACTGTGTTCATAGGGAGAATTTGCTGTAGTACAGGAACTGAGACTTGGATTTATTTTTTTTAATTTTTTTTTTTTTTTTTGTGCTGTGCCAGTAAAGTCCCCTAGGAGTTTGAGAAAAACAGCATTTCTGCCTGTGGTGGGTTGAAATTCTGACCTCCCCCCGCCAACATTGCCAGACCAGCTCAATTGGAAGCTGTATTTACAGGCAAAACTACAATCTCCAATGGAATGCAATGAACATGTACAAAATATACAATATTTACAGATATTTACAATTAACAGACAGACAAGAGCTCCCCTGGTCAGAGACCAGGAGAAGCTACCAGCTTCTCCTTCCCTGCCTACCTGCACCCCCCTGTCCAAAAGGGAGAAAGGAGCAGAGAAAGTTGCTGTTAGACTCAACAATGCAGCCAAGGTCAAGCAGAAGCAAGTTAGTATCTCTCCAGAGCAAATAAGCGAGAAGAGATGAGAAGAAGGAATTGTTTTGGTGCAAGCAGTATTATGTTAGATATCTCTCCAATGGAATAGTTTAGAATGATCTTTATTTTCCTTTTCACACCCAATAGTGATTTATTTACATTTTGTTACTTTTCTGCTCAAGATCTGTGAAAAATTTTAAAGGCATAGCCTAAAACCACCACAGTGCCTCATTCTTGTAATGTGTATCCTGAATTATCTGGATAGTGATAGGAAAAATGAAATAAGTACAAGACTTGCTAAGTTTGGCTTTGGTCCAGAGTGTTGATATTGGTACTAGGATTTGATAATGATATAACCAACTGAGTCAAAACTAGAACTTGTTCAGATGATTCCATATGGTCAAATTATACTTGCTATGGAAATTTTAGGGCAGCTGTGTCCTCTTTATTATAACCTTGGAAGTTTCTGAAAAAGGCAAAAGGTCTGGTTCCTAAGGATATGGAACTGTGTCATGTTCATGTAGGATTTACCTAGTGTGTCTGTGATTTCACTCTGGAAAATCAGGAACTTGTTTGTGCTGTTTAGAAAGAGCAATCCAAAATGAAAAATAACCCCAAAACTACTTCAAAACAAAACTGAAGAAACAATCCATAATGGAAAATGTCCCAGTGATAGTAAGGAAGGAAAAGCATATGCTTATGGCTGTGTGAGACTGGCAGGAATTTGGGGAAACAAGAGCTAAATATTCAGCTAAAGTGAAATGAGAAGATATCAAAAGTTGTTGATTTTAAAAGAGAGTATATTTCCCTGAATTTACAGGACCGTTGTAGCTTCTGGGACTGTGATGAAAGTGTTAATTGGTGTCTCTTTTCACTAAGTTTTCATTTTAATTCTGAAGAGTGCAAAGTGCAGTATGGTAAAACACTTAAACAGTCTCTCTACTTAGCTTTTTAGGAAAGTCTGTTTGACTGGCTTCAGGTGGGCTCCATCGAGTCAGAGCTCTAAGAGGAGCAATGATGTTACAAATTCAGTCACAGACCTACTTCAGAATAAGCACTCTGAAATAATCACACCTGTGCTGTGCCTTTAGTGGCACATTTCTGCTGCCCAGTTGCTGCTTACTGGTAAAACTGTTTTTCATTGGAGAGTGTCCCAAACATGCATAGTTGAGTAAATTCTATAGTGCTTCTCCTTGGTCCTGTTCCTGGCTCCTTTTAGTCAATGTTAGTTTCAGTCCAAACCCCCTTCCTGAAATGTGATTATCCTCATGTTTCAAGATGGTAGAGTGTGATGTCTATGTTCTGAAAGCCAGCTTCTCTTTAAAGAAGCTTTGTGACTGCTATGTGTGGATAAAGAATAGTTGAAAATGTTCTTGGGACAAGAACAAGTCTGGCAGGACAGTTGGAGAGATGCTGCTTGTAGGCCATGATTGTTTTGTTCTCTTTGCCAAGCAGCTGATTCAAGGTGTTGTTTTGTAAGACATGAGCAAGTCACTTGAGCAAGTGCTGCTGCAGCATCTGGGGATAAATTTGCAGAGCACTTGCCACACTTTGGGCTTCTTGTAATATGAGCTGTGAATATAGCTGTGTACAAACCACAATCTGCATGTATTTCACATAAAAAGTTCTACTGGTCCTTAGACTTTAGTGTCCAGAAACTGAAATCAGGCTTTAAAATTAATTACAGAATCCCAGAATCTTTATTTTTCATTAACTTTTATTCATAACTAGCAATTGTAATGAGTCCCTCATCTGCCAGCACAAAACATAACCCTGTGATATTGTATAAGCAGGTGGAAGTGGGTCTGAAATGCTTCTTCAGCAGTGCTATAATAAGAAATGGCGGTGTTATAAACTGATTTCATAACTCATACATTTGAAAGTCTAACTCTGGAAAGGAGTCTCAGAAGAAAATATTCAGTACATTGAGCAGCCATAGAATGGAGAAGGTGCTTTGGTCACTTATTGGAATGCTATTGAATGAACCTCTCCTGTACAGTGCCCTCAGGGCAATAGTTCCTTTTCATTTGTATTGGTAATTGCTGTGTGTTGAATCCAGCCACGAACTGGGAACCAAGAAGGTTGAGCGCCCCCCTGACTGGAAGTCAAACTTGCCCAGGCTTTACCCACATGGAGATAAGGAAGGACTTAATTCTAAAGACACAATGCAGGTGTTGATAAGGGAAAAAAAAAAACAAAACCAGAGTATTAGAAACCAGTGTAACTTCAAGAGTCTGGTGATAGTAAGTGAAAGAATATGATGAACTTTTCATATGTAGACAATGCCACATTCTTAGATTTCCTCGTTGGTAGGAAATCTCATCTACCTTGCTCTAATTCCAAGAAAGTCTCTGGGCTTCTACTGATGGGTACTTTTCTTTGAACATGTATTTAGTAGAAGAGTTGTCTGAAAGGAGCTCTGTTACCCTATCAGTATTGGACAATTATGGGCATGCAGTAAGCAACGATACCTTTTTTTGCCTTTTTCAGTCAAGTTTATTTTTCCCAACATTGCTTTTGGAAATGCCTTTTCTTTTGTGATGCTCTGTGCTTCTGATGTTTTCCTGTCATTTTCTTCCTTACTAGTTTCATTTCAGATATCAAATAGAAAGATAGATCTCTTGTCTCTAAGCCTTATACATACATTTCTCTGTAAGATCACAGATGATTCAGGCTAGAAGAGACCTTGGGAGGTCAGTACTCCAGGCTCCTGCTCACATCAGGGCCATGCGTGAGACCGGGTTGCTCTGGACTTGGTGCAGCTGGGTCTGGAAAGCCACCAAAGCTGGAGGCTGCGCAGCCCTAAGGAACTGTTTCGGTACCTGACTGTCATCGTGGGGAATGAGTTTCTCCTTGCATGGAGTCCGAACTAATTGTTCGAGTGTATGTCTCTGTAATCTCTTGTCCTCAAGTGCTGCACTGCTGTGAAGAGCCTGGTTCTGTCTTCCCTCTAAACTTCTGAATGCTAATGGCAGGTTACTTTTAACTCCTCCCAGAGCTTTTTTTCTTTTACTCTCATATGTATCACATTGTGTTAAGGTCTGTACTACCAACTGAAAGCAGCAAAGATTATTTAGTTAGACTGAGGAGATAAAATTAGGAGTTCTTTTCTGAATGCAAAACAATCTATGAATAGATTTATCTTGATACAGAATTTAACTACCTCCCAGTATTCAAAAAATAAGTGCAATCTTTAGCAACTTTTATTTTTGCCCATTGCTGACAGAGTACCGGAAGACTGCTTATGTCAGAGGCTGTTATTTATTCTGAGCTGAGTGGAAGGAGTTTCAGGTGTGCAAAAATGAAATCCGAAGACATAATTTTTCTTTGCATTGTGTTTGAGTTGAAACCATCAGCTAGTAGTAGAAACTCAATAATGTTTCTCGTACCATGAAACAGAAGACAGTATTCACTTTCCTGTATAATTGGTTTTCTTGGTAATGGAACAGAGACATTTAGAGTATTTAAATAATTGTATAATACCCAACCATGTGGTATAAAGTATATGGATATAGAAGATTGTTATTGTAGGGTGTTTTTGTATGCTTAAGAGAAAATTACAAGTCACACCTGAGGAACTTGCAGAGTCTCCTTTCATTGTACCTTACAGTCACCAGGAGCGGGCCACCATGACATAACATGATTATACCCTTGAACAAGTTTAAGAGCTCCCATGAAGAAAGTGGGACTTTGTTCTGAGAATTGAAGACTCAATATGGCCTTTTTCTCCCAAGTGAAAATTTGCAGTATAAGTTTATGTGGAAAGGGCAGAAGGCAGTACCATATCCCCCCATTATCTTTACGTTGAAAAGAAAGCATCTGTGTGTTTAGTTGAAATCCAGGCATAACAACAGAGAATGCAGCTGGAACTCCTGCACGTGGAGTTAATTTAAAGGTATGCCATAAAGCTACTGGGTCTGGCACTGATAACAGCAGTAATGATGTGCTCCTTAAATTCTAGGCAGCATTAATATTGACATTTGTATTCCTGTACATTATAGCTTACATTTACGATACAAAACCCTGAGGCAAAAATTGAAAGCAATTATGCTGTGGTATCAGTGTACCATTTGTGTCTTTCAGAGATGCAGGAAGCTGTCTGTTGATTGTTGTGCCTAGAAATTACTTTTTGATTACCTGATTTTCTTAATGCAAACAGACCACCAATTGCAAATCAGTGCCATGCATTCAGGGTTAGGATCTGCAGGTTTTCTGCAGCCGGTGCCTTTCACCAGGGAACTTGCTTTTGCCCTTAGCCACTTGGTGGCAGTAGGCTTCTGTGTAATGATGAAGGCTGAAGGCAAACGTGGCTGTGCTTCCCAGTGAAAGGCAGCTCCATTTCTTTTGTAGTGTGATAACGAAACTAATGATGTTTTCCTTATTTTATACAAATAATGATGTGACAGTGTTTTGAAAGCATTTAGGAGAAGCATGCCACTCTGCAGTGTTGAAAAACATGTTGAAGCATGGGGAGGAAAGCTCTGGTTTCGCAGCAGGTGAGGTCTGTGCCAAGGAATCTTCTTTGAGCTTTTGTTTCTGATGACACTGTTGCCATATCCAGGGAGCAGGAACCCCTCAATGCCATGAAGTTGGCAGTGCTGGGACTGGAAGTATCTGAGATAGTTCAGAGAGGAAGCAGCCTTATGATGGTAATTTACGTTGAAGCTCTGCAGGGTCAAACACCAAGCTTCAGCTTCACTGTAGTGTGGTGTGGCCTTCAGAGTAGTGTGGGGGAAAAGAGGCCTAAAGGCACTGGGCAGCTGTTGGGGCAAGCAGCTCTTGTTGCAATGTGGGGAACTGTTTGTAGTGAAGCAATGGCTGTGCTGGCTTGGCATGCTAAATTTTACTCTGCCTCTGTAAGCAGCAAAAGGCTGGAAAAGAAATGAGAAGCTTTTTGAATACTAGAGAATGCAAATGCTGGAAATTATTGCTTGTTAGCAATGCAAGTGCTGTAAGAAAGGGAGACTAAAATCCTACTGTGTTGCAGAGGCTAGTATTGGCTTTCAGAAAACTATGATTTAATAGCACACAGACATTGTAGGCAAATGAAAGAGCTGAATTGCCTGTGGTATGGCACCATGCAAAGAGTGCAGGCAGCGTGTGAACTCTCTTATTAATGTTGCACTGAATTCTTGTTCTTGTTGTATCCCTTTTTAGTATATGAACACAGGCATAAAGCCATTAATCAAAGGGCATGCTTTAGGCAGTGAAAGAAGCTGTTGGAGCTGAGGCAGGTGCAGCTCTGCATTGTCCACCTGTCTCCTCCTCTGGCTGGGAAAGATGATTATGATGTTTGACTGTGTGTCCTCATAAGGTTGCAATAAAGAAGAGTAGGGATGGAGCAAGAGATAGGGTTGGTGATTTCATCTGTCTCTGCTGAATCTTCTGCCCCATGTGAGTGGAAGAGTTGTTTGTTTGGAGACTTACTATTTGAATAAGCTAGACAGGTATGGAGTAGGAGTGGAGACAGTACCTTCAGGCTGAAGATAGATTACCTGGTCTAATGAAGCAGAAAGTGCAGAAAGTGCATCAAAGCTCACATTTTTTCAGTTGATTGATGTTCCTTTGGGTTATGCTACCTTTCAGGTGTAATATTTGAGTCCTTTCAGTTTATAGTTTTGTCAAACTCAAAAATTTAAAGCAAAATACAATCAAGTGTTAAGTTCTTCCTCTTGTTTCCTATCCAAACAAGATAAAGATATAAGTTTAATATTAATTACAGTATGTCAGAAGGCCTATTCAAGCTGTGTCCACTGGCTTGGGTTCACCTGAAAATGCCTGTCTTCAAGCAGAGTGTCAGTGAGTGAAAGCAGGTTATCACATGCCTTGTGATCTGAAAGGCATGAAATCTACTTTTCCTTGGACACTTACTCTAGCCCATGGAGGGCTACTCCTTTGGATGCTACTTTCATCAATACAAGCATATCTTCCACTGGGAGTCAAAGGTATAAGTCTGAATCCTGGATTTTTATGGCCCACAGACTAAAAGTAGCAGATAACCTTATCCAAGACTGTGTATTGGTAGCTTTTCTGCTTTGCACACACAGATGACTCTTTTTTTTAAAAAACATTTGATGTTTCCATACTCATAGATCAAACTGGACTTTTCCCCAGGGAGCAGAATGCCAAGCTTTCATTGATACACTGCATTGTCAGGTTTCTCCTGTGTATTCTGAGGGAAAGGAAGACAACAAACCCATTACATCTTTGCAGCTCATAGTTCTGTGAATAGTCTGAATCTTCATCTTGAAGAAGGAAGTACATGCTATCAGATTATTTGGAGCATAGAAGGGCACTTACCTTGCAACTCAAGTGAAGGCTTGGAGCTCATCACACCTGTGATGAACTCTTGGCCAGGTACAGACCAATATATGGTAAACTAAGAGTTTTAATTTTTGTTTCCTTTCTCATCCCCTAAAAGAAGGGATGAAAACTGAAATTATTTCATGATGGGACAGAGTCTAGTTGGAAGCCTGTATCTAGTGGAGTACTTCAGGGACCAGTACTACTCAATATATTCATCAATGATCTGGGTGAGAGCACAGAGAGCACTGTCAGCAGATTTACTGATGGCACCGAACTGGGTGGAGTGGCTGACACAACTGGAGGCTGTGCTGCTATTCAGTGGGACCTGGACAGGCTGGAGAAAAATTTCATGAAATACAACAAGGGCAAAAGTAGAGTCTTGTACCTGGGAAAGAACAGCTCCATGGACCATCATAGGTTGGGGACTGACTTGCTGGAGAGCAGTGAAGGGAAAAGTGACCTGGGGGTCCTGGTAGACAGAAGGATGTCCGTGAGCCAGCAGTGTGTCCTTGTGGCCAAGAAGGCCAGTGGCATCCTGGAGTGTATTAGAAGGGCTGTGGTTAGTAGGTTGAGTAGGGGTCTCTTCCCCCTCTACTCTGCCTGGTGAGGCTGTATGTGGACTATCGTGTCCAGTTTTGGGACCCTCAGTTCAAGAAGGACCTCAAGGAACTGCTTGAAAGAGTCCAGCACAGAGCCACAAAGATGTCTGGCCACTTGCTATGGGTGAGCAAATGACTCTGTCCTGTAGGCAAGCTCCAATTTTTTAGGAGATGCTTACATGATTTACTCCACTTCCCACAGGTTCACTTGTTTATTGATCACAGACTCTTGCAAGTGCTTTCCCAGCCTGCGTTTCACACAGTCCTGTGGCAGGTGTTCTGTTAGGACCACATTTTTCCACACACACATCCCTCATATCTGATGTTCAGCTTACATTCTTATCTGTCAACCCTGGGGTCCCACACTTATTGTTACAAACATGTGGTTTGGTTTGGGATTTTTTAGTGTTCTGGCCCACTCATTTCAAATGTCTGCCTCTTGTATTCCTAAATTTCACAGAATCACAGAAAAATCTGATTGGACGAGACCTCCAAGCTCATCCAGTCCAACCTTTGACCCAGCACTGAACCATGTCCCTAAGTGCCAGCTCCACACACTGCTTAAACACCTCCAGGGATTGTGACTCCACCACTGCCCTGGGCAGCCTGTTCCAGTGTTTGAGAAGTATTTTCTAGCATCCAGCCTAAACCTTCTGTGGTGCAGCTTGAAACCATCTCCTCTGGTCCTGTCCCTTGCCACCAAGGAGCAGAGGCTGCCCCCTCCTCATTCCAACCTCCCTTCAAGTAGCTGTAGAGAGCAGTGAGGTCTCCTGTCAGCCTCCTCTTCTCCAGCCTGAACACCCCCAGCTCCCTCAGCCCCTCCTCATAGCCCAGGTGCTCCAGGCCCTTCTCCAGCCTCATTGCCCTTCTCTGGACAGGCTCCAGCCCTTCAATGTCCTTCCTGGAGTGAGGGGTCCAAAACTGAACAACACTCAAGGTGTGGACTCCCCAGTGCTGAGCACAGGGGGATGGTCACCTCCTGTCCCTGCTGCCCACCCTATTTCTGACCCAAGCCAGGATGCCATTGGCTTTCTTGGCCACCTGGGCACACTGCTGACTTGTATTTCAATTTTCTCACAACTGCCAACCAACACCCCCAGGTCTCTCTCCGAGTCACAGCTTTCCAACCACACATCCCCAATTCTGTAGCTCCCCATGGGGTGGTTGTGACCCAGGTGCAGGACCTGGCACTTGGCCTTGTTGAACTTCATGCAGTGAGCCTTGGCTCATGGGTCTCTCCTGTCCAGATGCAGTTGTAAAGCTTCCCTAGCCTCTAGCAGATGCACACAGCCACCCAGCTTGGTGTAATTTGCAAATTTACTGATGGTGCCTCAATCTTCTCATCCAGATGATTGATAAAGATATTGAAGAGCACAGGCCCCAGGGGTGAACCCTGGGGGACACCACTGGTGACTGGGTGTCAGCCAGGCTCAGCTCCATTCCCCACCACTCTTTGGGCCTGGCTATCAGCTAGTTATTTATCCAGTGCAGAGCCTACCATGATAAGGTTTGAGTTGGGATAGCACTTTTGCTCATGCAATGCTGGAATCTCACGCTCCCATCCAAATACCTGCTGGTGTTTAACCTCTGCTTTTTGCCTTGCAGACTGTCACTTTGCTGTCCGGTTCAGCTAATGTTGGTAAAGAGGTTCAAAATTGTCCAGGAAAAGAATAAAAAAGTTTGTTCTTAGAGAATGGGATGACATCAATCTTCTGTTTCAGGAAAGTAAGCTAAGAAGTTGTCATTTGTAAACATACATGGACACTTACTGCAGAGTACTGAGCAGCTTTATCACAACAGCTGTGTTTGCTTTTATGACTCCAATAAACAGAAAGAAAAGCAAAACTAATTTTTGGTTAGTCCAGTCTATCCATACAGAATTAAGGTTATAGAGAGTATAGGCTTTGATACTTGATCAGATTTGGTTTGCTAGGCACGTCCATTAGTATCTAATCTTTATGTAGATTCAACTGCCTATTTCTAAAACCTCTTTACCTCTCTAATTTCCTCTTACCCTAAAAGCAGCAGCAGCCACAGAAGGTGCTTATGTGCAGAATAACATCTTAAAAATAGGGATACTGACCAAGAAAAAACATGTCACTCTATTTTGGATGTGTGAAGATGTCTGCTAATCCTTGTAAAAAACGTTATTGAAACCTATTGACTGAAGGGAGGTTTGAGTTTGGGTGAAAATCCAGGCACAAGAAAACAAAAAAGCAAATCAATGAATGTCACTGATATTGGTATGGTATAAGTACTGTAGAAGTACTGTACTCTGTAGGACAAGTGCTTCCTCATTCTAGTTAACGTGAAAAGAATGACAATCTGCCATCTCTGAGACAGTAAAAATATACTGTGTAATTCTTCATTCTGTAAGGTCCTGACTACACAGACTTTGAGGACTGGTCTAACTTAAAAGTCCAAGTTGTTCTTAGCATAAATTGGAGCATTAAGGTTGTGTTATATGCTGAAAAACATTTTGTATTCTCTGGAAGCATTTATTGTGTTGGCCCTACTAAATTTAGTCCATGAGGACAGGATAGTCTATTATAGGATAAAACATGTCCTTGGAACCAAGCAAGATTTTTGTAGTGTTTTATGTTTAGAATAGGAATAAACCAGCAACATTTATAAATGCCACTATCCTCCTCAAAACAGAAGGCTGTTTTACCTCTTTGTGAAAAAAACCCCATCATATTTGTACTAAAGAAACCTGCTCTGTGCTGTGTGTATTGCTGATCCTGTTAAAACCCAGGATTTTGGCCAAGAGGCTATCTTATTTTAAGCCTCTTAACAGCGTGCCCTCTTCACCTAGCCTTAACAAATAATGAGAGCATTGATTCATGAAAGGAAAAAAACCTCAATCTGGATCACACTGGACTATTACATTAAAAATTTATTCCAATTACTACTAGGGGGAACTACTTTCTACTCTACTAAATTAGGCATCTGGAAATTAATGGCAAATGAAAATCATTATAATGACAATCTTTTCTGGTAAGGATTCCAGAAAGTTTCTGATAGTGTCACCATAACCTCAAAGAGTTTCAGCTGCTCTCTATACTAAAGATGCAGAAATGCTGATTAGTGAAAGAGGTCTTTGGAGGCTTTTCTAGTAGAGTTAAGTCTTTCCTGATTGTCTAACGTCTAACTTGTCATTGTAATAAGCTGCCCATCCCTGTTTATTCAAATAGCAGACTTGTGCTCAGGAGGAAAACACTTTGATATATTAATATTTAATGGTAAACATGAGAGCCCTTAACAAGTAAGCTGCTGTTTAAATGAGTATTTTCATTCATTGGCCTTTTAAACCAAAAATGTTGTATTTCTTTGCTGTTATTTATTATGTGCACATTGATACTCTTAAATTTAGTCAAAAAATACTGCAGATGCCATCTAAACTGCAAAGTCACTCAGTGACAGAAGCAGAAACAGCAATGAGGACAGAAGAGCTGTAAGCAGTGAAGAACAGTTTTTGTGCTTGACTTCGTGGCAAATCCAGTAACATAGCTTTTTAGAATACTGTTTTAATCCAATGAACCAGGCTGGTCCAAATTCTACACTATGCACATAACATTATTGGGGATTTGTATGTGTATGGTATATATGTAACATTTTTATCTGAGCTTGCACTGGTTAGAACACATCAGCAATTACCTCTTCAGATCTGATAGACCTGTCATCCATCCGATTGTAAACAACTATATTTGAGTCACATTACTAAAGGATTGGATATCCGTTCAGCACATAACAGGCTATGATGCAGGTGACATCAGTGAGAGTTATGTTGTACTGAAAATGGATTTTCAGTTCATTGCCTTACAATGGGAATCATCTTTAGGCTCTGAAGCAGTAATAAAACTGGTGCTACTGCTTAGATAGGCTGAAAAGATAGGGGTGCTCAAAAGCTTAATGAAAAGCCTAATTATCTTCCCTGGCCTTAGTTCAAGGAGTGTTACACCTCTCTGAGGTAGCTGTGTTCTCAGCTGTTTTTGCTTTGCTCCTGCAAGGAGATCATCCACTCAGGAGCATACTGACTTCATCCACAGATTGGATTCTGGGGAGTTGAATGCTGTGATGCAACCAGATTCTGTCAGTTATCCCTAGTTGTGGTTGTCTTCACTGAATTCTGACATAAAAGCCAGGTGTCCTCTAATGCCAGCACATTGTTCTGTTCTTAATCTAGGCATGTCTGGCAAACCAAGTATTTGTGTTCAGCTGACTTACATGTGTGAATCATGGGAAAGCACTGGACACTGTGCTATAGATATTCATGTTTTTCTTCCATTCAGTTGTCAAGGGCGCTAAATTTTCAGAAGAAAATGCACATGTGGATACTGAAAGAGATAGTTTTTAGCATCAAAGAATTTGAAAGTACAAGGGAGAAGTACCATAGCCTGTAAAATATTTGCATTACAGAATTTCCAGCAAATAATAACTGTTTTACATACATACATAGAATAAACCAGGTTGGAAGAGACCTTCAAGATCATCGCGTCCAACCCATCAACCAATCCAACACCACCCAAACAACTAACCCACAGCACCAAGCACCCCATCAAGTCTTCTCCTGAAAACCTCCAGTGATGGCGACTCCACCACCTCCCCAGGCAGCCCATTCCAATGTGCAATCACTCTTTCTGTATAGAACTTTTTCCTAACATCTAGCCTGAACCTCCCCTGGTGCAGCCTGAGACTGTGTCCTCTTGTTCTGGTACTGGCCACCTGGGAGAAGAGACCCTGAGACTTAGATACCTCTCCAGGATGATGGAATGTTGCATTTTGTGTTGCTGATGTTAGTCAAACTTTGTACAGGTTTCCTTGCTTCCTCAAGCTCCTAATTCACTGCACATTCAAATTCAGTAACCAAAAAATCTTGTTTATGGGCCAGTCATTGTTGTTATAGTTGTTGTTTTTTCTTTTTTGTTGGTGGTGGTGTTTTCTCAGAACAAAACAAAGTGGATAAAAGTATGCACCAGTGGTAAAATGACATTTGAGCAGAAGCTTTTCTCAAAGAAATATTTTAAACCCTGTTTACCAGCACAGCTGTAGCCCCAGGTTGCCATGGAAACAGAAAGCAAATAATATTAGCAATAGCATATCTATGATGATATTGCATTAACGATGCTATGAGGAAGGGCCACTTGTGGTTTCATTTACAAGGCTCCCTTTTTAATATTACAGGTTACAAATTAGAATTAGAAGATTCAGCCTTGAATTGGCTTTTAGTAATATGGGAAGGGAAAAGGTATTACATTTTCCTGTTACTAGCCAAAAGTATTTTCCTTAATCACATGTCTAGGAGAGTTTTTGATTTTCTTCACATGTAACAAGTTCTTAATATTTTCTTGGAAATGAAATGTTCAAACCATAAAATCACAGAATCACAGGAACATTCAGGTTGGAAAAGACCCTCAGGATCACCAAGGCCAACTCAGAACCCTACTCTACAAGGGTTATAGCCTCAAGCACCACATCCAAACCACCTTTAAACACATCCAAGCTTGGTGACTCCACCACCTCCCTGGGCAGCACATTCCAATCCCTGACCACTCTGGCTGGGAAAAAAAATCTTCCTACTGTCCAGTCTAACCCTGCCCAGCTGCAGCATGAGGCTGTTCCTTCTTGTCCTATCACTGATTACCTGTGAGAAGAGACGAGCACCAACCTTTCCACAAGGTCCTTTCAGGTAGCTGTAGAGAGTGATGAGGTTTCCCCTCAGCCTTCTCTGTTTCACACTAACCATCCCCAGCTCCTTCAGTTGCTCTTCATCAAATTTGTTCTCCAGGCCCTTCCCAGCTTCCTTGCCCTCCTCTGCCCTGGCTCCAGCACCTCCACATCTCTCTTGTATTGAGGTGTCGAAATCTGGACACAACACTCAAGGTGTGGCCTCAGCAGAGCTGAGTACCAGGAGACAAGCCCCTCCCTGCTCCTGCTGGACACAGCATTGCTGATCCCAGCCAGGATGCCTTTGGCTTTCTTGGGCACCTGAGCACACTTTGTTTGTTGTCCACAAGTACTCACTCCTGTAGTATGGGTGATACAGCTAGAACAGGGACATTCTGGGGAGGGGTTATTTGCAAGGAAAGTGGTTTGTGTTTTGAGCTTAGCACACTGTACATTTACCTTTGCCTGCACTGCTTTGAGAAATCCCCAAACCATGTGTTAAGCTGTGTTAGCTGCTGGGTGAATGAGGCTGCTGGATTGGGAGCAGAAGGAAAATTGTTCTCTCCTGGCTCAGTAGTAGAAGAATATCCTTAAAAGTGAATGCCGTGGCTTGTCCCTTAGCATTGGTAGTGGTTTATCAAGGTGATAAATGCCAAGGTTCTCTCTGTTTCATCCCCTGAATGTAAATGTTTCTTTTTTTGGCAGCCAGGTCCTCACTAGTTGTATGGTCATATCCTGGATTGTTTTTTTTCTTCTCTGTTGTGTGCTGCCTGCCCAGAAAAAGCAAAAATGATCTGAAAAATGATTTGGTGTCATAAAGTAATTTTTGACCCTTTAAACATTGGCTGAAGTATTGACTTGGGTGCTGTCAGGACACAGATGGATATTTCTAGTTGCCAAAGTTTCTGTTGCCAGAGTTATGTGTTTAATTTCAGTGGTTTGCGAAAAATTTACCTGACCAATCCACATGTTTTTGAATAATTTGTTGTACTTGCATCTCTAAGGTATACTTAAATAAGCTTCAAAGATTGGTCTAAATTATATCTTCCATTGATGCAGGAGAGAGATACTGAAGAAGCTTTTTCCATGTTTGGTAGAAAAATCTGGACCATGAGGTGCAGAAACCTCTCCCAAAGCTATCTGATGATAATGACTCACTAGAATGCTTGGTTAGCACTTTGCCTATTACAGATGCTATAAAACCATTAATTGATCCACAAAGCAAATTATGTGTTGCAGATGTATTCCTCTGCTGGGAAGAAAACATACGTGCGCATGGGTGAGGGGGAGAAAAACAAACTCTTGAAGGAGGCTTTATTTGGTTATTTTAAGCTTTGTAGTATTTCTTAGTATTTTCATGCTTGGTTTTTTGTGTTTGTTTTTTTTTTTAACAGATTCTGTTAATGAAATTCTAGACTGGTGTATGAAAAACGTGTACAGGTTTTCTTTTGGAACACAAGAAATCCAATGGTGTCAGTTCTGTTTACAAGCAAAGAGGATCTGAGCACTTGATTTCTTTGAGAAAATGGCAGTCAGCAGGGTGCCTCTGTCTGAAATGATGTCTGTGCCAGTGTCTCTTCTTCTAGTCAGATCTCAAGGTTTCTGATCCATGTGTACACATTTTAAATGTGCCTTTCGCTTTCATATTCCGTTACTAGACAGTGAATTTAAGGTGAGGTGATTGCTGTCTTTCTCAGCTGAGTCAACAGCTGAGCCTTATCTGGGATTGGCTTGAACCTGGATTTGCTGGAACACTTAAATAACTGTGGAAGTAGGCTGAATTTTAAATGCTGACGGTACCTGTTGCCTCCCAGCTCTGTCAGAGCTGTTTGTGCAGCTGGCCTGCGTGGTGGATGTGTGCACAGCCGTGTGTGTGTAAGTCAGTGAAGGAATTAGAAGCAGCTGTGTTGGGGCTGGTCAGGAGACTGTCGCATGAGGCCAGGTTCTCTGGGCTGCAGCTGCTGGTGCTGGTGGTAGTCCTGGCCATTGCCCTTACTGAGTCGGGGGGGGGGGGGGAGGGAGGGGGAGGGGGAGGGGAAGGGGAAGTTCCTGTATGCTCAGGTGCTGCAAACTGAAGCCAAAGTGAGCTGCTGCTTCTTTCCTCATCTTCAGTTTTGTTGCTTCTCAGCCTTCTCCCCAAAAGGAAAGGGAGAGGAGCTTATATGCCTGTCCTTGTGTCATGGGTTTAGCCAGGTGAGTTTGATGTCTATTCAGTACCATGCTGCTGTCATGCCAGCTTCAAAATGAAAGGGTTGGTTGGAGCATAGTGTCATGGGGCTTGAAGTTCAGGTTGCAACATGGGAGGCTACTGGCTGCTGTGTCCAGTGTCTGGGTTTGGGATGTTAGTCTTTTGTGCTGGCCTGGCTGTGGGCCTTAGGGCTGGGGAAGTAATATTATTGCTGGCATCTGCTGCTGCGCTTGCTGTGCTTTTCTGCAAAACAGGCTGGGGGGATTGTACATGGTGTTCTTCCCATCAAACTCTTTAACTTAACTGGCATTAGGGAGGGGGGTTGGGGTGTATTAGTCTCTCCTGATCTGGGGGTGGGGGTGTCTTGCTTGTGAGAGCAGGCTATGCTAAACCAGAACACCTATAGATTGTCTTATTTTTGGGAGGAGGAGTAGTTCTGGTTCCCTCGCACAGCTTCCTTGCCTGTCACACCACCTTTGTTGTCACCCTGCTGGGTTTTGGTTTTGCTTGCATGCTTTCCTGTGTGCCATTTATGCAAATACACCACCATTCTCTGTTTGAGTCTTTTGAAACTGCATGTTATGAAGCATGTCCTTAGCAGTGTTACACAATCTTGTGCATTGCTTCCAGTTACACTGTTAGTGGCATTACTGTGTTACTGTGCTGGCTGTTGCCCCTCCATTGCAGTGTGCATATGTCCCCGAGTTCAAGGTGAGCGAACGCTATGTGTGGCTTTGGTTGCTTCTGCACAGGTGAGCCCACAGGCATGCACGGCTCCACTCTTGGAGGCAAGTTACACTACTGCACTGTGATCACCACTGACAAACTGGATTTCAGGTGCATGTTGTCCTCACCAGTGGGGAGGTATTTGGATGGCTTGCAGGAGCTAACATGTCCAAGACCAGTTGGCAGCATCTGTAGCTGCTGTGTGGGAGGACAAGCCTCAGCAGGTTTGTGGTGAGAGGTAGACTGGTGACCTCTGGGTGTCAGATCCCTGTGTGTGCTGTCTCTATGGCAGGAAAGCTGATTAACACTAGGAGGGTGAAAGTTGGTGCTATACCATAACATGGTATTTTGTGGAATGCTCTTCCCTGTGGAATTTGAAGGTAGGTGCCACTGTCACCTGTTGTCTAATGCTGGCTGACCTGTTGGTCTGACAGAAGTGTGCTTAGCTCCAGTTCCTGCTGCCAGTGGGACTAGGGTTTTGCTGGGACTCTGGCTTCAGGGAGCCAACCCTACTCTGCCTTAGTGAACTTCATGTGAGAGCAAACTGAGACCTCTTAGGAGAGTCCATTAGTTATTATCACTCAGGCAAACTCAGCATCCTTGCAGACATTGCTTTAATGAACAGGGAGAATTGAAAAGGCAGAACCAGGAATATGGTGGAAAATACTGTGTGCTTCCCTTACACAGGGAAGTACTTCATTATGTCCATGAAATATTCAGTTATGGGTTTATGAGTTAACATTACTTTAAATAGCTCAAGGTCTTTCTTTTTCCTTGAGTATATCTCACTTTTCATTCTTATGCTGATTGTATGTCATGTTCCTTTGCTGAATAAAATCTTGATGAAGTACTATCTTTCGGCAATCTCTGGAAATCATTTCAGACTTGAAATAAGTATTAAATTCTGATCTTTTCCAGCATCAGATAGGTGGTGACCCTGAGAGATACAGGCGCATTGTCATACGTACAACCTTCATTACAAAAGAATCGGATTATTCTCCCTAGAGTGTGTTTTCTGTCTGCTCTTGCAAAACCATTTGTTTCAAAATGCCCCCCACATATGTTTCTACAGTGAAGGAGAAAAGGAATCCATAATACTAAATACCAAGATACTATTATACACAGAGCACTAGGGCTGCTTTTCTCTGAGGAATTTTATAAACCACATTTACTACATCATTTCAATGGGTAGACATGAACACTAAATCCTTATCTTCAGAAAAAATGAAAGATATGAAAATCTGTATTCATAAAGTAGTTAAGAACAGTAACACAGAGGAAAATGATCAGAAAGATGTATAGAGGTCAGCATAGGTGGAAAGGAAAACAAAAGAGAACCCAAAGGATATTTTTTTCAAGTGAGTTTTCAAAATTTGGTTTTGTAGTTCTAAAAACATCTTGAAACTCCTTTAAGAAATTATTCCCGTGGATTTTAGGGCTTTCAGTGTAGTAGGGTTACAGATTCTTCAGGAGAAAGACACCTGTATACAACACAGGTGATAATAAAAAACAGCTTTTCACTTGATGGTAGCAGAGCACTGAAAAAGTGCTGCCCAGAGAGGTTGTGGATTCTCTGTAGAAACTCAAAACCCACCTGGATGTGTTTCTATGTGACTCACTCTAGGTGATAGTGTTCTAGCCTGGGAAGTTGGACTAGATGATCTTCAGAGACCCCTTCCAACCACTACCATTCTGTGATTTTGTGAGGGATGCCTGTGAACAAAGTTCACCTTCTTGGTTTCAATTGCAGCAGTGAGTATTCTGCATAGATCTGCATCAGAGGAAGAGCAGTGGCAAAACACACAGGTACAAAACTTGAGCAAAAGACACAATAAAGATGAAAGTTTAGTCAATATCACAGAATCACAGGACACATCCAGTTGGAAGAGACCACCAAGCTCATCCAGTCCAATCTTTGACCCAGCACTGAACCCTAAGCACTAGCTCCACAGACTGCTTAAACGCGTCCAGGGATGGTGACTCCAGCACTGCCCTGGGCAGAACATTCTCATGGCTGAGAGCCCTCTCTGGGAAGAAATATTTCCTAGCATCCAGCCTGAATCTCCCCTGCTGCAGCTTGGAACCATTTCCTCTGCTCCTGTTCCTTGCCACCAAGGAGCAGTGGCTGCCCCCTCCTCACTCCAACCTGCCTTTGGGGAGTTGTAGAGAGCAGGGAGGTCTCCCCTCAGCCTCCTCTTCTCCAGCCTGAACAACCAGAGTATTCAGCTTTAGAAGCATACACTGTAATTTCATAAACGTTGATTTCACTAGAAGTAAGTTGGTTAGCTGAAAGACTAATTAAACACAAACACACCTTTAGTTTTTCTTTATTCTAGCTTTCAAACTTACTTTAAGTGTTGTGGACTCAGAGCTGGAACAGGACTAAAAATAATTAAATACCTATTCTGGAGAAGGACTGAAAATTAATGTATAGTGCATTAGATGTAATTTGTGTTGTTACAGAACAGGAAGCTAGGAATAAAGGTGGAGATAAGGAGGGAACTGAGATAGTAAGGATGCCCCCTTTAGCAACCCTGAGTACACTTTACTATCCAGATACACACCGTCTGGCTGGGAGAAACTATGTCTGATACATATTTGTCCCTGTAGCATACAACTATTTCTGTACTGTATCCATGCCTGAAACACTGTGCAAATTACTGCTTTTTAATTCAGTAACATTTATAGTATCACTTTTAGCAGTGATTCATTCAAGGAACACCTTGATTAAGCAGGGATAGTTCACCCAGGGAAAGGCAGAAAGAGGGGCAGGGAAACTGGGACTGCAGCCTCTCCTGACAAGGAAAAAGCCAAGAGACATGGGCAAAGTACTGACTGAGGCTTAACCTTCTTAGAGATTGTGACCAACTTCCAGATGGACTGGTAGAAAAAAGCACTGTCATGGTAATTTTGGGTCCATTATAAAGGCAAAACAGTGGATAAGTCAAGCAGACATCAGAAGCAGAAATATATCTTAAGGTTTCTACCGGGCTGTTACAGAGTCAATAAAGAGGTTTTTGCTGCAGAGTTCCTGCCTTAACTAAATAGTTTGCCTCCTGGAATAAATAAGAGGTGTGCCACCATAAATAAACAACAAATGTTCCCTTGGGACCTTGATGAAAGCTCTCATTTATTTTTCTTCACATCACAGAGCCTTGAAACTACTCACTCTGAATATCCTTCAGGGCTTGATCTCCCGCTCTCTCTTTTTTCTTATTAATTTGTGTTATTCTTCAAAGTATACAGCAGCACTGGTAAGGGGCAGAATGAAGAAAGGGTCAAGAGATATTTAACTTAAAAGAATAACAGATTGAGGTGAGGAGGCAGAGGTGTGGAGGATGCTAGTGTGCACTCGCAGCAGTACCACAGAGCCATTCTGTGCAGGCAGGTCATTCTCGGAGCTCTTTTCTCTCACTATGTTTCCTAATTAAATGTTTTCAGAATATATTCCTCAGTTAGGACAGCCCTTGGAACCTAATGCTCTCTGCTTAGGTGTGCTTTTACACATTCATGAGTTGTGCAGTCTGTGTTATATCTGAAGGACTCCACCTGCAGAGGTGGGTGGTGAAAGCAGGGAGGCAGCTGGTCAGACATCATTAACACCTCTGGCAGGTAAGAGCAGCTCACTTTGCCAAGCCATAATTCTCACTACTATGGGCAGTAACTGCTTTAGTTTGTTTGTTCTCAGTTCTGTGATTGACCCTTATAAAGTACAAGTGATGTCCCAGAGAGAGAGTGAGACTTTCTCCCTGGTGGAGGTACTTCTGAGATGAATAAACCTGGAGTAGGTTTTCTTTGTCATTTCAGCTTGCCTACTGTTCTTGGTACCATTGAAGAGGCTGCAGGAAAGAGAAGGCAGCTGGGGCAGCCCTCAGCCCAGGTGGACAAACTGTTAGAGCTGTGAGGAGCAGACCTCACCTTTAGCCTTGCAGGACAGAGAGGGTAGATGGAGTGCAGGTTGCCTCCCGGAAAGAAATAATATGCAGCGAGGGATTTAGAGTGTACAAACATCCTCCTTTTGTTTTATCTTACCTGATGAAGTTTCTTTCATTTGGAAGACTTTGGTTCTGTGTGTTTTGGGTTTTTTTTCCAAATACACAGAATTTTTTTTGACAAAGGCTGTGAATCATTGGATTTCTGCAGGCAATCACCTAAGATTTCAGACCACACATAAGTTACTGCTCAGGACATTGGAGGTGCTCAACAAACATGAAGTTGTGCCCGTTGCTATTGATATGGCTCCTCAAAGGATGCTTAGCATAGATATGGAGTTCAGCTGGTCAGATGATAATTTTAAGGTAAAAAATAAACCTGTGTGCTTCAACCTTTTTACTTTTTGCCTCTACTGGCATGAAAATCTTTGATCTGTTGCTGAACCTGGAAGGATTATTCTTCCAGACCTTGTCACCAAAATGCTTTTTGTACATTAATATGTACAATATGAACAAGATAAAAAAAGGTATATTGCATGATCTGTGAGTAGTTTAATGCAAAAGTTAATCAAGCAGGAGTGCATAATAGCATCTAAACTTAAAAAGGGAACAAAAATTACCAAACTCTTCCTTTGTTTAGACTATTTCCTTATGTTCCTCTGCTCTTAACTTGCTGTAATAATTGATTCTCCTTCTAAAATACAGTTGGACTGAGGATACTTCAGTCATATCTGGCAGTGCTTTTGGAATTTGTGGAAAAGCACAGAGCAGAAATCTTAGAATCTCAGAAAGTTAGGAGTTGGAAGGGAACTTTAAAGGTCATTGAGTTCAACCTCCCAGCCAGAGCAGGATCACCTAGAGTAGATGTGATGGTTTGAATCAGAACAAAGTGGATCAAACCGACCCAGGGCATTAACCTGGCTATTGTCCCAACACAGAAGTGAGGGAAAAGTAGCAAACAAAACACTTGTGAATGAGACCAAAATAAGTGAGTTAAGAATAGAGTTTACTGATCAAAAGCCAGTCCACCATGGTACAAAAAGCATAATTCCCTTAGGCTGTTTGCAGAAGCACAGCACAAAGCAGCAGAAGCAAGCGAGCCAAAAGCCCTAGCCAGAAAACTGCTCCCCCATCCCTCCTTGTCCTGCTGCCATCCCAGTGGAAAAGACAACACCCAAAAACTGGAACCCAGAGGCAGCAATTGGAACAGGAAGCATCCCATGTTGCAATCTGAACTTCAGGCTCCATCATACTTTGCTCCAGCTAACACTGTCATTTTTCAAGCTGGCATGAGGGCAGCACAGTGTAGCAGCAGCAGGTTCAACTCAATTCATAATATTCTCCAACCCTCATTCTATACTATCTGCAGCGTGTCCAGCAGCAATCAACATCAGACAATAGACATCACAGGTCAGTCACTTAAAGTGAGATTGCTTTGCAGTACATGGAAGACTGCTCATTGTGGATGCTCTGGATCTCCACTCTGTTACAGCACAGTCTGGATCAGTCTATGACCAGTGTGAATGGTGGGGCTGTGTTTCTACCCCTGGGGCAGTCGAGTTCGGTGACTTCTTCCACCCCTCCAAGTGAAAGCAAAATGTGGTTTCATGCAGCTTCCAGCATGTGGAGGAGGGAGATCCCTTTGTAAAACCAGAAATACAGACAGGTTCCCCCTCTTCAACCTGCCAAGCCTTCAGTTCCATATAGTCCAATAAACCCAGCTGTCCCTCTCCTCCATCTGTTTGGAGGCAGAGCCCCTCTGATTCTGACTGGAGTCACTTGCATCTTGTAATGATGCTTTGGGAATCAGCAGCAGTATCAGCTTGTCTGCTCTTCTTGGGTGATATTCCACTGGACACTGAGGCAGCATCTTCAGGACAGAATTCCTCTGTAATTCAGGGACTCCTGCAGTCAGGACTGCAGTGGGTTTTCTGTCCCACTTCCTCATGTCCTCCTCATGGTCACACAAGTAAAGCCACAGGGTGCACCATGGTGTGTCATTCCCAGATTGATTCCCTTGGAGTGGGAAGTACCTGCTCCTCATGGCTGAAAAACAGGACTGTACAGGTGGGGAGTAGAACATGTTCTGCTTGAATTCATAGACCTCTTGAAACAGCTTATTCCCAGCTGAAACAGGCCTGGACAGAGAAAGAGATATTTTTTTTCTCTTTCATTGCTGAGGCCTTCTGTTTGCTTTAGCCACTTATTGCCCTTAGCCATCTTCCAAACCCAGAGATAGGAACTGTGCAAGCAGCCCTGGCTCTTTCTCTCATTCCCCTGATGGTTCTTGTTTGTTCTTATCCTTTGCAGGACAAGCTGCTTTCCCTCTAGGTTTCTTTTTCCATACGAGGGGAGTTGCTATTGGCATAGGCTGATTTTCTGCTGCAGCCATGTCTGCTGGCCCAGAGACCTTGTCTTGCTCCTGAGCACTCTGAACACTGATGAGAAGAGTTCAATATGCAGGTGCTAATTCCCAACACACTGCAAAGATTTCTGTCTCTCAGGAACTCCTGGGCTGGCAACAGACTCTTTCCAAACAGTTCACTGGCTTGTCAGGATTTTGCACTTGCTCAGGGGTGAGTTTCCAAACCACCGGAGGACTCCACTGCCCTAAGAATTTACTCAGACATTCCTACACACCCTGCCACTCAGCACTATTCAGCGTGGGGGCAGATTCTCAGTGATACTCTTGAAAAAGTCCTGTATTGCTTTGCACAAACCCTGGCCTGCTGGTAGCCAACACAGGAGCATCAGAGCTGTGAGCCATTGTCCTGAGATAAAGCTCCTCACCAGAAGGAATTAGATACAAAATGCCAGCACACTGGAGCCAGCTGCCAGCGGGAAGCAAATTCTCCAGGAACGTAGTGAACACAGCACAGGGAATAAAACTATATAAAACTCTTTTAACAAGCTTCAAGCCTTAATTGAATGCCCTTGTTATCTCTCCTTTTTGTTATCTCAATCCTCTTGTTTCCTGCCAAAATCTGTCTGTCTTAATTAAGACAGCAGCTTCTCATGCCACGAGTTGGCGCCAAAGAATGTGATGATTTGAATCACAACAAAGTGGGTCAGACTGACCCAGCAGGTTCACCTGGCTCCTGTCCCAACACAGCAGCGAGGGAAAAGTAACACTCAAAATGTTGGGATTGAGGCAAAACCAAAATGAGGTAAGAATAGAGTTTACTGATCAAAAAACATGGTACAGAAATGCGCAATTCCCTCAGCCTGTTTGCAGAACAAGCACAAGGTAAAGCAGCAGAAGCAAGAGGGCTAAAAGCCCAACCCAGGGCTGCCATCCATGTGGAAAAGACAACACCCAAGGACCCAGAAGCAGCGACCAGAACAGGAAGGCTCCCATGTTGCAATCTGAACTTCAAGCCCTAGAATACTTTGCTCCAGCCAGCACTGACATTTTGAAGATGACATGAGGCAGGATGGTGTGGATAGCAGCAACAGGTTCAACTCAGTCCATGACAGTAGGTCATGCAGAAACGTGTCCAAGCAGGTTTTAAAAGTCTCCAGAGAAAGAAACCCCACAACCTCTCTGGGCAGCCTCTTCCAGTGCTCTGCCACCTTCACAGTGGAAAAGTATTACCTTATGCTCCTGTGAAACCTCCTCTGCTCCACCTTGCACCTGTTGCCTCTTGTCCTGTCTATGGAATATCATTGGAGCAGAGTCTGGCTCCATCCTCCTGACACTGCCCTTCATGTCTTTTTAAACACGAATGAGGTCACCCCTTGGGCTCCTCTGCTGTAAGCTACAGCCCCAGCTCCCTCAGCCTTTCCTCAACAGGGAGATGTTCCACTGCCTTCAACATCTTTGTGGCTCTCTCCTGGAGCACCCTGTCCCTCTTGAACTGAGGGACCTAGAACTGGCCACAATAATACAGACATGGTCTCAGCAGGGCAGAGTAGAGGAGGTGAAGAACCTCTCTTGATCTACTCACCACAGCCCTTCTAATCCACCCCAGAATGCCACTGGCCTTCTTGGCCACAAGAGCACATTGCTGGCTCATGGACATCCTTCTGTCCACCAGGACCCCCAGATCACTTTTCCCTTCACTGCTCTCCAGCAAGTCCGTCCCCAACCTGTGCTGGTCTATGGAGTTGTTCTTTCCCAGGTGCCAGACTCTACCTTTGCCCTTGTTGAACTTCATCACATTTCTCCCTGGCCAACTCTCAGCCTGTCCAGGTCAGGCGGAATGGCAGCCACAGTCCTTCTGTGTCAGCCACCCCTCTGAGATTGGTATCATCAGCAAACTTGCTGACAGTGCTCTCTGTGCCCTCATCCAGGTCATTGATGAATATATTGAACAGCTCTGCTCCCAGTACTGACCCCTGAGGGACTCCACTAGATACATGCCTCCAACTAGACTGACCCAATGACTACAACTCTCTGACTTCTTCCCTTCAACCAGTTCACATCCACCTCACAGCCTGATCATCTAGACCACACTGTCCCATCTTAGCTGCAAGGATGCTGTGGCAGACTGTCAGATGCTTTACTGAAATCAAAACAGACCACATCCACAACTCTGCTATCATCTATCCACCTGGTTATGTCCTCATCAAAGGCTATCAGGTTGGTCAGATACGACTTCCCCTGGATAAAACCAAGCTGTAGGCTCCCAGTGACCTTCTTGTCCTTGATATTCCTAGAGACAGCGCCAATGATGAGTTGTTCCATTACCTTCCAGTCTGGTCAGTAGTTACCCAGGTCCTCCTTCTAGCTCTTTTTGAAGACTGGAGTGACATTTACTTTTCTCTAGACCTCAGGCACCTCGCCTGTCCCCTGTGACTAGCTCCAACAGTAATTCAAAAGTTATGTAAGTTTTAGGTTATCTGTAACATTGGTCAGTGTGTGTTCTCTCACTTTCATTTAATACAGAGTACGTTTTCCTTAGCACACTTGTTTTAGTTGGGATTTGTTATGTGTTAACACAAATCTAGACTACAAAAGCTTGTGTCTCTTGATCTACTCACCACAGCCCTTCTAATCCTGATAGAATGAACCTGATAGAATGAACCTGCATGTTGCATTTTCTTGGTTTATTTTTGTGGTTTTATACTTTATAGTAATAAATTGATTTTTGAAAGTTTCCAGTTTGTCAGTGTGAAGGCAATAAACAGTCACTGTGATGAAGGCTTGCTAGCAGCTCTTTAAAGAGGGAATAAGATATTGTGTGCTTGGCACTGTAATGTTCCTATGATGTATGTTTTCCTTCTGTAGGATGGTGCTCCCTGCTTGTGGGGAGATCTCTGTCCTTGACACTTGTCACTTTCTGTGCCTGGCATCTGTAAATACAGTAACAACATTAACAGTGGCTTCTGTACCTCAAGAGTAGTTTTCTTGTGCTGATGGTACATAAGGGAAAGGATGCAAGAAAAGTCCTTATGTTGCCAGTGTGGTGTTTGTAAAACTGTAGAAATCAGAATTTAAAGAAATAATTACTTAAAAGAGTTGAGTGAGTGTAATAATAATTGAAATAATAATTGAAATCTAATGGGGGGGGGGGGGGGAAACATGGTTGGAACTGAAGTCAAGGAGGGCTTTTGCTAGTTTCATGTATTATATTTCTGGTTTCTGTCCAGCAGATTGCTATAGAGATGTCTCACAGAGAGCTTGGTACTGTGGGATGATCAACTGGCCTCTTTTGCACTGCATTCCTATGTTCTCTGGGTTACATTTGTGTGGGGAGTACATGAGATTTATGGGGTGCCAGACTCTCCTGCAGGATTTACTGACTTACTTTGCTGTGAATGCCTAAATGATTAATACATTGAGTGTAGCAACTTTAGGGCAGTAGGTACTAGAAAAACCATTTGCCTTGTCTCCTTATTTTCTAAAGCTGCTCGTGGTGAGGACAGGAACAGGGAACAAGAGAGAAGTGAACTGTTCTGGTGTGGGCTGCCTTCTTCCTGCTGTTTCTGCCTGAATGGCAGAGAGGAGGCTTTCTTTATCTATACATGCATGCAGCTCGCTCTACCGTCACTGGGAGAAAGACACACGTTCTTATTCCTGTGTCTAGCTGCTGGCACTTGTCCAGGCAGAGCTTTGCAGAGGCTAAGCTGAATACCATTCTGTGACCACAAATGAAGCCTAAATACTGATACTGCTGTACTCAGTTCAGAGGGCGAAGATCTCTGCCTGAGTTGTAACTAGGAATTTTATCTTCTGAGAAGCTAATCCTGTAGGGCAAAACATAGCGCAAAAAGCTACTCTTTTAGTCCCCTCATTTCCTTTTTGGCTTTCCAGAGGGTATATTGTGTAAACCTGCCTTATCTATCTGTAGTTAAAACTTAGCAAACAAAAGGCATCACAAAAATGGAATGAGGACCTAGAGCAGCTACACAGCTACACTTAACACTCAGGCACTTGGTTTTTGTACATGTGAGCCTTTACTACAGCTTAATACTTAAAAATTCATGAGTTGGTTATTTGTGCCTTGAATTTCATATTTACTCTGAATTTCTGTCTCTAACCGTTGGATGAATAGAATGGTAAATCTCTTTTCAGAGTATACTGGTAAGGACAGGTAGTGCTTAGTATTCCAAAATTTAATGACAACCAAATACTGATAACTTGTTGTTGTACTAAAAATAGTATTTTAATGCCTCATACAAAGCTGTGAGTAAACTTGGAAAGATACAAATCCATCACTTACTTGCAACAAAAAAAAAAAGTACAGAGTTATATCTATGGTATTCCTTTCAGTTCTGTTGTTTCTTTGTTTGGGTTTTTTTTTTAACTAAATATTCATGATCCTGTGAAAACAGAGACCAATGACAAATGCATTTCTACCTGGACAACTGTTTCGTACAATTTCTCACTGCTCCCATCTTGGCAGAAAAAAATTCTGTAGCTCCCTCTTGTATGCATTTTGTAGATGTGATTACTCAGGTAAATGCTTCTCATGCTTCTTTTTCTTTCTTCCCCCCACCCCCACCCCCTTTTTTCCCCCCTCTTTTAGGATGTTCTGAATAACTTGGGTTCCTGTGAGTTGGATGAAGATGACCTAATGCTTGACCTGGAGTTCCTAGAAGAACAACATCACCATCATTCTGGTAAGTCAGATAAATATGCAACATTTTCAGCTAGTGGTGGTTGTTATTACAGAAATCTGAAGTCAATGTGTTCTGTATAATTACTTGGAAACAAACAAGTAATTTTCTCGGAAGGGGAAGAGCAGTTTGCATTTTGTAATTATTTCTAAATGCATTTGCCGTTTAACAGGAAGATCCTCTTTACACTGTATTTAGACTTCATATGGTCAGTTACGAAGTGGAAGTGACTTTTTTTACAGGTACAGAAGAATTCCAGCACCAGCAGCAGACCCTTCTAGATACTTAAAATGACTCCTGCTTACCCCAGGCAGTTACCAAAAAGACCAATGCTGATGTATTTGCAGTTCCATTTTGGTGTGTGCTAGAGTAATATGCTTCAAATACAGAAGGTTTGACTTGAGACACGAATCTGTCTGGATGTTTTCTGTCACAGCTGGCTAAGGCAGTGTTGCAGTACCTTGATTAATAGAAGTAACAAAGTTCAATTCACATTGTGTTCAGAGCAGTTTTTATAACAGGATTATGCAAGGAATCCTCAGTAAGTTGAGACACCTGCAGTGGGGAATCTTGCATTTCCTTTGGCTGTGACATGGGATAGTGTGGGGCCCAGTTTGTGAATGGAAGTCCTGGTAACTCCTCAGGGTTCAGAGAGGCTTGAAACATACATGAGATTTGTACACGATCACAGGTGGAGGTGTGAGCTTGTACTCTGTTGCGATACTCCGTTATGACAATGACATGCTTTCAAGCAGGAGCACTTCTCATCCTGCCTTCTACCTGCTGTTTTTTGATCCCTTTTTCTCCGTTTACCCACTTCAGTACCTATAGTGCACATTGGTGCTGACTTCTGTTGCAATGGGGTTTATGAGACATGCTTGCTGGTGCATGCCATCTTCACTGCTGAACTTGCCTTTGATGCAAACAGATAAACGGCTTGAGTTATGCTCCTCTTTCAAATGTTCTCTATATGGTAATTCTATAAGCATTTCTGAATTATCCCTATGATAATTTATTTAACTGCTGTATTGTACTTTAAAGTCTGTTTGCCTATCTGCTTGTAGGATAAGTCTTTTATTCTGTTTCATTTGTTAGAAAGCAGAATACTCAGAGAGCATGGAGGGTTCTAGCGGCAGCATGCATGTGATCGTAGTTTCCTGAGCTACTGGGAGCTAGGAAGCAACTGCACAGAAATGGCCCCTTCTGACCAGTGCTAAATAATGCTATCACCTGGTGAAGAAACATGGGTCAAAAAGCTTCAAAACTGAACAGTGCATTTTATATGAAATCATTTGGTTTAGACTTGTTCATTCCCTGGGCCTTTTGGAAGCAAAAATAACTGGCAGAACCATTTTCCTTCAGTAAACTTCCCTGATGTGTTGCATTTTGCATCCCTGGTGTTTTTCTCTTTTTTTTTTCTTTTTTTGTTCTTTTATCTTTATAAAGCATTGAATTAACAGTGGATGGAAAAGGTACATCCAATATTAATATAAAAATTTGTAGCAGGTTCTGAAAGAGGTAAGATCATAAGGCCTAAATAGAAAAGTAATTAAGATGGAGATATAATATGACACAGTCTTTGTACTCCTGACTCATTATCCAGAGCAAATAAAATGCTTTTAAAACAGAACTATCTACATTTCTCCTTGAAGAATGGTGATCATTTCTATTCTGAGCAGTAATGCAGAGATAGAGAATTGCAGAATTAACCAGTTTGGAAAAGACATTCGAGATCAAGTCCAACCTATCACCTAACAGCATCCAGTCAACTGAACCAGGGCACCAAGTGCCTCATCCAGTCTGTTTTTTAAACACTTCCAGGGATGGTGACTCCATCACCATCAGCCCATTCCAATGGCCAATCTCTCCTTCTGGAAAGAATTTCTTCCTAACATCTAACCTGAACCTCCCCTGGTGCAGCTTGGGACTGTGTCCTCTTGTTCTGTCACTGGTGCCTGGGAGAAGAGACCAACTCCCACCTGGCTACAACCTCCCTTCAGGTAATTGTAGAGAGCAATAAGGTCTCCCCTGAGCCTCCTCTTCTCCAGGCTAAGCAACCCCAGCTCCCTCAGCATCTCCTCACAGGGCTGTGCTCCAGACCCCTCCCCACCTTTGTTGCTCTTCTCTGGACACATTTGAGCATCTCAACATCTTTCTTAAATTGTCTATAAACACAAAGGTGTTCATCTTATTAGTATTTGCTCTTTGGTTTGTTTGGTGGGAGGCCTAGCTCTGGGGGGAGGAAGCTTAGTAGTTGCTTAGTTTTGAGTTACTCAGTTGATACAATTTCACCAAATAAAGCTGATGTCTTCATGCTGACTTAAAATCTGACACAAAATGGTTAGATGTGGTTGTTTTTAAGTCATCATCTTAATTCATGTCAAGATATTGAGATAAGAGCCTCAATCTTCAGAGTCTTTTAGCATTTACATACCACTGAAGTGTAAAAGCCCTGGAGTCAGTTAGTGGTATAACATTTTTGACAAGTGGCTTTTCTGACCACTATATTTAGCTGTGGCACACTTCCAGGATTTAAGACTTTTCAACCAAAATTCCTTTTAGCAATTCCATATCAATCTGTTCTCTGTTTTTGCTGTTGGTCTTCTTTGTTTTCTCCAGCAGACCTCTCCATTCATACCTGAATAGAATTCTGCTAAACATCTTACATTTAAGATGTGTATTATTGATGCACTGGAATACAACAGCGATCAAGTGATCATGTTCACGATGTGCAGCTAGATGAATGCAGAACTTTAAACTTCTATAAACTCATTAGATTGGAAGTGATCCTATTTCTGGGCATGCACATATCAGCTATTGCAGATAATGGGAAGCAGAATGTGCTTTTTTGCCCCTTTCATAAACAGAAAGCAAACAGATTCCTCACGGAGGATGAGCCAGTACTGCTCTGATAGAATTTCTTATTGTAATTGAATTTGGATAGACCCAAAGGGCTATCTAATTATTTCAGTACATGACCAGCCTGGAAACAAGAGTAGATGATTTTCCATAGTATTTGCTAGTAGCTGGTTGGACTCTTTGTAGAGGATCCTTTAAGATGATGGGCTTGATAGTTTACTGTGGGTTACTTCATGAGAACTTATTCAAGACAATACCGGACTACAGATCTGTGGGCTTCCTCATCCCTATGCAATGCTGTCCATTGTATATTGAATGTTGAAGATTGTGAGTTTTACATATTTGATACATTTTGCAGCAATATTTGTTTGCACTCCTAACAAGTTCTTTGTTTCTGTAATACTGGCAAGGGACCTGTCTATCTGATGTCCACTCATGCATTGTCCTGAAGTCGCCCGGGAGTTCGTGCATGTGCTTCTAGAGAGGTTACTGGAATGAAGGTATTGAGGAGGATGAAAATATGACAGGAAATGCTCCCCCCACTTTTTTTTTTGGCTTCTTTTTTTTTTTTTCTTCTTCCTTTTTTTTTTTTCCTTCTTACTTTTTTTTTTTTTTCCTTCTTTATTTTTTTTTTCCCCCATGGAAACCTTAGATTTTTCTTCGCTGGAAGTGAACACTACTCTGACTATTGGTAGTGCAATGAATTGATGTTTTACATCCTGATGGTGATTCTAGCATTTCTTTGGTTAAAGCAATCAGTCCTAGAGCCATATTGCACTTCACTTGTGCCCCACTTTGTCTGTAAAGAATTCTGTGGGGAATTGCTATTGGGGGAAATGTACCAAGAGAAGCTCCATTCAGTATTCTAATAAATACAATGAAATATGAAGAGAGATAATTGGACAAGAAGTAATTTCTTTCTTCAGGTGTTAAAGAGGGATAGCTGATGAACCAGGAAAGTGCCTATTCTTGAAGATGCTGTGAACATCTCTAAAAAGACAGATTACAGAAATACCAGAGCTAACATCACATCTTCTACTAAAACAAACTTAAGTATCACAAACTATTCCTTGGTCAGGAGGCTGTATGCTGCAAGCTATATTGCTGAAACATAGCAGGTCTCAAGTGTTGCACCAGAGTGGATGGGTTAGTTAAAGGCAAATGGAGAAAGTCTCTTTGCTGCCATATGGAGCTCCAGATCTTTAGAAACTTTAGTGAAGGACTGATAATGCCATAGCTCAGCAGCTTCTGCTTTGAAACAAACCCTGTTTTTTGCTAAGGTGATGATACATCTTTCTGAATTTCTATTGAAACTGACAAGATAATAATTTAATAAAATGAGGATACTGTATTGATCTACTACCATTTTAGTGGCCATTTATGAATAGAAAGTAAGATACTATTGGAAGGACTTCTGAAAGAAATAGCTATTAAGGAGTGAATTTTAAAAGAGGAGCTAGGAGCCAACTGGCAGCCAAGGAGACATTATTCCAGAAAGTGGAACACTTTATTAATCAGAAAGGAGAAGGAGACAAAGATCTGTTGCCTCTTTCATTGTTCTGTTTGGTTTTTTAAATTTTATTTTATTTTTGTTTTTATTACTTCAACCCATTTTTCACTTGTGTTCTTGTTCTGTCCTCTCAGCTTTTCCCTAATGAGCTGGTTGCCCTCCAGCAGCATCCTCATGAAATGGGGTTCCTGCAGAAAGGCACCATGAACCCTGAGGAGTACTGAAAAATTACAAACTATCCCTAACTTTTTTCTCTATAATCATGCAGTTCAGGATCAGGAGGTACTGGCAAACCTCATGTAGATGTTTCTACTTGACATGAACTTCTGTGTGTTTCTAGTCTTAGCATGGCTTTAGAAGTCTGGAATTCCCTCCTTTCTGTCCTTCTCTCAGTTTGCTGTGTTCATTTACTACTTTTGCTTCTGTTTTAATGGCTGTGTTGCTGAGTTAAAGCCTTTAAGACAGAGATATTTTATTATCCCACCTAAACCAATTGTTTGAAATTTAACAAAACAATACTTCTGTAGTATTTAGTGAGAGGAGACCACTACTGCATACAAATGCATAATACTCATCAGCGTGATCTGCTGAGATTTTGGCATTCTGTTCTTAAGCTAAACTGTTCAAAACTAAGCATAATATGACATACATGATGAGCCTTGAGGGTACCTTTTTATTACTCTAAGTAAATGAGACTTTAAAAATATGCTACGGTGTTGATTTCCTGTTGTAAAATAATGAAGTTAGTGGTTTCTATAGCGGGAAACCATTGCCAGTTTATAGGAAGTGACAGCATTAATTTAACCCCATTCGTTTCCCTTTTCCCTGGTGAAACATGACTTGCTTGATTCCAAGTATTGATTACCCAAATGTATCAGAGTATCACCAAGGTTGGAAGAGACCTTGAGGATCATCGAGTCCAACCTGTCACCACAGACCTTATGACTAGAGCATGGCACCAAGTGCCACGTCCAATCTCCTCTTGAACACCTCCAGGGATGGCGACTCCACCACCTCCCTGGGCAGCACATTCCAATGACGAACAACTCGCTCAGTGAAGAACTTTCTCCTCACCTTGAGTCTGAACCTCCCCTGGCACAGCTTGAGACTGTGTCCCCTTGTTCTGGTGCTGGTTGCCTGGGAGAAGAGACCAACCCCCACCTGGCTACAACCACCTTTCAGGTAGTTGTAGAGGGCAATGAGGTCACCCCTGAGCCTCCTCTTCTCCAGGCTAAACAATCCCAGCTCCCTCAGCCTCTCCTCATAGGGCTTGTGTTCCAGACCCCTCCCCAGCCTCGTTGCCCTTCTCTGGACACATTCAAGTGTCTCAATGTCCTTCTTAAACTGAGGGGCCCAGAACTGGACACAGTACTCAAGATGTGGCCTAACCAATGCAGAGTACAGGGGCACAATGACCTCCCTGCTCCTGCTGGCCATACTCTTCCTAATGCAGGCCAGGATGCCATTGGCCTTCTTGGCCACCTGGGAACAGTGCTGGCTCATGTTTAGGCAGCTGTCAATCAGTACCCCCAGGTCCCTCTCTGTTTGGGAGCTCTCCAGCCACTCTGACCCCAGCCTGTAGCTCTGCATGGGGTTGGTGTGGCCAAAGTGCAGCACCTGGCACTTGGACTTGTTAAATGCCATGCCATTAGACTCTGCCCATCTGTCAAGTCGGTCAAGGTCCCTCTGCAGAGCCTTTCGACCCTCTAACTGACCAACATCTGCTCCTAACTTGGTGTCATCTGCAAATTTGCTGATGACTGATTCAATCCCCTCCTCCAGATCATCAGTGAAGACATTAAAGAGGGTGGGGCCCAGTACTGCTCCCTGGGGGATGCCATTGGTGACTGGCTGCCAGCTGGATGTGGCACCATTCACCACCACTCTCTAGGCTCGGCCCTCCAGCCAGTTCCTAACTCAGCACAGGGTGTTGTGGTCCAAGCTACGAGCTGACAGCTTGGACAGCAGTTTGCTGTGGGAGACAGTGTCAAATGCCTTGCTGAAGTCCAGGTAGACCACATCCACAGGCCTCCCCATGTCCACCAGACAGGTCACCTGATCATAGAAGGAGATCAGGTTGGAGAGGCAGGACCTGCCCTTCCTAAATCCATGTTGGCTGGACCTGAGCCCTTGGCCATCCTTCAGGTGTGCAGTTATTGCTGCCAGGATAATCTGCTCCATCATTTTCCAAGTATAGGAAGACCTTCATATTTAGTGATTTAAGCAGTGGGGAACGGGCAGCTGTGTTTTTGTGGTGGTGTGTCACAGCCTATTGGCTGCGCAAACCCTCAAGTATGGTTGTGGTTGTCAAGAAAACACGACTGCACTACGCAGCCTTTTCTAAAGGCTCACCCAGGCATAGCTAGTCAAGGTCCCTTGTCATTTCTTACCTATTTGCTGTCAGTGTCATAAGACTGGTGCCTCTGCATCTCTCGACAGAGCTGTATGTAGCTGGGATTTGTGGGAAATGGCCTGGCTACAGCTGAGGGTGTTGCTCACAGTACAGAATATTAAGCGCATGTGCATGGCACCTCCACATCAGGCTCTCCACTACACAGTGAGTATTCACAAGTGGGATATTGATGAGCTGGGTACCTGGACTGGCTTACCACATCCATCATATTGTTTCTTCAATGCTTGCTGAACAGTTTTGAATAATGTAGCTCACATTAATTTTCAGAAGAGATTTGTCTTCAGCTGGAGCTTTTGCCATTGTGGATTTAAAGTCTCAGCCTCATCTGTAAAGCACTGATCCAGTGTAGATGTAAAGCACAGTTGTTTCACACAGCCTATTTCATAAATGAAATGAGCTTTCTCATATGCTGGAAAAAATGAATCAGAAGTGGAAATATGGAACTGTGCTTTAACAGCCACCTCAATGTTGTTCAACTCCTGAAGAACCAAGTACTTTAAGAGACAGAGCACATTGTGATCTGACCTAACAGTGCTGGCAGATTCACTGTACATGGTAAAACACATGCTTTGACACTTGCTCAAGGTTTGTGAATAAAAAAGAGTACATGTGACTTGAGAAAGTGGCTTTTGACATGATGGCAGTGGCACTTTTGTGCCTCTATATTTTCTTCTATTAGTGGATGTTGAAGGGCCTGTTCTTGGCATAGCTCTGTGTCAACGTAACTGAATGGAATAAGCATGTGAAGTTCTAATACCATAGTACCACTCTTATGAGCTACCACTTGTTCATGTGGTGCTAAATAGATGTTTATGTTTAACATGCCGTGCTGTGGTATGGTGTCTGCTTAGTACTGTCAGTAATGAGCAGGGAGAGTTAGGTCTTCAGGAAGTGGTTGAACCCTGTGGGCAGTAGCCTTGTCATGTGATTGGATTAGGCAGTTTTTATTTAGTGAGATCCAAAGTGGAGTGTGAGGGGCTAGAGTACTGTCACAACACACATATTTGCTGTGTCATTAAAAAATGACTGTTATTAATTCAACAGGTTACAGTATGAATTTTACAGACTTCCAAGGGTAAGGAAGAAACTGATTTTCTTTTGAGATGAATGCACAACTTCAGTACACTTCCAGAAATGTCAACTTACAGTAATCATCAGATGATGATCTTTTAGGAACATAATTGCTTCTGGTGTTAGCAGCCTCAGTAACAAAAACACAGCACACTTGTTTTTCAGAAGTCAGAATTTTTTATAGTATTACTCTTCTATTGTGGGTTGAGGTTTCCCCCTAGCATTAACTTTCAGCCAGACCGACCCAGTTAGAAGCAGATGAAGCTGTATTTACAAGCAAAAACTACACTCTACAATGGGATGCAATGAACATGTACAAAGTATACAGTATTTGCAATATTATACAGATATTTACAGTTACTAAACAACACGAAAACTCCCTTGGTCAGAAGACCAAAGAAGCCCCCACTGCCCCCCCAAACCTCCCTGTCCCAAGAGAGAAAGGAGTTGAGAGAAAGCAGTGGGTTAGACTTATCCCAAGGTCAGCCAGAAGCACGTTATCTTCTCCCAGGTGAAGCAAATCATCCAAGATTAGAAGAGAAGGGAAAAGGAATGGGAATGTGAAAGTGTGTGGAATTGTTATGATATAGCTTCTCTTATCCCAGACAGTTATCCCATGAATTTGTTTAGAATAATCTTTTGTTTTTCTTTTACATCCAGTAGTGATTAATTTATATTTTTCTACTTTTCTGCTCAAAATCTGCAGCTAAATTTTAAAGACATAGCCTAAAACTACCACATGTACCCAGACAGCCTGCATATCAATTGCCATCAGTACCCAGCCAAATTTAAATTTTGGTGTGATGACCCAGTGATATTAATTAGGTAGTTACCAAGTTATTTTGAGTGTAATCAGCAAGCTGTGTGAAAATTCTGTGGTAGTTTGGAGCTCCTCCTGTGTCTATTAATTAAATGTACTAATTATTTTTATTCATTTTGTAGTGGAGGGTAGGACTGCTGATCTGAGCTGAAACCCCTTGGTGTCTTGGGGTTGTTATTTTTGACCGGGAATGGGGGAAATAGAAATGCTATTAAAGCACAAGTACAGGAAAATGCAGTGCAGATAGCGGGTCGTTTAACATGGGTGGTTACAGACTGCGAAGCATCAGTGAATGTAATGCTTTTGAAATGTGAAACATTTTGTAAGTGTAATAACTGAGTAGAAATAGATGCCGTGTTCATAAATCATGGGCAGCAAATGGCTGGAAGCCAGCTTCTCAGCTGTGGTGGATCAGCTGGGATTCATTGAACCCGAAAGCCTGAGCTGTTAGCCTGCCCACAGGAGGGGACCGCAGGGTGCCTTTGGCTCTGGGGCGACTGCTGGCAGAGGCCTGGAGTCGGCATCACTTCCATCGGAGGACAGCATGGGCAGTGAGCTCTGGGACTAGCACTGCTGTTTTCTGAGGAGGTGGGATATCTTTTTATAAGACAATGCCACTAGCACAGAAATTCACAGGGGGCAAATGCCGCTTGCTGAATGTTTTGCTGAGATTTCTACCAGCAAAGCAGACCTCCTGCTCCCATGCAGAAGTTTTCTCTGAGAGTCTGACAATGTGCCTGTGTAATCCATTTGTGTATGTCAGTGCAAGAAAAGCAGATTTCTCTGTATTTTCAATTTGCCTTTAAATAGAGAATAGTAAAAGAATATCCTAACTACACATTTTTGTCAAACACCTGCATGGAATGAGCAACTAGGTATTTAGGTAGTTTGGATGAATTGGTTTAGCCATGAATTTATTGTGTGACAGCAAAAGATGTTTCTGTGTTTAAAAGCAGTGACATATTTTGATTTTTAGTTGGGCACTCAACTCCTTAAGCTCTTTTGAAAGTTTCACCATTCCCAAATGGCACCTTTGGAGATGTCTGCCTTACAGACTGGGTTAAACCAGGGCAACAGCCCTTCAGTTACCCGCTCGTAATGCGTAGTTTGTAGTGACAGGTTTTGAACAAAATAAAAGTGGCAGTGGTAGAGTAGCAAAGAGCTGGGTGTCTCTGCCAGCAACCAGCTTCGCAGATATTTAGCTGAGCAATACCTTGCGTTGTCACTACAGGTTTTGGACAGTAAGATAATAAAAAATGAATCAGTACTAATAATCAACATAACAAAAACTGATGTGTGACTGCACTACATTAATTATATTGCTATCTACATATCTTAATAATAACTGAAAGGGAAAGTTCCTGTTAGTTTTAATTTTACAAGGGAAGAAGACTCACTGAATAAATGCCTGCTATTCCTCTGTGAAACTTCTTGTTGTGAAGTGAGAGCAGCATGAGCCAGAACTGTGCTCAGTCTCATGTTACACATGTATCTGATTTCCAGCATGGCTGTGAAGTATGGAGAGTCCCATGCAACTGGTTTCTCCATAGCTAGAAAAGCTAGAGCAGCTGGTGGATTTTCAGAATGACATATTCTACTAAACTATGTTTAATACATCTGATGCAGTAAAGGAGTAAATTAAGGTCTCCAGGGAACTGAAATAAAACTTGTCTTCTAAACTCTTTTGTGATCTACAGCTTCTGAAAGGAATAATGGTAAGAGATAATGACTAGAGAAGAAGTTAGGATGGAACTAAACAAACCTATGATTTCTATAAAAGGTTAGTCCTCCTAGACCATATTCTGGAAAAGAAGTTCTGAACTGGGAATCTTGTTCCTGTTCTGTGTGAATGAATGGTGTCTTTTTCCAATCTTAACTGGGGAGAGAAACCCACAACTGCTACAAATTTAATTTTGCCCTAAAACTCTTCCAGTGTATTTTACCTGAGAAATTGAGTTACCAATGAACTTAGATGAAGAGCCACAGGAGGCATGTAACACTAGCTTCTAGCTGTGCATCCCCAAGAACATGTGTAACATGTCTGAGATACAATTGGCCTGTGCTGTGTGTTCTCAGTAGAACCAGGAAAAAACTCAGTTTCCTGAGAAAATTAGTATTTTTAGCTCTTTTTTTTTTTTGATGTGAAGAAGGGTGAAGGACTGATATGTGCAAATGCAAGTGTAAGGTTCCTTCCTGGGCGATGAAAAAATTATTAACGATGTGGGCTTGTAAATCTGCTGCAGTTCAATGAAGTGGTTAGAAGATCAGCATCACAGAGGAACACAGCTGTAACTCAGATACTGGGAGTTTTTTCCTTCACAGATAGAGAAGAAGGGCAAAAGAGCATAGTGCACTGAACTGGATGTCTTGCCAAAATGGAAATGTAATGAGAACTTAAGAGAGGAATATACTGCTGCTTCTTAGGTTTTTGTGAGTGCAATCAAGAGCTTTAGGGACTAAGAGGAACAATTATGAGTTCTGCAATGGTTCTGCTTCAAGGTCAGACTGAAACTGTGTGTGTTTAAAAAGTGGGAGTTAGTGATGGTTTCTGACATTCGAAGTATTTGTCTCTGGGATCCTTGCAGCTCCACTGTTAGGTAAAGAAAGCAAGGTAGTCTGACAGTTAAAGCTTGAGTCTATGTCTCCAGGGTTGAGCAGGGTTCTTTGTACGTACTACAAGTAAATCAAGTGACTAGCCCACAGTAATACTAGAAATCTGCATCAAAGTGATGCTTCTGTAATCATGGGGATTTGGTATGAATGTTTGAGAGATACTCAAGATACTGTTGGGATGGAGCCCTATTAATAACTAGAGTCATTACAGTCTTTGGAGGCCAATTATGTTACTTTTTTTGCCTCTTCATATGTCATTCCAGGAAGCAGAGCAGATGCTAGCCTTGCTGCTGCTGGTGTGTCTGCTCTTGTTACTGCTCCTGGTATTTTCTGCTTGCTTCTGCTGATGAAATGCCAATGGAGGAAACAAAAGGAGGGGAAAAAAGTACTGCAAAAGCCTATCATACTCATCAGCTAAAGCCTGGGTTCAAGATAAATTACTTTTAAAATCTTTCTAAAATGGTTCCTACCATCTGTCATTAATCAAAGATTGGGTGACATCTGCTGTGGTGTTTGAAAATATTAGTTGGCTTTAATGTTTTATGTCTTGTGCCTGAGCCTCTTGTGATGAGATCCTATTGTCCCTTCTTTTATCCCTGTGAGGAGTCTGTCAAATACTTAATATTCTTTGGATTTTGTCCATTTTTATTTCTGTTTTTATCTCCAACTTCCCTCGGGGGTGGAATTGGCAGATAAATGCCCTGCAGGTGAGTAAAGCTTTGTTGCAGCCTGGTTTCAGCTTCAGGTGGGCGGTCAACAAGTAGCTAATGCTTGGAGGTGGGTCAGGGGTGCATTGTCTTTCTGAGAATCTGTTTGCCTCTCAGAGGCCCCAGGAAGATGTCTCTGCTTTTGGATTGTATGGCTGAGATACTCTTCTGTACTGTGTTGTAAAAATGGTACACCTCACTTTGCCAAAGGAACAACTTGTGATAACCTCTGAAAGCTGAGCCTGAGGAAGTTCTCTAGGTTTACTTTTTCTGCTTAGTCTTGTTTCATAACTGTTCAGTCTGACCCAAAGTGAATAATGTCTGACCATCTCCTTCTCACACTTTTGCTTTCAAAATTCTCTGGGCTACTGTAGGAAAGGGAACAACTTTAAAACAAAAGGTGATGAAAGCACCTGCATGCCACCACTCCAGTAAGCTTCTGCAAAACACAAGGCATTCATTATGTCATTCTGCTAAGGTTTTGGGACTCCCCTCCACCATTTCCATGATGTTGCAACATCCTGAAGAGATGTTACAATCTTAGCCTATATCCATCTAAGACCGAAAGGAAGATGTGGTTGCAGTTGAAAACATTCAGGATGTACTTTTGAGAACAAGCATCAGGTGGCCTGTAACAGGATAAGTGACATACATGGGGATGGGTCTGCAAGTGGCAAGTCATGCACAGGTTGGTACTGTGCTGAACCTATGGCTGTTTGTAGCGTTTTTCTTTTCTCACAGATTCATCAGTTTGATATCTAAGAGTTGCTGAACCATGCATTAGTCTGTTAAAAGTTGGTTACCAGTGAAGGTTTCTCAGGTCCCAAGGGTATAGTCTGATGAATGAATGTTATAGGGTTGGATTTGGGCCCCCCAGCAATATTGGAGATTCACCCCCAGAATGGAGATATACCCCCTGAATAAATCACCAGATTAGCTCAGAAGTTTGGAAGCAAAAATGAAGCTGTATTTACAAACACTGAACTAAATACTTAATGTAAAAGGCAATAATAATATAATATATATGGATATAATTACATATGTTCACAATTCAGCAACCACATAAACACTCCCATATACAAAGTCTGTCCTTCCCCCTCCCAAAGGAGGCTGCATCCAGCCAAGCTGCTCTCCCTGCCCCTGCTCCCTTCTCCCCAGTACCTCATACAAGCGACAGGGAAGAAAAGAGACAAAACTGTCTGTGGTACAAAACAAAAGCTTTTCAACACACCAATGGGATGATATTAACCTGTCTATTGTTAGCATTCTGTGTCCAGTCCCTAACATTATTTATCTTCTACTCAAATTCTCTTGAAAATTCCTATTTGCAATTAGTGTCTAAGCTAGGTACTAACTCTGATGATAACAATGAGTAATTTGAGAGTTCCTTGAGTCTTGATGTATGAAAAGCTTCTTTAAACCACACATAAAAAGGGAAAACTTCAATTCTTTCACATCTGCACCAAAAAAAAAAAGGGGGGGTGGGGTGGTGGGTGGGCGGGGGGAGAGGGGTGGAATCATCATATCCCTGAGGTAGCTGATTGTATGCTTGAGGGAAGAGGTTGCAGTTAGTTGTGATGAGTACTGTGGTCGCGATCACTTAAGCTGGCAACAAAATAGTTGCTAGAGGGACAGAGGAAAACTTACGGGGGAAAAAAACCCTGTTGGTAGTAAATTAATCTTTATTATAGTAGATTATGATTTTGTTGACTGCTGAAAGCTTGGGCAAGAAAGATGATTAACCTGTTGAGTATCTTCCTGACTTGACCTATTTTTTTTCCTCACAGACTTTTTTTCTTTATAAGAAAGCAATTTACTGTAAAAATACACTTCTTTTGAGATTGAAAAGCAGGCAGTAGATGAAATGAAAGTACAGCTGTGTTGTAATATTATTTTTGTGCTTTTTAGCCAAACTGTTAATTTTGCAGAAAATAGTTTTGACAAGCTTCTGTATTTCTGACACATTTTCTCCATGAATAAAACATGGAATAACTATATTTATAAACTTCAATTTCATTGTCTACTTCTCTACTCTTTAATTTGGTTTCTTTTGACTCATTTGGAGATTTGTGCAGGATTGAGGGTTCAGGGAAAGGTATTCTTTATGCTTCTTAATAAAACATTTCTGCCATGCTGTACTTGCTGTAAATGATGGTTTTTAGGCTAGAGTGACATAGATATGTTACTTAATCATAATGCTGTCAGCATGTGTGAGATTTCATGCAAATAGCTCCTTGTTCTGAGGACTTGCAGTTGGAACCCCTCAGTTTGCAAATTCACAGTGACTATACAGAGGTGTGGGGAGTTACTCATGTGGAGAAACTGGTGACTGTATCATTGTTTATCTGGAAGGGGTGGGTTTGGATGTTGAGAAGGAGGTTCACCAATGTCACATCAGCTGGCAAGGAAACACCAGGCAGCCACTTGCTCACTCCTTCCTGCTCCCAGTGGGATGGGAAGGAGAACTGGGCAAAAAAAGAAAAAACTCATGGTTTGAGATAAGAGCAGTTTAATAAAATATAACAACAACTACATGATAATAATAATAATGGTCATGAAAAGGAATATAAGGAAAGAGAGTGGTAAAACTCAAGGCAAGTGATGCATAATGCAATTGCTTACCAGTCACTGACTGATTCCTGGGCAGCAATAGCTCCTCTTGGCCAGTTCCCCACAGTGTGTGTGCTGAGTATGATGTTTTGTGGTGGGGAATGTCAACTGTCTTGACTGTGCTCCGTCACAGCCTCTTGTGTACCTGCACGCTATCAGAACATGGGAAGCTGTAACAACTGAAAAATGCTACTGTATTATTGGCATTCTTTTCACACTGAATCCAAGGCATGATGTTATTCTAGCTACTGAAAAGGAAAGAAAATTACCTCTATCCCAGCCAAAACCAAAGGCAATCAGTGAAAAGGCATCATTTTGTCCTGAGATTTTGTGGAATCTCATACGGTGATTCTGCAGAGGGACCTTGCCAGGCTGGACAGATGGGCAGAGTCCAAGGGCATGAGATTGAACACATCCAAGTGCTAGGTTCTACACATTGTCCACAGCAACCCCATGCAGTGCTACAGGCTGGGGTCAGAGTGGCTGGAGAGCAGCCAGGCAGAGAGGGACCTGGGGGTACTGGGTGATAGTAGGCTGAACATGAGCCAGCAGTGTGCCCAGGTGGCCAAGAAGGCCAATGGCATCCTGGCCTGCATTAGGAATAGTGTGGCCAGCAGAAGCAGGGAGGTCATTCTGCCCTGTGCTCAGCACTGGTTAGGCCACACCTTGAGTCCTGTGTCCAGTTCTGGGCTCCTGAGTTTAGGAAAGATGTTGAGATGCTGGAAGGTGTCCAGAGAAGGGCAACGAGGCTGGGGAGGGGTTTGGAACACAGCCCTGTGAGGAGAGGCTGAGGGAGCTGAGGTTGCTTAGCCTGCAGAAGAGGAGGCTCAGGGGAGACCTTATTGCTGTCTACAGCTACCTGAAGGGAGGTTGTAGCCAGGTGGGGGTTGGTCTCTTCTCTCAGGCAACCAGCACCAGAACAAGAGGACACAGTCTCAAGCTGCACCAGGGGAGCTTTAGTCTGGATGTTAGGAAGAAGTTCTTCCTAGAAAGAGATTGGCCACTGGGATGTGCTGCCCAGGGAGGTGGTGGAGTCACCATCACTGGAGGTGTTTAAGAAGGGACTGGATGGGGCGCTTGGTGCCATGGTTGAGTTGATTAGATGGTGTTGGGTGATAGGTTGGACTGGATGATCTCAAAGATCTTTTCCATCCAGGTTTGTTCTGTTCTGTTCTATTCTATTCTGTTCTATTCTATATTATTCTTTGAAATGACGGTAGTAATAGTAAGGGAAATAGATAGGGGAAAAGAATTGCCCTCCACCCCTTCCCCCTGGCCTGTCTCTCCTGAAGAGCCTGTAGCCGTCAATTGCAGTGCTCCAGTCATGTGAGTCATCCCATCACATCGCTGTGCTGGCAACTACATCATAACTTTCCTGCTGCAACAAGGCTTCCAGCTCCCTTGTTTCTTACCCATGCTTCATGCATTAGTGTACATGCATTTCAGCTTACCACCCCCAGACTCCTGCCTGGGGGGACTGGTTTCAGCCCCTTTCCCCTTCCAATCTAGTTTAAAGCCCTGTCAATGAGACCTGCCAACTCCCTTCCTTTTCACTCTGTGGGATAGGCCATTCTCATGTGCCAAGATCTTCCTCTCCTTCTGGGACCAATGTACTCCATCTGCTGCTAGCTGACCTGGCACCATAGAAATTTCCCCAAGATCAAAAACCCAAAATTCTGGTGGTGGCACCAGCCTCTGAGCCACTTGTTAATGACATCTGCAGGATTTATGATTTAGGACATCTTGTTTACTGTCCTGCTCATATTTCTATCTGTATGAGGGGTTATTCAGTGTGTTTTATTTTACCACTTACCCTCTGATTTCTGGTTTGAGGGGTTTTCGTTGGTTTCATTTGTTTGCTTTAAGTTTGTTGCAGATTTCGGTCTCTTGTGTATCCTCATTTGCCTATATGCACATTCACTAGTCTGTAGGAAACACATTACTCGTGTATCAAAGAGTCCTTGGGAAAAAGATCTTTCCTTTGGGAAACAGCAGTTGCTCAGTGCTTGAAGAATCTGCTGTGAAAGTGTCTCAGTGGGGCATTAAGCATGCATTTAGCCTAAGGCATATGGCTATCACCACTGAACTCAGTGAGATCAGACACTTCAGATTTAAACTCCTTCCTAAGTGACATTGCTCGTGGGAGCTTGGACTCAGTTCATAGTGTCCCCTGTGAGACAGAATTTTTATAGGTATTTGGTTGCCATGGTTTGCATGAAATGCAATGATGTTCTGGCTAAAGCATAGATCAAGGTGCAGTAGTACTAACAGACATGGCAGAAGGCTGAACTGTGTAGCCTAGCTGAGGAAATCTATACTTAGAGATAGCTCATGTATGGACTAATTTCTTCTGGATTATGGTACTAATAGCAACATAGTTTAGAGGAAGAGAAGTTTCTGTTCTTAAAGCAGTAAAGATTATTTTTCCTAAAATAAATTTGATGATGCCATCTAGCCATTTAATTTGTTTTCTAGGCATGGAAATGAGAGCAAAAGCTTTGAATATGCCACAGCATTTTTGTTTATATCGCAAGGAAAATTAGAGCTGGTAGCAGAGCACAGTATGCTTCAGTTCAATTATTAATATCTTTGTAAGAAAAAAATCCTTCAGAAGGTGCTGTTCTCTAGTGAGCCTTGGTCCATACAAGTTCTATTTTCCCAAAACAATGAGGGCATCATTTCTGACTCATTCTTAATTATCCAAGCAGTGTAGAAATAGGCAGTGTGAAGATTGTAAACTTTAATCCAAATAAATATTTTCTTCAAACATTCTTCTCTCTTTTTTTTTTTTTTGTTAATAAGTGCCATTTTTTTTACACTTAGTAGTCTGAGAAAACTTTGAAAACATATCTGTAGACAGGGAAGGAAAACTCATGGCAAGAATAACTTATTCAAAGTTTATTTAGATAAGCTTCATGTGCCTTTGAACCCTCTCCTGTTTAAGAAGTGATGTGAGATTGATTCTTTAATAAGAAACAGTTTATAAGCAGATTAGGTCTCTCACTGTCTCTCTTCTTAAATAAATGACTTTTTCCCCCTCTTGCATAAACACAGTGCCTGCCTGCATATTCTGCATCTAATGGACGAAACTATTAGGTCCTATGTCAATTATTTTGGCAGTAATTTCCACTTACATTGCTTCAAGTCAGCCTAGATGTGCTATGGTCTAGACTTTTTCTGAACAGAAACTTGGTCCTCTTTGGCAGCCTTGATCACATATGTAACTTCCTACGTTGTTAAATTAACCTGAAGAGAGGATTCTTAATGAGGATGTTTAGTTTTTCCTACCTAAACCGTCGGCCATGATCGTACAGTTTTGTTTCTGAATTTTGTATCACAAGCATATATTTTCCAATGTATTTTCCCTGTAGCTGATCAAAACTACCCTCCTCCTTTCTTCTCTCCACACACGTTTTCGGACAGTTTTTTGAGTGCAGGTTTTTTTTGCGTGCCCTGTATGAACATCTAGAATACCTCCGCCGGGAAGAGTGAGCTGAAAGCCACTTGCGGTGCTGCATTTTGAAAGAGCTCTGGGAAAGCAGTTTTATCTTAACAAGTGGAGACTGGATCTCCTGAGTTTTAATGACATCTTAGCTCCTTCTTGAGTATGTGGTCTGTGGCATTGAATGCTTCAACCTCTTCTAAGTGCTCTGGTTAGGTACCAAGGAATCAAATCACTTGTGGATGTATCGTGCTCTTACTGAAGGGGTTTCATGGAGCTATGGAACACTTACTGTTCAAGTGTCAGAAGGTATGATTTGATAAAAGTCAAAATACTGTCCCTGTTTTCTTTATCTGTTGCAGTTCATGCATCCAGTAAATAGGATGTGTATGGATCAAAAAATAAAGTAGGTTAGGTACAGATTACTCACAGAAAGACACCATCTAGGAAGCCATTGTTCTTTAGGTTGTTAACAATGTGGTAAGCTGATGCAGCTTTTCATGCTTATCTGGACTTGGTCTTTTGCACTTCGGTGATCTCAGGCCTTTTGTGTACCTAAGTGTTAGAAAACACATTGGATATTATTTTTCTGATCAGAGGATAGCATTTAGTAACAATTTTTCTGCTTCCCCCCCAGACAGTCTTTCACCTTAGAATTTAACATAGCAGCATGAAAAGGTCTAATTGTGTTTTCCAAAGCAAATACTACTGAGTATTAGACTGTTTATTGTACAGCTTTGGACTGTTTCCTGTAGTTTTACATTATTTTAATTAAAGTCTCATGTACTACCCTAAGAAAATATAAGGACATTTGTGTGTGATAATGTTACAGATACTAGACTTTTTGCATGCTGAAAATGCTTCAGGCTCCTTACTTCCGTCGTTAATTCTGGAGGTGGCAGCAACGCATGCTCTTGAATTACTATTGATTATTACTTCTGCATTTTGTGATTTGAAAATGTTTACATCTTCTGAAGGTGACACAGCAGGTATTTTAGAAAGAGTGTTCTGGTGGACAGCATGAGACTTATTTAGAAGATGATGAAATAACCTTGAATTTCAGTCCTCTGGAAGGAGCAAATTTCTTCTTCCTGTTAATGGAGCAAATGGGGGTTTGGGGTTGGGACCTAGGGAGCTCTTCATGCTCTGTAGCACTTGCTGGGTATTTGGAGAGTTGTTTGGAAGGGAACATAATATTAAAATATATTATTTATGTTAGATGATCTTTTTTTTCCCCAATATTTTTGTTCAAAGGAAGTCTTCTGTTGGTAAGGTAGTGGCTTGGAGAACAGCAACAAATATTTTGTGTTCTCTGTATAATTTTATAAACATCTACATAAAATAAATATTTGTGTTAGAAACTTCATTTAAGCTGACAAATAAATGAATTCTGCCTCACTTCTGGAAGTATGCCCAAGAAAGCTGATTGGTAAGATGCAGTTTTGGTCTAATTATAAAAAAAAACCCACCTAATTTTTTATTGTGACAGAATTTTCTCTTGGAGTTTCATTCAATGCTTACGGAATACAGAATACAGAATTAACCAGATTGGAAAAGATCTTCAAGATCATTGAGTCCAACCTATCACCCAACACCATCTAATCAACTCAACCATGGCACCAAGTGCCTCATCCAGTCTCCTCTTAAACACCTCCAGTGATGGTGACTCCACCACCTCCCTGGGCAGCACATCCCAATGGCCAATCTCTCTTTCTAGGAAGAACTTCTTCCTAACATCCAGACTAAACCTCCCCTGGCACAGCTTGAGACTGTGTCCTCTTGTTCTGGTGCTGGTTGCCTGGCAGAAGGGACCAACCCCCACCTGGCTACAACCTCTCTTCAGGTAGTTGTAGACAGCAGTAAGGTCTCCCCTGAGCCTGCTCCAGGCTAAGCAACCCCAGCTCCCTCAGCCTCTCCTCACAGGGCTGTGCTCCAGATCCCAAGCCAGCCTCATTGCCCTTCTCTGGACACATTCAAGAGTCTCAATGTCCTTCTTAAATTGAGGAGCCCAGAACTGGACACAGGACTCAAGGTGTGGCCTAACCAGTGCTGAGCACAGGGCAGAATGACCTCCCTGCTTCTGCTGGCCACACTATTCCTAATGCAGGCCAGGATGCTATTGGCCTTCTTGCCCATTTGGGCGCACTGATGGCTCATGTTCAGCCTGCCATCCACCAGTGCCCCCAGGTCCCTCTCTGCCTGGCTGCTCTCCAGCCACTCTGACCCCAGCCTGTAGCACTGCATGGGGTTGCTGTGGCCAATGTTTAGAACCTGGCACTTAGATGTTTTAGAATAAAACAGAACAGAATTAACCAGTTTGGAAATGTGTTCAATCTCATGCCCTTGGACTCTGCCCATCTGTCCAGCCTGTCAAGGTCACTCTGCAGAGCTCTCCTGCTCTCTAACAGATCAACTCCTGCCCGCAGCTTGGTGTCATCTGCAAATTTACTGATTATGGACTCAATGCCCTCATCCACTTCATCAATAAAGTTATGGAACAGGAAGGGGCCCAGCACTGATCCGATTCAGCTCCAAGGAAAGTCAGGAGAGGCAAGGGTAACCTGAATTTCACTGATTCATATCTTGGAGTGCAGCCTTGTTGGTTTCTAGTAAGAGAAATTAATGTAAAATGTATTTGGTAGGTTTAATTTAGTCAAATAATGCCACTTGAAATAGGTGACTGTCAAGTCAATCAGAGTCACTGGAAGTAAATGCTTTCGAGAGAGTGGCATTGGATTAATTTTACTCTTTGCACCCAGTAGGGAGCATCTGCTGATGTGAAATCTTATAGCTTTCACATAATCCACAGAAATTCTACCAGTGCATCTAGCACTCAAGGGTATTGTGCAGATTTATGCATTCCCTGCACAAATTCCAGAAACCCGTAATTATTTTGACGCAAAAATGTTGTAGGTTTGGTTGCTGGATTTCTGGGTTTGGAGAAGGAATAAATGAAAGAGTAGGTGAGAAGGTTATGAGTCGGTGTTTTAATTATGATTTTTAAAAAGTATTTATTTTTCAGCTGAATACAGGTAGAGGCTGTGTAAAAATTTACAAATAAGAATGAATATATATTTAAACTAATTTCACTTGATAAATATACAAAATAAAACCAGTGATAACTTTCTACTCATGTCTTAGACTTCTGTATTCTGAGCATCTTCTTTTCCTGGTATGTTTTATTGTTTTCCCAGAAACTGTAATGGAATTACAGCCCTGCTCTGGACAAGCAGAAATAAATCACACAGTTTACAGGAAACCTGTGTAGCTTTGACTCAGGAAACTTGAGATCTGCTTCTGTCTGAGTCACAGATTGTCTGTGTAATCCTTTGCAAGGTACTTGCATATTAATTGCTCCTCAGTATTCATCTCTCACTTAAGGATCCTGTTGGGATGCATTCATTATTTCATAGGTGTTTATATACTGTGATTCCAAGTGCTATAATGCATCCTGTGGTTCAATAACTTGCAGTAAGTGCTTTGCAGATAAGGTTCTGATACCAACTGATTGTTTGAGAAATATTGTGTACTTTCTCTGAAGGTACATCTGTATTTTAACTGAAGCTCTTCTTCCTGAAGAATCTTGAAACATTTTATGGCATCACAAACAATCCGAATGGATTTATATCCCTTGCTTGTGTTCTTGTTTTCCAAGCTATGTTTTGAGTGTCTAGGCTGACATCCATAAAGATATATAAACAACTTCTTCCTACAGTGTGTCTCACTGTCCTCAGAGCATGAGTGCAGAGGATTTCAAGCTGTTACTTCTGTGTCTGGTTACTCTCTCTCCCTTTTTCCTTTTCTGCGATGCCCAGGGTTGAAATTCGTATTGCCTAGTTCTAGAAATCTGCTTTTGAACCACGAAGGCTCAGCTGCCAATGAGCACCAAAGCTCACCCTTTGGATGTGCTCATTTCTCTGCATGGTCTGTGAAGGACTCTGAACAACTGACCCTGCTGTAGTTGCCTGCTGACAAGAGTCCTGCTGGTTTTGTGGATTCTGCCTTGCCTTCTTAAAACAGATATAAGGACTCAGTCTGTGATTTGCTTGCAAATACAGCTGGGTTGTATTTGAGAAGTGCTGGATGCCTGTTAGGTTCTGTGGCTGTGCCATGTGCATTTCTTCAGAGGCTCAGGTCTCTTACTTCTCTTTCATTTATTTTCCTGGTAGAGCTTTATTGTTGTGGTCTTGCAGAGTCTGGTTGCAAAGCCTCTTGAAGTTGCTGGGAAGGTTTCCCTGATCCTCATATTTCAATAGCTTTTGTTTGTGAACTTGGTTAATCAAACTGTTGCTTATTTGTTTAATTAAACCCAGTGGTATTTGAAGGCTCAAAAAGCAATGGAGTAAACAGTCGATAATTGTCTGAAATGCGAATTCCATTTGGAGAACTACTGGAGAATCAAGTTCGCTATATAATCTTAAAATGCAGGATGCTTTTGTTGTTTATGTATGCAGCTCTTGCTTGTGATGCTGAAATTGAGCTGAAAATTGTTTTCTTTTGCTGCCATTATTTTAATTTTTAAATTCTAAGCAAATTAAGTTGCTAACTTCAGCAGCCATAGAGAGATGACTTCCTGTGAGAGAAACTCAGTCTCCAGCTATACCTAACAAGCCTCATTTTACTGGGTTGTTTCCAAATACCTGCAGTGAAAGCCAATGTGTCTGAAAGAGAATTTGTCATGATTGCCCCAACTAGTATAAACTGCCTGTTGACAGCAACAGGCAAATAACCCTGAAGCTTACTGTTGGAATTTTGCATGTCAGCTTTACAATTACATTGCTAATCATTTCACCAGGAGCACTCACTTCACCTGGTAGGGTTGGATAGCATAGAAGTTACAGACGGAAAGAGCTAATTGCCTCATCTGGTGGATTCATTTTTGTTTGCTTTCCTTGTTTCTTTCTGCCAATACAGGATGTTTCCCACAGTGTGTTTCCTTTCAGCTTTCCATTGCCTCATTTATGAGACTGCAGCCAGATGCCTGAAGAGTTTTACACATTCCAGCTTTTTACCTTATTTGATTCCTATCTAGAATTCATAGATCTCAGTGATACCTGAAGTGATGGCAAAGGAAAACTAGGTGGTGAGATGATTGAACAGGTGTGTCTGGAGTTCTACTGTTGTGTTTCTTACCTCTGTGACCCTGATTATTAATAAAAATCCTATTTTTCATTATTTTCTGGAAAAGACACTTATTTTAAATAGATACTGATCTAAGATAGAATTCTAAAATGTATTTTTCACCTTTTCTCCTGATATGAGTGATAAAACCATGTTTTTCTGGTTAGGCAACATTACTATTTAAACTCATCTTTATATGGTATACAAGAAGTAAAAGAGATGATCTTGAAACAGCCATATTGCCAATCAGTTGACAGCTTAAACCTCATTGCCACAGAGATTTCGTTCAGTCCCTCAATATATACAGAGCTGTAAATACAAGCAATTAGCACATGCATTTGTTTTCACAGAATCACAGAATGTTAAGGGCTGGAAGTGACCTTGAAAGCCAACCTCCCCTGTCAGGGCAGGGTCACCTAGAGCAGATCACACAAGAACACATCCGGGCAGGTTTTGAATATCTCCAGAGAGGGAGACTCCACAACCGCCTGGGCAGCCTGTTCCAGTCTTCTGTGACCCTTACAGGGAAAAAAATATTCCTCATGTTTCCATGGAACTTGCTATGCCTCAGTTTCCACTGTTGCCCCTTGTGCTGGCATTGGGCATCACCCAGCAGAGCCTGGCTCCAGCCTCTCAGGACTCACCCTGCACATCTTTATCAACATGAATGAGGTCACCTCTCAGTCTCCTCTCCTCCAAGCTACAGAGCCCTCAGCTCCCTCAGGCTCTCCTCATAAGGAAGATGTTCCACTCCTTTGATCATCTTTGTGGCTTTGTGCTGGACTCTCTGTAGTAGCTCCCTGTCCCTCTTGACCTGAGGGGCCCAGAACTGGCCACAATACTCCAGATATGACCTCACTAGGGCTGACTAGAGGGGGAGGAGTACCTTTCTCGACTTACTATCCACAGCCCTGCTAATACACCCCAGAATGGCATTGACCCTCTTGGCCACAAAAGCACATTTTCATTCATGCATTCATGACTGCTGTGAAGTAATGGGGCATCTTCACTGTAGTAAGGAAATCATCCAGGGAAAAAAATTCTTATTCAGTAAGTTACCTTCTCTTGCACCTTCTCTGATTCTCATCTGCTAACTTTCATAGAAAACTAAATGTCCAGACTTGAAAAAAATTGTTAGGTCTCTGACTTCATTAGTGGAATGAGGAATTAGTAGAAGGAAGTAAAGTGATTTTCTGTTCTTGGTGTTAATCAACAGGTTTTTCAATCAACAGAACTGATTTTTATTAGCGATGATTCATTAGTCTAAAAGGAATCCTGGAGGCTGTATTAAACATTCTGATATTGCCATGAGGGAGAAGAAAAAGGTTACAGTAATAAATTGGAGCATATTTGCTCTAGAACAGTTTTGAGAATAATTACAGGACCTTGTGAGACTCTCCCATATGGAGTGGTGCCAAGATGATGCTTTCAGTGACTACAGACATGAGTTGTCCCCTGCCCCCCCAATTATTCTTAAGTGCTTTGGCATTTCAATAGAACTCTCCAATAGTTTGGCTCTGGTCCGTTCAGTTTGCACTTTAACTTTCAGATCTGCTCCTAGTCTGTCCTTTTCTGTGTTCAGACAGACATGAATGCTTACTAGCTCTCTCAAGATAAACTTTAATAGTACCAATTTCAATAGCTTGGTGCTTATACTGCTCTTAAAAGAGAACTTGTTATCCTCAACATGTAGTGAAGTGTATTTTCCCAAATGTTTTGTGTTTACATGGAAGCTAAGAAACAACAGAACTCCCCTTATGGTCTCAGGGCTGGAGAAGAGTTTAGACTCCTGCACATGCCACAAAGATGGAGGTCTTGTAAGAGTACATTAAAGGTAAGAAACATCAGAACTCTTCCAGGGCTAACGGTGAAGAGGAGTAGCTGAGTAGTCTAAGTTCCTCATCAACTCCTTGTTCATTCAGGACTGGATTAGTTAATGCACTTTTGGATTAGCAGCCTGATTGTTGTAGAAATCATAATTTTGATTTATTTGTCATAATCCTTAGCAGCATCTCTTTGGTATCAGCTGCTCTGGATGAATACTACTGCTGTGAAATAACAAAATAAATCATAAAACAAGTAACACTACTCTGCAATAGGAAAGAATTGCCTCTGTTTTACATGTGTCTGTTTCAGTGATCTTTGTTTAAAGATTAGATTCAATCGAAGAATTTGCATTGACCACTGGAGTGTGGAAGAATTAAATCCTAGCAAAACAGTTAAGTGAGATTCCTTCCAGATGATTCAGAGCAAAGACTTAACTGCTTATATGAAGTTTTTAGGAAGAAGGCAAATGTTTTATCTGAGGCTTTGCCATACTGCTTGCATGACAAATGGTACCAGCTTTAGTGTGTGTGCTGGTTTAGAAACTGGTGAAGCATCAGTGCTGCCATACATGGTGTAGTAGGTTGAGAGACCAATTCTCCCACCACGGGCAAAAGAAAAGACTCAGACAAACAGATTGCAAAAAAATGGTGGAAAGTTTAAATGGAAAAACAATGAAAGTTTTACAGAGAACAACAAGCGCTGTGACAAAAGAGAGAGAGATCCCAAAACATACCCAAGAACATCCCACCCCGATCTGGGGCTACGCCCAAATCCCCCAGGGCTCTTCCCTACCACCCCACCCCCCCCGCCCCAACCTGGCCTTCGGCCTAGCTAGGCCCAAGAGAGATGGCTCACCCCATTATCTAGGCAGCAGTGAGGGAAGAAAGAGGAAGAGTGGACCCCCTCTGATGTTTTATAGAAAAGCAGGGCATTATGGGATGAAATACCTGGCTTCCTGTGACCATCCACTGGGCTGGACCCTTCTGGGACATGCCTGAACCACCACACATGGACACACTCTTACCTTGGTTTAACACTGCCTCACTGTGTTGTTTTAAACTAATGATGTGTTCTGTTGTTAGAGATGGTTTTCACAAACAGCTATCTACTCGATTTTCCCCTTTACTCTAGCAAAAGTAGTTGCAATATCTTTATAAGTCACCTGAACAGCACTGTGTGGGTTGAGATTTTGATGGTGTGGTCTTCAAAGTCAGTGAAGTTTAACTGTGACAGCAGCCTCAACTCTAGTAGTGTGAATACTTCAGAGAAGCTGGGAGATAAATGATACAGCTCTCATTTGTGTAGCATGCATAGAGTTATGACAGCATTCACTTGCTGGAGTACTTGATAGTCTCAGGGGCTTTAAGGGAAGAGCTGTGAAGGTATGTGCAGGTAGCTGAATCTCAACGAGGTGTTTCTTAATATACCTTCTTACAGTGCCTTGAATGTGAGAGAACAACTGCAGAGGATATAAACCTAATTGGGAGGAGGAAAAATGTCTCTGAACGCTTTCTTCTATGACAGTGTCTGTCAGAAAACATGAAAGACTATTCCTGTGGTACTTAATTAAGCCTTGAGTCTTTGTAACAAAACCAGCAAACAATTAATTAACGATTAAAATTAACTGTGTTTCCTTTGCATAGTGATTTATAAACATAATTAATACTGTGGCATTTTAAGGTGTAAGCTGTCCTTTACAGAGCTGGGTAATAAATGGTGGCTGCAGAAGGTGTTACTTAAAATTCAGATTAACATTTATTCAAAAGTAATGGTTAACGAGAAGCAAGAGTGGGGCTCCCCTCCCATTTTTGATGTCTGTGAAGAGATGTTGGTCCTGCACAGAGACTGCACTATTACACATACCCACTTTATCTAGCAAGATAGGCTCTTTCTGTCCCTGCTTGCGGTCCCAGGCTAGCAAGAGGACTGATGGAGCAGTCATAGCAAGCCTGTGCATATCTGTAAGATATCAGCACTTAGTTTGAGTTATGCCCGCTTTCCTCAGCAAAGGGTCTGAGTCCTGGGTTTTAAAGGTGTTGTTGTGCTTTGCACTCCAAGACCTAGCTGACCTTAGAGCACGAGTCTTACAGAGAGGCACTTGTGTTCCTTCAGGTTCTTGCATATACACATACATACAAGCTTCCAGGACTGGTGATGGACTGTTGAAATCAGATCAAAGTCCAGAATCCATAAGGAATTAGATACTGTCTCTCACAGTTGTTAAATCCTTTGGATGCACTCAAGACTGGTTCAGTTAAGCATAAGCAAAGCAATGTGTACGTCTGTGTTCCATACTTGAGCCTTTGTTTTACCTTTTCCCAGTATGGACAGAATGGAAGGTTGGAATTCAGAAAATGTGCCCTGTGTACTGATCAGCTTGCTGGAGTTGTGCTGTAGCAGTGATGATGTAGGCATGATGGCCCTTTCCTATTATGTCCAGCATCTTCAGCTGCACTCCTCTTTGGTGGGAAAAGGTTTATTTCAAGGTTCATTCTGTTTAACTGGGATAGCTTGTATGCTTCACTATTTTTAAAAGTTCTTGCAGCTGAAAATAGCCTTTGAAAATAATTTGTTCACTTCATTAAAAAAAAAGCTTTTATGATCCTACAAAGTTTCAGCTACAAGCATGATTGGAAATGGGAATATGTAAAGGAACAGTGTGACTCAGGGTTGTGGTGGGTTAACGCCCATTCTGAAAACAAAAAACAAAGCAGGGTGGAGGGCTTGCAGGTACTTTGCCCTCCCTGCAGGGCATTTTCCCCTTGGAAAACTGAGTGTGTTCCACTCCCCCCTCCTTGCCCAGCTAGGGTATAAAAAGCAGGACATGGCAGTCATTAGCTCCTTTTTGGCTCCTGCCTCTCCTGAATGAGAGCTACTGCAGTTGCTTTCCTGCTCCTCTGCCACGTGGTTGGGCCTGATCCTTCTCCCTGCTGCCTCCGTGCCTCTTCAGAGAGAGAGACTGGTTTTGTGTTATTCTTTATTCTCCCCCTCCCATCCATCCTTGTTCCTTGCCCTTGTGAACCTTTCCTGTTATTGTTATATATATATTGTTTAAAGAAAACTCGTTACCTCTCTACTTCCAGGCTGACTCCAAATTATTGTTTGGTGGATTTACTCCTTTCTTTTTTTCCCTCTCTGTTGGGAGGGAGGAGGGGGGAGTGGGGGAGAGATTCTCAGCCTTGCCGCCATCTGAGCTCTTAACTCCCAGTTAAGGCTTAAACCATCACATTTTTTGGCGCCTCCAACGTGAGGTTTGGAAATTAATATTGTATTGGGAAAGCAATGGAAGGGACACTCTAAGCTCATCTTGTCCAACCCCCCTGCAGTTAGCAGGGACACTCCAACCAGAGCAAGCTGCTCAGGGACACATCCAGGCTGATCTTGAACGTCTCCAGGGATGGGGCCTCAACCGTATCCTTGGGAACCCTGTTCCAGTGTTTTACCACTCTCATTGTAAAGAACTTCCTCCCCACTACCCTGCTGCAGTTTAGTTCAGCCTTTGCCTTTGTTGTTTGTTCAGTGAAAAATTGGAAAATTTCTTTGAGCCAATCAGTTTCCTTTTTTTTTAATCAATAACAGAGACGAGACACTCTGTAACTGGGAAAGGAAAAGTCTTCTATATATCAGGTAGAGAGAGATGAAGCAGGAACTGGAAGTCACCTACTTGCATATAGAGAAATACAGGTGTGGTGCGTTGAAATTACCCCCCCAACTAATTTGGAGAAACTACCCCAGACCAGCTCAGTTTGGGATGGAAGCAAATGAATCTCTACTTAAGAGCAAACTACAATCTGGAAATATGAAATGCAATGAATGTGTACAAAATATACAGTAAATGTACAACAGAGATATATTTACAATTTATAAACAACACAGAAACTCCTCAAACCCTCCTGGTCAGATCCAGAGGGACCATTCACCTCCTTCCCCAACTGCCTCCCTCCTTCCTGTTACCTCACACAAGAGTCAAAACAGAGATCCCCTACCAAGGCCACAGGAGAGAGTGAGAGAGAGAGAGAGAGAGAAGTTGCAAGCAGAATGGACAGAAGAAGAGAGAAAAAGAACTGTTTATGCCTCTATATCTCCATTAGCAACCCATGAATTATATAGACCTTACCATTATTTTTCCTTTGTATCCAATGGTAATTTATTTTACTTTCAGTCTTTGCAGTCAGGGACTAGGCTGAAGTTCCCTCTTCAAACTGCAGCAACAGGCTAAAAGGAAACAAGTGGCCAAAGCTTCACCTCAGGATTGGTGTTCTGGAGCTTGCTATGTCACTTACCTGTGAGGCTGATGGCATGTGGGAGGGAGCCACCTGAGTACGCAGTAGATGACTTTGTTGTTACTAAGTATTCTAAGCAAGGTATGCAACAGGTGTTGGACAAACCTTTTCCCAAAAAGGCTTCTCATCTACCTGGGCAGGGCGAAGCCAGAGGAAACTCTGGTGGAGGTCCGTAGCGGTCCTGACGTGCAAATCGGTCATCCGACCTGGGTCTAGGGGAGACTAATCGAACCATCTAGTAGCTGGTTCCCTCCGAAGTTACTGTGACCGTTTGAGGCTGTGCCTTTAAGAGAGAGACAGTGTTGGGAACACTCTGGCTGAATGTTTTGGTACCAGAATGAAAACACTCTGATATTCTAAACGAATTTCATTGGTAGACGGGCAGAATGCAACTTTAAGTTGTAGGGCAGTTGGAATTTTTTCTCAGTTTGGGTTTTGGTCTGTTCTGCCATGCCAGCCTGATCTGCCTCTCTGCCTGCCTGCTTCTCAGCAAACTAGATGGAGCTGACCTTGAGATAAGCAAAACTAATCCTGCATGGGCTTTTGAAGCTTAATAACACATCTTTTCCTTAATAACTCCCTTTCTTTCTCTCTCTAACTGCTTTTGGGGAAAAAAGAGAGGTGGGGGGGAGAGAGGGGGTTACAGGGAGGGAAACCCTCCTCTCGAGGAGGGAATTTTGTTGTGTTATTTTTCTTTGCTGTATATTTCTGTATATATATTGTAAATACCTGTATATATTATGTTATATATAACCTGCTTTCTATATATGCTTGTAAATATAATTTGCTTCTCTGACTGAGTTTAGCTGTGGTTTCTTACTCTGTGGGGGAGGGAGAGCTAAGCCCTCTCTCAACCTACCACATTATTGGCCGCCCAACTCAGGGCTTGGTGATAAATTAGTTTGATTTATTGCTTGCTTGACTCGGAGTAGCAAACATGAAGGTGTTTTGGATTTTTAAGCAATTGCTCTTTTCAATTTTCAGTGTATTGATCTACAAATATTGTCTGGGTTTGATTATCGATCAAGTAGGTAAATATATAATGCAAAAATTATATTTGTGGTTTAAATACAAGATTCAGCTTCTATATCATCGGTGCCTAGAATTCTTTTGCTTAGAAGATACAGCAATGTGACCTCTAGCACTCTCCCAATTGAGATAAGGGAGTTTAAGATTCCATTCGGTGAAAGAGTAATTTTAAGTGATGGCTGGGATCCAAAGCTGATTTTCTCGATGTGTGTAATCCTGCTATCGGTGATAATTAATGTGTATTTGTTAGTAGCACTGTACTGGGAGATAGCCCCTCAGCACTAAGGACAGGCTAACAGGGCTCAGCATATTTGCTATTCTTGGAGGAATGGCTGCATCTGTGGTATGCTAATAACAGAAGTGCCCAGCATTAGCCTTCAAATGGCAACACACATGCATGGGTGCAGACTGCATGGACAACTTCACAAGATTTGTACTATGGAAAAGCTTTCCTATTTATCTTTTTTTTTTTTTTTTTTTAATGTAGAACTTACAAAACCATAGGTGTTTAAGATATGGCATAGATATTATTAAATGTTTTTAAATGCTTAACACCTTTCAAGTGCTTTTGTAGCAACTCTAAATTTTTGTTTCACATTCATCATTAAGAGTGGAAAGGTAGCATTGAGAAGCTTAAAATTTGATATATTGTTGTCACCTGGGCACTGTCAACATGGGGATCTTAGAGGACAGGACTTTACTGATGGGGATTACAGCAAAGTGTAGCCAACTTCAAAGACTCAAAAATAAATTAGTTTGTAAGTGCTGAGATTTTTAAAAGGAAGAAGAATTTGTATTTTTTCTTTGCCTTCCCGTTTCAGTGCCACAGTAAAATCATATTTTCAGACCAATTTTATTTCCTCCAAAGATGCCTTGGGAAGCACCCTTGACATGGAGTTGGCACCTTATTTGCCTTTGCTGATGTGACCGTTTGAGGCTGTGCCTTTAAGAAAGGGACAGTGCTCGGACACTGGCTGAATATTTTGTAATATTGATATTCTAAACGAATTTCATTGGTAGATTGGTAGAATGCAGTTTTAAGTTTTAGTGCAGTTAGAATCTTGTTCAGTGTGTGTGGGTGTTCCTCTTTGCTCTCCCTTTCCAGCCTGTCTGCTTCTGGGTATCTAGCCAAAAGGACCACCAATAACAGATAAGCACTAATATTGAAGGCCTACTGACTTTTTTTTTCCTTATAACTGCCTTTTTCTCTCTCTAACCCTCTTTTGGAAAAAGGGAGGTAGGGGGAGAGAAGGGGGTACGGGGGGGAACTCCCCTCTGTCCAGAGGTGGAGGTTTTGTTCCTGTATCTTTCTTTGCTGTATATTTCTGTAGATATATTGTAAATACTGTATATATTGTGTGTACATAACCTGCATTTCCATACTGCTTGTAAAATACAGCATTCCCTTTGCTTTTCCAGCTGAGTTAGCTATGGTTTTTTTATTCCTTCTTAGTGGGGGGAGGGAAAGCTGGGCCTTCTCTCTCAACCCACCACAGCTGAGCTGGGCAGAGATGTGTCCTGTAGCCCTTGTCACCATGGCTGTGGCACCTGGCTCCTGGGGCTGGGGCTACCTGGCAGGGCTGTGCCCACCTCTGCCTTACCTGCTTCCAGGAGCAGTCAATAACTGCTTAGAGCCTTCTTCCCTTTCAGAGCTCAGGCACTGCACATCAGCCTGAGCATCACTGAAGTGTGTGATGGGTCCTACAGTCCTTTGCAATCCTCATTGGTTTGGGGCATTTCTGTTGGGATAAGCGGGGAGCAGGTGTTGATCTGCTGGAGAGTAGAGAGGCTTTGCAGAGGGACCTCCACAGGCTGGACAGATGGGCAGAGTCCAAAGGCATGAGATTGAGCACATCCAAGTGCTGGGTTCTGCACATTGGTCACAGCAACCCTGTGGCAATGCCAGCGACGATCAGTGTGAGCAGTCTGGCAGTGCAGGCCTAGAGCCTGACATGGTGGTAGGCCATGCTCAGCATAAGTGCAGAGCCAGCTAGCAGTGTACCAAAACAGTGCTGTGCCTGCAGCATGTAACTAAAACAAGACACACTGGTAGCTATAAACACAGCAAGTTATCTTGGGACAACAGGACATGCACCTGCATCAACAAACCTCGCGTGTCACCCGTAGTTGGACAAATAATCTATAATAGTGCAATGTGTGGTCACTCATAGGGAACCAATGAGGCCATGCCAACAAGGCACTCTGAGTTTATATAAGTTGTAAAAATTCCCTTGCTACGCACTTTCTTCTCCTTTCCTTTCTTCTTTGCTTTACACTACTGTGCTATACTCACACCATAGGCCTGCAATACTGGAACAATAAAGGAACAATATTCTATCATATTGGTCAGCTGTATTGACTTCAATCTCTGTTGTCGATACAACCCCGTGCAGAGCTACAGGCTGGGGTCAGAGTGGCTGGATGCCGCAAGAAGGGGTCGCAAACGATCAATATGATCCACGAAATCCAACTTTATTGAGCATCAGACACTTCTTATATACAGTAGCCTAGCTGCCGATCCCACCTTCTGCGGTTAAACATCCTGCTTTCCCATCCTGATGAGATAATCACAAGAATTCTGTTTTACATTCTTCTTTACTTGTTATCGCCTGTAAGGGCGTAGTGACCTTGCTTTGGTATCCTGTTATCCTTTGCAGGCAGCTGCAAGCACAGCTACAAGGCCATGGAGGCCTGGCTGCATCATCACACTAGCTTACTGTGAGCAGTAAATAACAAGATGGAGTGCGGCCTACATGCTCTTGTTCAAACCATTGTTCCATAGAACCATGTCTTTACAAGCCATTCCTCAACAGCTGGAGAGCAGCCAGGAAGAGAGGGACCTGGAGGTGCTGGTCGATGGTAGCCTGAACATGAGCCTGCAGCGTGCCCAGTCAGCCAAGAGGGCCAATGGCATCCTGGCCTGCATCAGGAACAGTGTGGCCAGCAGGAGCAGGGAGGTCATTCTGCCCTGTACTCAGCACTGCTCAGGCCACACCTCGAGTACTGTGTCCAGTTCTGGGCCCCGCAGTTTAGGAAGGAGGTTGACTTGCTAGAGCGTGTCCAGAGAAGGGCAACAAAGTTGGTGAGGGGCTTGGAACACATGGCCTATGAGGAGAGGCTGAGGGAGCTGGGGTTGCTTAGCCTGGAGACGAGGAGACTCAGGGGTGACCTTCTTGCTCTCTACAACTCCCTGAAGGGAGGTTGTAGACAGGCGGATGTTGGCCTCTTCTGCCCGGCGGCCAGTACCAGAACAAGAGGGCACAGTCTCAGGCTGCACCAGGGGAGGTTTAGGCTGGATGTTATGAAGAAGTTCTATACAGAGAGAGTGATTGCCCATTGGAATGGGCTGCCCGGGAAGGTGGTGGAGTCACCATCATTGGAGGTGTTCAGGAGGAGACTTGCTAGGGTGCTTGGTGCCATGGTTTAGTTGATTAGGTGGTGTTGGATGTTAGGTTGGATGCAATGATCTTGAAGGTCTCTTCAAACCTGGTCTATTCTATTCTATTCTATTCTATTCTATTCTATTCTATTCTATTCTATTCTATTCTATTCTATTCTATTCTATTCTATTCTATTCTATTCTATAAGTCTGCAGTAGCCCAGCCTCATGCCAGGAATATATCTTGTAGTATGGAAATCTGGGATGTGGATGTTTTTCTGTTGCTGATGGTTTGTTTGGTTTGGGTTTTTTTGTTTTGGTTGCTATTGTTATTTGGGGTTTGTTTGGTTGGTTTTTTTTTTCACTGTGAGCCTAAACTAACATTTGTGAATCTGTGTAAGCACATGCACTACTTCTAGAAAAGAGAAAGTGTGGGAATGCCAGCGATGAGCAGTGTGAGCAGTCTGGCAGTGCAGGCCTAGAGCCTGACATGGTGGTAGGCCATACTCAGCATAAGTGCAGAGCCAGCTACCAGTGTACCAAAACAGTGCTGTGCCTGCAGCACTGTAACTAAAACAAGACGCTGGTAGCTAGAAACATAGTAAGTTATCTTGGGACAACAGGACATGCACCTGCATCAACAAACCTTGTGTGTCATCAGTAGTTGGACGAATAATCTATAATAGTGTGATGTGCGGTCACTCCTAGGGAACCAATGAGGCCATGCCAACAAGGCACACCAAGTTTATATAAATTGTAGCAGTTTCCTTGCTACGCACTTCTTTTTCTGCCTGTCCTATCTCCTCTCCTTCCATGCTTTACTGTGCCATGCTTTCACCATAGGCCTGCGCCATAGGCCTGCAATACTGGAACAATAAAGAATCATATTGGTCAGCCGTATTGATTCCAATCACCTCCGTCGTCGCCAAATCTGGCTAAAAGAAAGCACTCCATTTCTGACAGTAAAAATAATACTGGTTCGCTATTAGACATTTGGGAAAACAATGGCATTCATTTTCGTGGCTTATATTCACTAGACAATTGGGCAGGGTGTCAGGAAGTTTTCATGCCTTTCATTTCAGTGGCTCCAGGAAGCGCAACATCATTCTGCTGAGATTTCAAAGCAAGAAGCTACTGAGTGGAAGGTAGTGCTAGCCCAGTAGTTTCTTGAATCTTGGTTGGTTAGTTGAGACATTTGTTGTAGGTCTTGACAAGGAAACCCTTTTCTCTTATTTTGCAAACTCACTTCCAAATCAGTTCCTAATTTCCTGTTTGGAAGGCATTAAGTGTATGCCACCCAAAAATCCACACAAAATGACTACATCTTGCCCTCTTTCAAGGATGCGTCCCTGGGGCTGTGATTCCGCAGGTGCCCTCCAAATGATTGTTTTTTGTACCAGTGTCTTGGCACACAAACATTCTTGTGAAGTTTCATTGTCCTGTGAGAAACTGTAAATCCCCAAATGGTTATTCCTTCCCTTGTTTTCCATGTGCCAGCAAGGCAGAACCTGGAGACTGCCTGATGCGCTACTGTGTGCTGAACTGCAAAGTGGGTTTGATCACTTTGCTTAGAAAAATTCCCTCCTTGTTGTGAGATTCATGACAAATTAGATATTCTAGAACCAGGAAATAAGAAAGAGAGCCAATGCATATGGCAGCTGACTTGTGTCAGCAGAAGGACTTCATCACTGAAGGCTCCACATCCTCACGTTACAGCCTTTAATTGAGGCATGGGAAACTCCTGCTGAGAATCGCTACTGGGCATGTTAACTGTGCCCTGGGGTTTATTTCTTATAAACTTTTTGTACACTTTTAAAATGAGTTTCCTTATTATTAGAAGCATAACAGGATGTTTTTATCATTAAACTGTTTCTGCAAGAGAGCACTGAAGTGGACACTTTATAGTATCTCAGTTGCCCTGTGGTCTGCTAGCTCAGACACCAAGCTGAGGGCTGTTATTTCTGTCTGGTCCAGTCAGAAATCCTGACTGCCATTGTCCTGAAAAGACACAGCTTGTTGGCTGCTCTTTGTATAAATAAAGTAGTTTTAAAAGATACCTAAGGACAGAAAGTTTGACATACCCCACAGGAACTGCCTGTCTTTGAGATCTTGTTAGTCAGCCTTGATCCCACAATCATCTTGGCTCTCAAACTTAGTTTTCAGTCTTTAGCTACTTTGTTATGTCTTTGAATTTCAAGGGACTGAAGACAAGTGGTGGTCCTTCTGTCAATCTTGACCTTCTTTGGGAGGCAAGGGGGGTGTTGTATATTCTGTCTGAAGCTGCAGTGAACCATACCTTACTGTGCAATCTTTGCTGCCTACTCTACCAGAGAGAATGGTGGCTCTGTAAAGTAAGTAATCATTCCTTTCTTTCATGTTTGTGGACTGACATCATTAATACTGACAGTACAGCTCTGGGAATCATTTGCTAGTTAGATTGAACAGTCTCTCTTCTGTCTCAGAATTGACAGGTTGCAAAATGTTTGATGTATTGCTTCATATTAAGGCCACATTTCAGGAACAAACCCATTAGTGGGTCTAAAAATCAAAATAGATGCTCAGAATTCAAAAGTAGTATCAATATCAAAATTTAATGCCTTGCTCTTTCATAGCATAGCATAGCATAGCTTCAACAGTTGTTGGGAGGCAAACAGGCAATGGCAGTCAAGTGGAACCTTGGTCAAGTGTTTAGTCCCAGGGGACTGCAACTATTTCATAACAGTATTTTATGCTTTTTATTGCTACACTAAACAGTACCTCTGTAACCAGAGCTAATAAAGAGAAAGTGAAGATATGAAAGGAAAACTCAAAGCATGCACTGAGGAATCTTTGAACAGAAAGTGGGTTGCCTGATGTTTTAAATCTAAATGGGTGCTGATGGCCTAAGTGCAATAGCTTTAGCTCATCTCTATTTGTGGCATTTCACATCTGAGTGGTGGTCTTTTATCTATATTTATTTTGACTGAAACAGGAGTTACTCTTTCAAATGCTGATTTTCCAGCTTTTTTCCTACTATCGAGTGCATGAAGCATCTATCTGGTTCAAATGCCACTAATGGATACAGATTAATTAAATAGGGCAATTACCAGAGATGTTTTTAAGGATGATGATGTGTTAAGTTGTTTCCTTCAATTTTTGGCTCTTTATACTCTGAACATTATCTAAACTGTAGATTAGGTGCAGTACATAACATTCATAATGAAGGTTTTATCAGAGGTGAGGTTTTATTTTGATTAATATGTACAGTATTTAAAATACTGGGTAACTTCCAGATAATTTTTGTTGTTAAATTGGAGGGCTTTCAGCAAATGTCAAGTGTTAATCTTAGGCCTGCTTTTAAATTCCAATCAGCTAAGAGCATAATTGTTCACTAGAGAGTGAAGTAAATTACCTTACTTTACACAGCAGTGTGAAGAAGCAGTCAGGAGGAGGTTCCAGAATGGGTGGTCATGCACTCCCAAATGCCAGCAAGCACTGTGTGTGCTGAAGGTCACAGTATGCACATGATTTAAATGAGGTGGTGGAGGTGACAGCTGTTGACATTTGCATGAGAGTGGAGACATGCCACTCTGTGAACTACCTTTTAGAAACTTAGGAGCTGATTTACCCAGCCTCTCTGTGTAGGTTACCATTTTTCTAGAGCCTGGATTTTCATGTGTGTGCCATCCTTTAGCAGTAAGCTACATAAATATGTAGTAAAGTACAAGTAAAGTACTTCTTGTGAAAGGATGCTTGGAAACAAGGGGTGGTCACTGATGGATATAGATGGCTTTATAGAAGGCCAGATTCCCTGTTATTTAGTTGTACATAGAAGATGTCTCCAGAGTAACTGTGGATTAGAAAAAGAAGTGTTTTGTCTTCTTTTGTAGGTACCTCTAAAATCTGGCCCATTTGCGGTCTGATAACTTTCAAAAGGGTCTGTTGTACTTGACTGGTTCCTTGGATGCCTCTGGCATGACATGTGAAGTAAAGATTGAAGATTTCCCAAGGGAACATGCAGTGTGGGGCTAGGAATGTGTTCTCACTATTTAAATAGTCATTAGGCCAGATTTTGCTGGATTCACAGATGCACAACCAGTCTTCCATATTCATGAACACTCTTCATCTGCTTTGGCAAACAGTGGAATTTGAGAAATAAGCTTTCATCTTTTTACTTCTGTTTAACAAGTTCACTATGGGCTCAGAAAGCCTAAGATTCATTAATCCAAAGGAAACTCCAGATGAATTCAGCTGGAGAGTCACCCTGTGAAAATTAGCAATATCTGTTTTATTCCTGTTTCTGAGGAACCTTTTGCTGGTTTAGATATTTTTTTGATCTGGAAGAGATTTTCAAGTTGTCTTCCTGCCAGCACCTACAGAATTTTCCTGTATCCTCTTCTGTATTCATAAAATTTATAGCCTAAATATCACCTGGTGGAGTTCAGGAGAAAGAGCATGTAGCTTTTTGCTATCAAGAAAGGCAAAGCACAAAAAGATTCAGTGCAGTTATATCACATTTTAAATAAAACTTCATCCTTCCCCTCCAAAAAACACATACAGTATTCAATCAGGTAAACTCCACAACATTCATAGCCGTGCCGTCGCTCAGCATCAGCAGTTCTCTGCTCGGGTTCCCCAGTGCGCCGTCTGGCATTCACTTTAGAAGGTGCAGTAAACACAGCTGACCACTAAGCGGCGCTCTTCCCTTTTTAGAGTCAAACCCATGAGCAAGCGGCTGGGCGAGCGGTGGAGCGATGATAATGTGTATCCTCTTGCTGTTTAAGCTTCAAATTATTAACTGCCAATAAACTCAAAGTTACTCACTTTCTCATTCTTTGCTTTGCAGTTGTAATGACTGGTAGAATCTCAACAGATCCTTGATGAATCTGCAATGATTTTGGTTTAGGTGTTGCATTGGTTTGTAGGTTTGTATCACAGCATTCTGTGAAGAACTTCTTGTGTAACATGAAACTAGAACAGAAGCAATTGAATTTCTTTGCAAGTTAGGTTTTTATTTGATTCATGTTAGGAATTTCAATTACTCCTCATTGGTAAGTTTTCTGATGTGTAATGAGCTTAGAATGTATGTAATGCAGCCCTGAATAGAGACAACTGACCTCTGGCTGCTCTATTTCCAGTGCCAGTTTACGTGCATGATGCTTCATTGTCCTGTGGTAGCCTGCTCTGAAGTTTTTCAGCCATGTTTACAAGTGTGTGCCAAGCACATGGTCAGCTAACAGACACCTGCATGGTCTGCAGTGAAATGCATGTTATTTTATACATCACAGTATCACAAAGGTTGGAAGAGACCTCAAAGATCATCAAGTCCAACCTGTCACCACAGACCTCATGACTAGACCATGGCACCAAGTGCCACATCCAGTCCCCTCTTGAACACATCCAAGGACGGTGACTCCACCACCTCCCTGGGCAGCACATTCCAATGACGAGTGACTCTCTCAGTGAAGAACTTTCTCCTGACTTTGAGTCTAAACTTCCCCTGGCACAGCTTGAGACTGTGTCTCCTTGTTCTGGTGCTGGTTGCCTGGGAGAAGAGACCAACCCCTTCCTGGCTACAACCTTCCTTCAGGTAGTTGTAGACAGCAATGAGGTCTCCCCTGAGCCTCCTCTTCTCCAGGCGGAACAACCCCAGCTCCTTCAGCCTCTCCTCACAGGGCTGTGCTCAAGGCCTCTCCCCAGCCTCGTTGCCCTTCTCTGGACATGTTCAAGTGTCTCAATGTCCTTCTTAAACTGAGGGCCCCAGAACTGGACACAGGACTCAAGGTGTAGCCTAACCAATGCAGAGTACAGGGGCACAATGACCTCCCTGCTCCTGCTGGCCACACTATTCCTAATGCAGGCCAGGATGCCATTGGCCCTCTTGGCCGCCTGGGCACACTGCAGGCTCATGTTTAGGTGGCTGTCAATCAGTACCCCCAGGTCCCTCTCTGTTTGGGAGCTCTGCAGCCACTCTGACCCCAGCCTGTAGCTCTGCATGGGGTTGTTGTGGCCAAAGTGCAGCACCTGGCACTTGGATTTGTTGAATGCCAACCTGTTGGACTCTGCCCATCTGTCCAGTCAGTCAAGGTCCCTCTGTGGAGCCCTTCTGTCCTCTAACTGACCAACATCTGCTCCCAACTTGGTAACATCTGCAAATTTGCTGATGACTGACTCAATCCCCTCATCCAGATCATCAATGAAGATGTTAAAGAGCATGGGTCTCAGCACTGATCCCTGGGGGACACCACTGGTGATTGGCCTCCAGCTGGATGTGGCACCATTCACCACCACTCTATGGGCTTGGCCCTCCAGCCAGTTCCTAACCCAGCACAGGGTGCTGGTGTCCAAGCCAGGGGCTGACAGCTTAGCCAGCAGTTTGCTGTGGGGAACAGTGTCAAAGGCCTTGCTGAAGTCCAGGTAGACCACATCCACAGGCCTCCCCACATCCACCAGGCAGGTCACCTGATCATAGAAGGACATCAGGCTGGAGAGGCAGGACCTGCCCTTCCTAAATCCATGTTGGCTGGACCTGAGCCCTTGGCCATCCTTCAGGTGCGCAGTTATTGCCGCCAGGATAATCTGCTCCATGACTTTCCCTGGCACTGAGGTGAGGCTGCCAGGCCTGGAGTTTCCAGGTTCCTCCACCCGACCCTTCTTGTGGATGGGGACCACATTGGCCAGTTTCCATTCATCTGGGACCTCTCCAGTGAGCCAGGACTGGAGGAAAATGATGGAGAGCAGCTTGGCCAGCTCATCTGCCAGCTCTCTCAGCACCCTAGGATGGATCCCATCCAGTCCCATGGACTTGTAAGGATCCAAGTGGCTCAGCAGGTCCCAAACTGCATGAAATGCTGTGTGAGCAGCCTAGGAAGTTCTTATTCTGGTTGTCCTCAGGAGTCCATCTTTTGCTGGCTGTTGTGACATCAGATTCTTCACTTTCCAGCCCCGTGAACATAAATGTGCTCTTCTTCATACACAGGTTTAGTTGATGTCTCTGCCATAGATGTGATGTATTATGTCTCATCCCAACATTTAACCTGCTGTTCCTTAAAGCCTTTCTATTTGCTGTATTTGTTCAGAGGCACTTCAAAAGATGCTCATAATGCTGCTGGCTTGTTCCTTCCAAGTGGGAAGACTGTGGGTAATGCCCTTTCTTAATTTCTCCACTGTTTTGGGGGTTACACTACAGCAGCCAGATGGAATAGAATTCATTGATTCTTAAAATGGGCTGGGTTGGAAGGGACCTTAAAGGTCACCCTGTTCCAACCCCCTGCCATGGGCAGGGGCACCTCCCACCGGCCCAGGTTGCTCAAGGCCTCATCCAACCTGGCCTTGAACACCCCCAGGGAGGGGACATCCACAGCCTCCCTAGGAGACCCCTTCCAGTGTCTCACCACCCTCTCTGTCAAGAATTTCTTCCTAGCCTTCTTCCTTTAAGATACTTTTTGTATTTCTCATCCAAATGATGCAGATCAAACTATTTTAAGTAGGTTAAACTTTATACAGCACAGTTTGGAATTAGACAGCTCCTATGTTAAGACTTCCCAAGTGCTCAATGTAAGGTGCTCATGAATTCCAAGACAAGAAAGGAAATGAAATGGTATTTTTAAGCATTTTTACCCACTATTTTTACAAAATAGTTGCCAGCTGTTTGCTTATGCTTACTTATATGCAAGATTGGTAAGTGACTGCGGAGACACTGCGGTTGAATTTGCTTTCCTGTAGGGTCCTGTACAAGCATGGTGGCCAGGCTGCAGCTTAGCCCAGAAAACCACTCCAGACAGAGCCTGAAGAATAAGGTGGAATTGGCTCTCCCCAATACATTTTCTTTCAAATTTATTTTCTGAAGAGATTAAATTTATTTGGTATGTGCTGTTGTTATAGTTATAAAACAGTACCAGAAAACTGATTGTGTACAGTTCTGACAATATTAGCTCTAAGAAAAACAACCCAAACCCTCACTAACAGTTAAGCACAAAGTGATCTTGCAGTGTCTCATGGGAGATGTGCAGATATTGGAGTTATTAGCAAAGCGAAGTTGCAGAGTTGGAGTGATTTGAATTACTAAATAAAAACAATGGCAGAAAATTGCCTTGAGTTGTCAGTTTTGGGTTTTTTTTGGAAGGGTAAAGGTGTGAAATATATGGTTTTCATTTTATAATCAGTGCAAAAGAGAGAGAGGGAGGGCATTTTCTTTATGGATCCTCTAATCGTTTCAATGTCTGGTGTAAACTTCTAATACACAGAACATGAATGACTTCTGTGAAAGAAGGAATAAGTCAGGAGCGCTGCTGCAGGGACTGCTTGCTGTGTTGCTTGTCACTGAGTTTGGCAAAGACTCTCATTCTGCAACTGAGAAGACTTACAGCCCTCCTGGCACCTGTACCCATGGCTCCTGCTAGCAGGTGCCAATACAGTTATACTAGAAAGCCAGGTAGCTTTGTAGACTTGCAAAACAACAATACCTCGCATCATTTCCCTGCTGATCTCTTCTTGTTAGAAGCTGCAAGGAGAGCTGACATGGTGATTTTGTTTAATGATTTCTCTTGGGAAACCGTGCTTTTAGTGATTTATCTCTCTATTAATTGTTTAAATTAATTTCTTGTGGCTGCAGCCATTCAGAACAAACAACAATAAATTCATCTTGCTTGCCTGTCAGTCTTTGTCTTAGCTAGGGCAAAAATAATAGTTGGAGCCAAGAGACTGTGCTCCTGAAAATGCTTGCTATTGAGTTTTGACAGTTCGAGTGGCAGTGAATGACAGTCGAGGATATTGTTGTTAGAGTAGTCATTTCTTCAGGGGCTTGTATTGTGCCTGCAGAAATGCCCTGCAGGTCTTTCCACAGTCCTCGTTTTAAGATGCCAGTGTCACAGTCCCTCCTGTTTTCTCTCCTTGAAAGCATCACATAGCTTGAATTGAAACTCAAGCATGATCAAAACCAGAACTAAAACTATTATTTGTCTCTTGGCTGAAAAGGGAACTTGGAGGCAACTGGTTCTTGTGGCTGGTGAAATCCCTGTTGGGATTTCCTGCATGTCCTTTAGGAGGGTAGATGAGGGTTTCCCAGTTTCTGATGCTTTCTGACTATTATAGGAGGGTGGCTTTATGCTTCCATGGGAATTTGGCGCTTTTCAGTAATACCTTTTGCATCCTTAGGGGAAAAGCAGCGTGGTTTTGTGGTTCTGTTTTCTTCCATCACCCAGGACTGTGATGCTTATCTTTTGTATTTCCCAGCAAGAGCTCCTGCAGGCAGCCTCTGTTGGTAACTCAGGAGGACCAAGAGGTCTGAGAGCTGTGCAGCAGATATGCTACTGGCACACAAGTTCTGTGTGAGCCTTTTTTGCTCCATCAGCCTGCTTTCGTCTTTGCTGTGGTATCTTAATTTAACCAGTTATCTTCAAAGCCTCTTTGACAATTAACCAAACCACTTAGCTGGACTACATGGTGATGCCAGGCATCCTTAGACTAAATGACTGAAGTTCTGCTTGTTTATTCTGGTGAGTGTTCATACTACAAAGTCATGAGTCTTCCTTCAGTTTGGCACAGTTAGGCATGATTGTTGGGGCACTGCTCTTTCATGACACCCCTTCCCTTATTTGTGCATGTGGTTTTTATTCATGTCCATGTCACCAAACAAGTCACAGACTAGTGCTGAAAATATGAGCCTGTGACATCACTCTGACCAATAATAGTGTTGCTAACAGCTAATGAAAGTTAGTTATTATTCTAAAAGTCCTGGTGTTAACACTGAAACAGTGCTTTTCAATATGGAAAGACAGTACCTGCCTCCTGGATATAGAATGTGCTTTTATTTTTAAAACTTTGGTTTTTCAATTCCTGGGTAGGCTGCTTGGAGTAATATTTGCTTTAAGTAGTTCACTGTGAAAAAGAAAAGTCGCTTAGAAGCAGCCTCAAGCATAAATAGATGTACTTTGCTTGTTTTAGGTGTACAGTAGTTACTGCTGAAAAACTAACCTTCATTTTCCAAGAATGCAGTTAATACTTTCTCCTGCTGTTGCTACAGTGATCCATCGTTGCAGGAAGTGCAAGCTCTTTGGGGAGAGGTGAGCAGGGTGACAGAGTTACGGAACAGTTTCAACAAATGCAGATTCTACAGCCTGTAAAGAAATGACTGCCTAAGCTTCCAAAAGTCCTGGATGGACTTTGTCTGTTGTCTTTTCTGACAGTAAAAAGACAAATGACACCAACTGATGGCAAGTTTCAAGTGGGCTAGTAGGAATATTTCTTCACATAACCTGTGGTTCAGCTTTGCAGTTCTTGATGCTCTGAAATTTTGTGGATGCTGCGAGTTCATGCAAGAATAGAAGTAACTGAACAAACTCATAAGACCCACGAGGGATGAGTAAATATAGAGACAGTCCCTCTGCATAAGCAAGGCTGCAAGTCTGCCTCTGAGCAGAAGTCAAGGTGCTACCCTGTCCTCCTCAACAAAGACTGAACCACAGTCATTCTATCACTGCAGTCTACTGAACAGAGAATGTGCAAGAAGTGGACCACCAGTGTCATCATTGGTGATTATTTTGGCACTTGCCACATCTGTAGCATCCTTTGGTGGTCAGTGCCAACACTAGTGGCAGTGCTGCATTAAGCATTGACATGAAAAGAACGTTCAGTGATGGTACAGTTTCTCTTAGATGGAGCACAAGTCAGTAGGCCCAAGTGTCACATGTGGCTCATGGCATGTGTTGTCACACGGCTCGTGACAACAAACATAGGATGCAAACACAAGGCTGCAGATCATCACTGCAGAACTGCTGGTGTGTGGGAAGGATTCCCTGTCTCCTGCTTAACGCCACTTTAGGCACCCTTCACTATTGGGAGAGCACAGTGGATATGTGTGTGTACAGCTTTTGTGAATGCTGAAAAAGGGCCAGGAGACATAGGAATCATAGAGTGGCCTAGGCTAGAAGAGACCTTAGAGATCATCCAATCCAACCTCCCTGCCATGGGCAGGGACACCTCTCAACTAGCCCAGCTTACTCAAGGCCCCATCCAACCTGGCCTTGAACATCTATAGGCAGGAAGCATCCACAACCTATCTGGACAATCCATTCCAGAGTCTTGCCCCTTCTGCAGCCTTCCTGTAGGTCCCTTCAGGTATTGGAAGGCACTTAGAAGATCCCCCCAGAGTCTTCTTCAGGCTGAACAATCCCAGCTCCCTCAGCCTATCCTCATAGCAGAGGCGTCCCACCCCCTGGCTCATCTTTGTAGCCCTCCTCTGGACTTTCCAACAGATCTGTGTCCCTCTTACAGTGGGGACACCAGAACTGGATGCAGGATTGGAGGTAGGGTCTCAGCAGAGCAAAGAGGGAGATTCACCTCTCCTGCTCTGCTGCCACACTCCTGATGCATCCCAGGATATGTTTGGCCTTCTGGGCTGCATGAGCTCACTGCCAGCTCCTGGGGAGCTTCCGCACCTCCAAGTTCTTTTCAGGGATGTTCTCAACCCACTCTGTACCCAGTGTATATTTGTGCCTGGGACTGGCCTGATCCAGGTGTAGGACCTTGCACTTTGACTTTTCATTTGCCCGTACTGGGCCTGTAATTGTTGCTGTTAGATAATTTCTGATAGTGGCTGCACTGCGTTTAGGAACTGGGCTTGAGGTTTTATTGCAGTTATTACAGCAAGCCCTTTGGGGACTGTGAGGCTGTAGTCTCGTTCTCTGAAGCATTCATTTGGCCAATATTGTGAAACGGAGCTGTTTCTAAGGGACCAGAGGCCCTATAATAACTATTGAACTAATCATACAATCCAGATCATAGAGATCCATTTAGCTCCCCCCCCCCCCAAGTCCATCATCAAATCTAGAATCAAGCAGCAGTAAAATTAGGCTTTTATTTAAATTATTTTTTACAATCAGGCTTTTTTTTTTTTTTTAAACTAGGTGGGCAAAAAGTGGCTTTCGTGTGAAGTACCTTGACTTATTGTGTTGTTTTAAAGCAACTGAAAGTCTCTTTGGGCTTTAGGGTTTGATAAGAAAGTATTACAAGACTTGGTTGTGTTTCTGGGGATGAGAGAGAAGGTATAGAATTGAAATCCTACCACTTGGCTGTGCTAAAGCATTTCATGCAGGTGATGTTTGGCCTTCATGAAAAGGCAGGTTTGAACAGTGGGCTGCTTTCCTGAGCTCTCTGAGTGGACTGAGAGTATCAGAGGATGTGCCTCTACGGTGAGGAAGATCGTGATGAACCACAATTCTTACTGTACGCAGCAAAATTTATAGATGGGATTTCAAGACCCACTCTTATAAAACCGTTTCTAGTGTCAGCAGCTTTCCTGGAAAAAATAGCTTGAGTTATATGTTTTAAATGTTCCTTTTTCATTCCTCAGCTCTTCACTTGTCCTCAAGCCCAGACTGATCTACTAAAGAAATTTACAATAGATCTTTTCCTCCTTTTTGGTTTTGGTTGCCTTTTCTGTTGGTTTTCCTTTTCTTAGCAGTGTAAATGGTGGCACTGAGAATTGCTGCTCTGCAGTAACTAGAACATGTCTTCTGGCCTTCAGCAGTAGAAGGAATATAGAATTGAATACTTGGGATCCAGACATTGCTCCCCCATGCTTCAGTCCCCTGTTTCCCACAGTGGCAGCTGATGTGAAAGGATGGAGAACCTTCCATGTTCCTGGCTGGTTGCCCAGGGTTTTTTACCAAGGCAGAAGGTTTTTTGATATAAACTAGCAGTTGTTTCCAGATGTGATCTATCTCCTGAATGATGACAGCTGATCATTTTAAACTTTACAGGCATGAGTGTAAATGCTTTGAATTGTCTCAATAAATGCCCAGCTTTTGTAAATTCAGAAAGTACTTAACTGTTTTTGTCTCCCTGTGTCATGAATCTCTTTGTGCTTCATTGCGCACTGCATGTGAACGTTTCCCTTCTGTTTTCTCTAGGCAGGTAGTAGTTGCTGCTAATTTCATCTAACTATGGCTTCAATCTTGTGTCAAGGGAGACTCTTTTTGATAGTAAATGGTGATGAGCAGATTTTCTGTCTCTTCTATTAAAAAGAAAAAAAAAGAAAGAAAAAATTAAAAAAAATATACAATTAACAGTGTTTGAAATAGACGCTGCAAATGACACCCCTAGAGCTTAAAAGTCTTTTTATTCTCCAGAAAGATGCATCATACTCAGTAGCCATTGAAGGCTTCCTACTGTCCTACTAGTCAGGGAATTAAACATTTTTCACTGATTGGTTCAAAGTAGAATAAAACTCTGTTTAATTAGTTATTCCATTTGTGAAAGAAAAAACAAACCAAAAACAAAAATCAAAGGAACTGAAAAAAGCTCTTTTCAAAATTTATTTTTCATTTTTCATCCTATCCTCCAGAGGCAGAGATCTGTTTTGATTGTGAATGATGTTGTGGGGCTGTGTAAACCAACCAGGGTAAATCCAAGCCAGCACTCCTGGTGATAAATAGGAGGGGTGCTTTTGAAACACTTGGCAATGGAAGTAAACAAACCGCACGCATCACTGGAGTATAAACCGAAGAATTTGGGGAGAAATTATGCAAGTCTGAAACCAGTACAGATCTTTGTAATAGTATTCCATGGAGTTTGTTTCCTCTTTCTGTAGAGCTGTCCTTTATATTATATATTTGGTATGTAGTCTTGTTTATTTAACTAAGAAAAGTAAGTTTCTTTAATGCTAATATGTGTTAAAGATGTTCCTCCAGTTGTCTTGTGTCACTACAGGCGTTAGCTGGTTCACATGGTGGTTGAACTGTGAATAGTGATGGTACAATGGCACTGAAAAATACCATCTCGCTTGTGTGCCAGTTCTCTTTTTTCCAGAAGGAACTTGTTGTGCAACACATTTTGAGATGCTAAATATTAATCTTATAAAGAATTGCTACAGATTGTATAAAATGAGCTGGTTGTTTCTTTTGATGTAGACACCTGAAAGTGTGCAACAGCAAGTGCGGCAATGACCCTCTGCTTCCAACACAGACTGAATGTTTGTGTGCCCATGTGAGAAAGGAGCAGAGACATGATGTTGGAGAAGTGGATATTGTGTACCATGAATCCAGTAACATTTTCAGCACTGTCTGCCATGAGATCCTTGTTAGACAAGCTGTTGATGGATGGGCTGGATGAGCAGACAGCTAGATTGGAAACTGTCTGAATGACTGGGCCCAGTGGGTGGTGAGCATGGAATTAACTTGCACGCTGCTGTTGGGAATAATGCAGTAGGCTGGAGCAGCTGTTTACATTCATGGCTTCACCAAACACCAACTCAGATGACTGAAAATTTGGCTTTTCTCTATTTTTCTTACCAGTTTGTGTACTAAGGATAAATTTGTGAAGTTGTTTGATATTCTGAGGTTTGTAGTAACTGAGGATTTAAGAAATTTGGACTCACAAAGGGGTATGTGGCCACAACTAATGGGCTTTTTTTGAGTGTGATATAAGCCACTCATAGATAAAAAATGAAGGTGCAGAAAAGCAGCCACACTTAGGAGAAGTTCAAAGTGTAGAATGAAAAGTCTCCTTAAGTAAAATGGTGCACATCCCCATTAGTGTTGAAGTTGAGAGTCCACATTCAAGCACATTCTCATTTTTGTGATACAAGTTATGAACAGATAATGACAGAATACACTCCAGTAGGTGAAAATTGCTTGCTGCTTTGCTGTCTCTCCTTCATGGCATTTTAGTTAATTATACTGCCCCATAATGACTTATGGCTCTGTGCACAGAGACTGGAGATGAAAAGGAAGAATTGTAGTGGTTTTCAAAAGCCAGACCAAAGAGTATCACTACCTAGAACAGGAGGATAATAAATTCTGTGAGCTCATATCCATGGATGACCACCAGGTTTGTCTGCAGGTGTGAATTAGGACATGTACAACTCCTCTGTAGTATTAGTTAATAAACAAAAGCAATTTCACTGTTTCATTCATTTGTGAAACCTCTGTAAAGGACACAAGCAGAGCTGTATTTGTTACTTGTGATTTCCTATTCTGTCTTTCTGAACTGCCCTGACAGTGGCTGATCAAGGGAAAATTGTACCCTGTGAGGCTTTCATAAGTCACCAGAACTTGAAAAAATCTAAACTAACAACTAGACATTGAAGTGGTACCACAGGGCATTTAAGGAAAAATAAGTATTTGCTTCATCCTTCATTCTTCCATCTTCTTATCAGTGTTTCAGGTTAAAACTCAGGCACTGAATATCAGTATAGCCCTTTGCCAAACTTACCTTTTTACAGTTGACTGTAAATCAAGAGCCAAATAGACCTAAATGTTCTTCATTGCACATGTTCAGTCACAGGTTATAGTGAGAAGAAACTCTTTTGTACGTTACTTGGTGCCTACTGAACAGCAACTTAGAATCACCTAAAGGTAATTTTTTTCTTAGGTAGTTTCTCTTGTTTGAAGCTTTTTGCATTAGTTCCCTCCTCCATTTGCTATGCAAGCTCTCTTGTGTGTGATTGTGTTTTGGAGATGCGTGCCTGTGACAGTGACAAAGTTTCAAGTAGCGCTGGTTCCAAAGAAGAATGACGACAGGGTTTCAGTACTGGTCATCCTGTTTCTTACTGTCTTAGCATAACAGGCATCTTGATATTTAAAAACACAAGCATAAGCAGTGCTGGAGAGCGTCAGAGGCACCAAACATTGGCTGCATGTGCTCCACAAAGACATTCTTCCTGCCACAGTCCCTCTGTGCTCAGGCCATTTGTGCCACTTGCTTCATGGCTCACAATTGCTCAGAAAACAGAGAGACCATTGCACTTTTATGACCTTTGCTGCAAGTCTGACCCTTTTCTCACCTGTTCTTTAAAATGCACTCTCTAGCTGCCTTAAAGCATCAGTTACTGCTTCTGGGTGTGAGTGTATCTTGTTGCTATGTGCTGAATTCATGCTGAACCTAATTGGAGTGCTCAGGGTAAAACACCTCAGTTGTTCTTGACCTGGTGAAGGCAATATGAATGAGGTTTTACTCTGGCTTTGCTTCTCTCATAAGAGGAGCATAGGCTATGCCAAAGGTATGTTGTCTGTGAGCAGTAAGGAGGCAGATGATAGTGGAGAATGAAAGGTAGGAAAGTATTCAGAAAAAAGTTTTCCATTGCAAAATAAATTGCACAGCTCAGCATTCCCAGCTGACACAATCTTCCATAAATGTAGATCCTTGTAAAATAGTTTCTTTCTGATTCTGAGCTGCTGACACTTCCTCACGATCACCCAGTGCTGCTGGCTGGCTATGTGCATCTGTGCACTCTGTTATACATACAAAATACTGGATGGACTTCTGCTGGAAAGTTAGTTCACCTCATTTCTTCCTGTTTATATTGTGATATTCAATAGTATCAGTGATGTATAGTATCAGAAGCTGCTGAGCTTTGTTCAGTACAACCAGTTTTTAATTCCAGCTTTATTGGGCTCATTAAAGTACACTTTAGTGGTAAAGGAAATCTATACCTTCAAAATCAGTAGAATTTGAACTGTGTATAACTTTTACAGTTGTCTGCTTGGGAGTCAGGAACCTTTGAGCACTTATTGGTGCTAACTGAGCTAGGTGCTCAGCTGAAATACATGATCATGCTTCTAGCTGTAAATATTAACTGTCACATGGTGCAGCACAGTAATGCACAGAGAATTTATATTAACAGAAAGCATGAATCAATGCGGCATCTGAGTGTGCCCTTTTTGATTATAATAGACATCATAATAATACTTTATTAGTGAGGATTGGCACGTTTAAGTAGAATAGAATAGAATAGAATAGAATAGAATAGAATAGACCAGGTTGGAAGAGACCTTCAAGATCATCGCATCCAACCCATCAACCAATCCAGCCCACCTAAACAACTAAACCACGGCACCAAGCACCCCATCAAGTCTCTTTCTGAAAACATCCAATGATGGTGACTCCACCACCTCCCCGGGCAGCCCATTCCAAAGGGCAATCACTCTCTCTGTATAGAACTTCTTCCTAACATCCAGCCTAATCCTCCCCTGGTGCAGCCTGTTCTGGTGCTGGTTGCCTGGGAGAAGAGACCAACCTCTGTCTGTCTACAACCTCCCTTCAGGTAGTTGTAGAGAGCAAGAAGGTCACTCCTGAGTCTCCTCCTCTCCAGACTAAGCAACCCCAGCTCACTCAGTCTCTCCTCATAGGGCTGTGTTCCAAACCCCTTTCCAACTTTGTTGCCCTTCTCTGGATGCGTTCCAGCAAGTCAACATCCTTCCTAAACTGAGGGGCCCAGAACTGGACACAGTACTCGATGTGTGGCCTAACCAGTGCAGTGTACAGGGGCAGAATGACCTCCCTGCTCCTGCTGGCCACACTGTTCCTGATGCAGGCCAGGATGCCATTGGCCCTCTTGGCTGCCTGGGCACACTGAAGGTTCATGTTCAGCCTACCATCGACCAGCACCCCCAGGTCCCTCTCTACCTGGCTGCTCTGCAGCCACTCTGACCCCAGCCTGTAGCACTGCATGGGGTTGCTGTGGCCAATGTGCAGAACCCGGCACTTGGATGTGCTCAATCTCATGCCTTTGGACTCTGCCCATCAGTCCAGCCTGTCGAGGTCCCTCTGCAGAGCCTCTCCTACCCTCCAGCAGATCAACTCCTGCCCCCAGCTTAGTGTCATCTGCAAATTTACTGATGATGGACTCAATGCCCTCATCCAGATCATCAATAAAGATGTTAAAGAGCAAACTTTGGATTCAAGTGAGGTGAATGTTGAACTTGAAAAGATTCCTAATCAGACTTTCTCTATTTTCTTACAAAGATTGACAATTTTGAGGGTAGAAGATTTATCTGAAATCCCTAATTTCTCATTTTGGGTTTGTGATGTAAAAGGAAGATGTTCATCTTTTTCTCATGTAATTTACAGCAATATGAATCCTTTTAGGATTTCAGTTACACCAGTGAACTTGAGCAGACTGACATCAGATACTGTGCTAGGTAAAAGTGAGTCAAGAGTCTTGGCAAAAAGAAGTGTCAAGCAAGCCCTTTAGGAAATGTGAAAACCAGAGGTGTTTTCATTGCAGGTGACTACAGTCAAGTCTGATGAATCATTTGCATTTTTGCTTTTCACACTATCACCTGATGTACTTTTTCTTCCTGTAAACATTTAAACTGTAACCTGTGTTCCCTCTCTAATGCTGAGATCTCTTTTTTGTCTTTACAGTTTGCCGGGAGGACTCCTACCAGTCAATAGTTTCATGTGCTGCTGTAGTGCTTACCCCTGTAGAGCCAGCAGTGGACACAAGGAGAAAAGAGCAGACAGCATTGCCTGATGTGTCCAAACAGTGAGTTACTGAATGACATGATCTTTTACAGAAGCAGTGTAAACACTAGGCCAGGTTCTTTCTTGTGGATGTGCATATAGAACTCCTGTCTGTGTCATGGGTGGTTACACAGGCCTTTCCAACAGCAGGCACTGGCCTAAGGCTAGGCTGCTGCTTTTTTTCATGAGTCTACTTTTCTTTTCTCAAGGCTTTTGGTGATGTGGTATGTGGAGGGAATGAGCATTTTCACTCTGAGAAATTGTTTTTGTAACAGGCTGATGAGGTGATGGTTTTTGTCCTTTCATTCTAGTCCAGTTTTTCTAGGCAGTTGGTGATTTTTAGAAAGAAAGTAATTTCTGAATGCTCTGCTCATCAGAGGCATTTTGGTAGTTTTGAGTGATTTTTACTGCTGTGTTAAGGCATGTGAAGCATCTTTGAAAGTGTGGTAGTGGTCTTCCAAGGAAAGTCTATTTAATTTGCTATCTTGCATTGGGTAAGAATCATAGCCACAGCATGTACAGTAACATTGGTCTGGTGGTCCCAGTCAGGATGGTTGTTTCGTGAGTCCCTGGAGAATGAAAAAGCCCTGGTGTTATTAAAAAAAAAGAAAAAGGTAATTCTTTATGACAACACAAACTTGGGGCCTGTGCATTTTGCATTAAATCATAATGCAACATCATTATTGGTCCTACCATTCATGTTTAATCTTATGCTTCTCTGGGTATATTAAAAATGTAACTTTGAACTTGCCTATAAAGTCCTAGCTTGCATGCCTATTGCTGTAAGAAAATGAAAACCTTCCCCAAGTCCCCTACCCCTAAAAAACCCCCAATCCCCTAAGAAAACACTAGCAGATTAGATGAGATTGGATTAGGTTGGATGTGATCTTAATCACAAACCTGTAGTTTGAGCTTTTAACCTGTCGTTTAGGACTGGTGCATCTTTTCCAATCTGGTGTTGAACCCATTTCATCTAGTCTATTAACACAGTATATTGCCCATCATTGAGGCATTGCTGCAATGACTTAATATTTGAAATGTAGTTAGCATCTAATTTATGTAGTGTTTTGCTTGCGTGGCTCTCTGAATACTAAAGGAGTGGCAAGGCAGTGGGGCTGTGACATACTATGCTGAAATGCAGAGTATATTTTGTGCTTAGTTCAGACTGCGCAGTGCATTTTTGCCTTCTGTTTGTTCCCTGAAAGGCTAGCCTATGCCTGTGACATTGTTGGATTCACTTTCAGGAGCTCATCATCCCTTATGGACTCAAAGTAGGGAAACTCCTGTAACTCGTTAGCATGAATGATGCCACCTCCCAGATTAGCTTTTTCCTTAACCTGACTGGTAATAGTGAATCTATTACTTTGCTTTCTGGTGTGCTTGGTGTCTAGGTCCAGAGAGGGAAAGAGCCTCAGTTCTTTTGAATATTCCCGTGTTAAGAAACTAGAGGCACGAACGAGGCCAAAATAGCAACAGCCCTCAAGGCTGTTTATTAACAGAATAAAGTGGATGGATCAGAAGGAGAGAGAGAGAAAGAGAGAGAAAATAGAGAGGGAGAGAGAGAAGAGGAAAGGAATTACCACACCCCTCACCCCCCAAGACAGTTTGAGTCTGTGGAGGAAGGCTGCTGCAGCTGTGGAGGAGATGCCTTGTTGGCTGTGCTGTCCTCTGAGCAGCCTCTTCAGCTCCATGAGTTGTAGCAGGTGGAACTTAGGACACAGAGAGAGGGTTCCTCTTGGTCTGCTTCTTCCAGGCTCCATGGTGATGCCTCTGTCATTTTTCTCTCCTGGTATTCTCTCCATTTTCCTTCAGAGCAGCATTGCCCTGGGGTTTTTCCTTCTCCTGAGCCAGTAGTTGCTCAGATCTTTTATACAGCTTTTAGGTATGAGTCCAGGTGGTGAACATGCATATTCCAGAGAGCATGGATAGCAGTGGCCTCTGCCCATTATTTCCAGGGCAGCTGCAGTCTGGTGAGCAATCTTTATCTATGCACCTTCCAGAGAGTCATTCCAGTGGCATCTGCCCATGCTTGGGGTTTAAGATGTTTGTTTTTTTCTAACTAGTGATACCTTCTGAGCACACAGACTTAAATCACGTTTGTATTAAGCACTCGAGGTCTCAGAAACATGCTCTAACCTCTGCTGCTTTTCCAGTGTTCACATCTGAAAAGATGACTTCTGGCTCTGGATTTGTTTCAAATAGAAAGAAGCTTGTGCTTAAACAGATATATTTGAACTTCACGTGTAACAGCATTGTTGTGGTGGTATCTTTAAACCAACTTTTCTTACAGATAAGCTGGAAATGAAACAATCATCTCTCTGGAAACCTTTTCCATGTTGTTAGAATGAGAATTCAGTAGCTATGCAGAAACCTCCTAAGTCACAGTAGAGCAATGGAAGTGTATGGCTTTAGGAAAATTCCAAGCACTGCGAAACATCGTCATACTTTTCACCTATTTCTTCCTGTGCTTTCTACAGGTGGATCATCTTGCTCATATCCAGTTTTAATGGAAGCAAAACAGATCTCAATTCCTCAGTCTAAATATCCTGGTCTCATTTGTCTCCAATATGAACATCAAGCAAGAGGAGGCCTTTAGCACATACTGAATTCAATTGACTTGAGTGCTGGTGAAATATAGTTAATGGTGTTCATATTTACCTCTGTGGGGAATAACATCAAGCTTTATTTTGATACTTCTGCCTGTATTCCTGAATAGCTTTGACTTGTCCATCCCAAAATGGTGCACACCACAGAGTGATGGCCAGTTACTGCTTTCTGGGCTCTGGACAGAGTATGTTTAGAATAACAGATGCTTCCTGAACTACTTAAGGAAGCCATGTTTTATCCAAAACATAAAATAAGTATTGATAATAATGAGACATCGAAGAGTTGCAGATAACTAAAAATGCTAACACTGTAAGGTGCATCCCTTCAATGCTGTTTGAGTAATTTTTGACCAGTGATGTTACATTGTTGTAGAAGGAAACTGTTTAGTAGCTTTAAGTAATGGACTGTATTTGCTTAATGTAATTTTATTGTAAGCAGGAACGAATTGTGCCAGAAGTGGAAGCAACAAAGCTTAATCATTATTTGAAATGGCAGTGATTAGCTGTTACCAGCACTGGAGGAATAAAAGGCCAATTTTTCCTCCTCCCCATTTTTTCTTGAATGCTCAGAACGTTTAATCAGGAAGCAATTCCTTAGTGGTATGTAGGTAATTGCTAACTGTTGTGTCTGTGTACACTGGGCAAAATCCCTGCCTCAGTCATTCAGCAGCAATGCTCTTGGCTGTGTAGTGTGATGCTTACAAAATAAGCAGACAGGGCTCTTGCTAAGCAAACATATCTTTTGCAACCTCGAGGTGACATCCCATCATAAGAAGCATGAGGGAACCTGTTTGGAGAAGCTGTAGCCCGTGCAGGAGAAAGATGAAGTCCTTGCCAGGTGCTTTGGCTACTTTTCTGTGTTGCCTTGAAGGCTGGCACAGTACTAGAGGAGTCAGCTGCTCTTCTGTAAATATGTATTTTGGCACAAGGGTGTTTGTATTTTGTAGAAGAATGCACAGAAGTCCATTTTCTACACTTTGCAAATCATAATTTCAGTGCTCAGTGGGCAAGAGCACCCCTTTGTAGCTTTTGTCCTGCTGTGCAACAGGCTCTGATGCAGAGGAACACATAGTCTGTGTGAGGCCGGGATGAAACCCAGGAAATGTGGGCTCTGCCTTGCTTTGTCCTCTGGGCCCTCCACTTTGTCTAGGATATTGCTTTAACTTTGTTGTATTTTGTTGTGGTGGTTTGGTCCTGGCTGGGGAGAATTAACTCCATCTCAGCTGATCCCAATACATTTGTAAAAATGCAAGGCTTAAAAACTTCATGCTGTCTGAAAGGTTCAAGTTATTAAGGCCACTTTGTGTTGCTGTAGTGATAAGTCAGTCAGTTGTTCTCTGTAGTGCCCAGATGCTGAAACAGTTTGGCCATTTTGAATAGTGTTTGCATAGTCCTAATTTTAGTCTTTGCTTTTGGAATTCACACTGAATCACAGAATGTTAAGGACTGGAAGGGACCTTGAAAGATCATCCAGTCCAACCCCCCTGCCAGAGCAGAATCATCTAGAGCAGATCACATGGAAATGCCTCCAGAGGTCTTAAATATCTCCAGAGAGGGAGACTCCACAACGACCCTGGGCAGCCTGTTCCAGGATTTTGTTGCACTCACAGGGAAAAAAGTTTTCCTCCTGTTTCCATGGAACTTCCTCTTGCCTCAGCTTCCACCACTGCCCCTTGTGCTGGCATTGGGCATCACCCAGCACAGCCTGGCTCCAGCCTCTGGGCACTCACCCTGCACATCTTTATCAACATGAATGAGGTCACCCTCTGGCTCCTCCTCTCCAAGCTACAGAGCCCTCCACTCCTTTAATCAGCTTTGTGGCTCTGTGCTGGACTGACTCTAGTAGCTCCCTGTCCCTCTTGAACTGAGGGGCCCAGAATGTAAATAATTTCCACTTTCCGATGTAAATAAATCAGCTGCTGGGACATAGCAATGACAAGAGGATTCTCCTTTCAATTTTGAGTTTCTCACAAGAGAGCATGGGAAGGGAGGCATGGCCCAGGGAACTATAGCTGGCTTCAGCATCTCTGGCCAAACTATCAGCTGAAAGCTCACACTACAAGGGGCAGCTGTGTACTATACACATGTAAGCACAGTATGCTACTAGTGCTTGAGAAAAGTGCAGTGAAATTGCAGTGCAGCATTTTTAATTTGGGGCATTTACGGTTAGGCAGGAGCTTAGTACTTTGTTTGACTGCTGTCTTTGGATATGACTACCCTGCAGTTCAGAATAGTGATGGCAAAGTGGAGGCTCTCTGAACTGGCCACTTCAGAGCTGGCTTCTGCATGTGTACTTCACCTGCCATTGTCTTTCTGATTATTAACTTTTTTTTTTTTTTAAAGGATATTATTTGGGGTTAAATTCTTTAATTGTTTTTTAGAGCTGCAGATCTTGTTATGTTGTGTAGTAATTTGCCAACTGTCTTCCATGTCAGAAATATTTTCCCAAGCTTTAGGGTTAATTTCCAAATAAAGATTGTAAGGGAAAGATAGGGGAAGAGATATGGTTTTAAACTAAAAGAGGCTAGATTCTGATTCAGTATAAGGTAGAACTTTTTTTTATGAGGATAGTGGTGAAATGCTGGAAAGCTGTCCAGTGAGGTGGTAAATACCTCATCCCTGTAAACATTCAAGGTCAGGTTAGATGGCGCTCTGAGCACCCTGATCTGGTTGAAGATGTAGCCATCTCATTGCAGGGGGGTTGGACTAGATGAGCCTTAAAGATCCCTTCCAGTCCAAACTATTCTGATTCTAAATGCTATAGCTCCTTTATCAGCTCTTCAGACTCTTTAACAATCAAGTCAGGCTTTTCTTCTGGTGAATGCATGAGTGTATTGAGTCTTTTCAATATTCTGTCTACCAAAGCTGTTTAATTTGTAGCTTGCAACCATACTTACCTGGGCAAGGTCCTTATGTGTGATTTCAATTTGAAATACATGAGAAGGCTCCTTGGAGTCACAGTGACTAGCTGGGTGCTTACAGGTGGGAATCAGTGATAAGAGGGAAAAATACAGCTTTAATGCCATTCTGTACTGCAGGGTTTAGTACAGCTGCTCAAAATTTGGCATCTAGAAAGGTTTTGGTGCATTAATATCCTATATTTGCTAGGTGAAAGTATACTGTTGGAATGTGAAAAATTTAGAAGCTTTTCTCCTCTCTGAGGTCTTTGAGTTATAAAAATGTAATTGTTCTACAGGAACACACTCTTGATCCTTCCTGACTCTTGCAGCCCTGCCTAATTCCTTTCACAAGAAGTTGAAGCGTGATACATCATCAGCTTCATTTATTTCAGTTGCAGATTTTATTTTCTTTTTCCACTCTCTCCCTCCAATTTTTTTGGTGCCTTGATAAGCCTCTTTATTTTTTTCTTTTCCTTCAGAAGGACAGTGTTGGTACTTTACACCTGTAAATTTTGGTGCCTCTCAGTTGTGACCTGAAGCATGGCCTCTACTGCGTCCAGTTTTCGAGGCGGATTGCCTGCTTTGGCAGTCCGTACAATGAGAAATGTTTTGGTAATGTGTGAAATGAACATTTTTCAGGCTCCTTTGGACAGCCTGATAAAAGATGATTGAGCTGTTTCAATTTCCTGGATAACTGGGCTGGAGCCCTGTGAAAGCATGTGTCACTGTGGGCAATATGGAGAGCATATTGATGCCCTGTGTTGCTGTGGAGTGACAATGCTTTGAAAGCTTCTGACTCGGCTGCAAACTGAAAGACAAGTCAGCTGGATTACAGCGTACATTCCAGCAGAACATTTTAGGGATGGGTAGGAGTTAGAAGAAGTAGAATTTCTACCTATTTCTTTAAAGCACCTTCTTTGAGTAAAAGTGAGCAATATGCCTATGCTGTCAGTGGTCATGTACGCCATTAGAATAGCTTCCTGGACTAATAGTCATCAAATATGTTTCTTCAAGGGCCAAATACATGTCCAGAATTACCCAGCACACAAGGTCCTCCTTGGGGAACCAGCAAAACCTGAGACTCCTGTGTGTGCAGGCCAGAATGGTAGGGCATGTGCATGGGCATCCAGGTCCTACCCATCTTCTCCATGGGCTGCTTCCTCCACTTTATTTCACCATGTCTTCTCCCAGCAGCTCTGAGGAGCAGAACCATCCCTCTTTCCTGCTGCTTGTGCTCCTTGCAGGACCCTGCAGCCCCCTGTTTTATGGTCCTTTGCTGGTGAGCATGTGGTTCTTCTTTTGTGTAGATTTAAGGATGGCTAACAGACATTCATGTGCCTCACAAGATAGGAAATTTTGATGCTGTCTCTTTTGCACACCTGTCATGAATGCTTCCTGTTTCTCAATGGACAGGAATGGGTATTTCTGATGAGGAGCATAACCTGCATTTCACGTGGCAGGCTGTGAGCACAGGCTAAAATGGCAGTAGATGTGTTTGGGAAGGTAATTTCCATAGTACAGTAAGGTGGTTTGATTTACTTCAGACCCTAGAGTACAGGTGGGTTTTGCATGTTAGATATGCCTATTAGCTAGAATATGTAAGCCTGCTAAAGAAACACATTGTAATGGGTTGGGGCAAACCCCCTCCCCACTGCGCGCAGAAATAATGACTTAAGACAAACAGATTGCAAAAGTGGTGGAAAGTTTAAATAGAGAACAGTGAGTGTGTACAAAAAAGAAATGTAGTGACAAGAAAGAGACCAAAATAGACCCAGAAAGACCCCAACCCCACCTGAGGGTGCACCCAAAAACCCCCAGGGCTCCTCCTTCCCCCCCCCTACAGCAGTAGGCTAGTCTCAGCTGGCCAGATCTGAGACTGCCCATCCCCCCGTGGCCTTGGGCATAATGAGGTCCATGGCCAGGAGATCTCTCCCCCAGTTACTGAGTCTCGGAGAGGAAAGGAAAGAGGAAGTGCCAGACCCCGCCGCAGAATTTATAGTGGTGCAAGGGATTATGGTAGAAATACCTAATTTCCTGAGTCCACCCACTGGGGTGGACTTCTGGACACAGGAAACACCCCTGTAGCAGAGGGCACCCAGCCCAAACTACGACACATATGAACCCAATATATCGTAGGAACAGATGTTATGCTTAATGAAATAAAGATGGGTTTATTTTCTTTAAAAGCCAAACTCTTCCTTGAAAAAAACAGCTTTGTGCTGGCAAGAAGACCATATTTAAAACAGGTAACTGGCTATTGCTGAGCAAGCAAGTTTTAGGGACTCAAAATATAATCAAGGTAACAAAGAAGAAATTAACTCTTGTTTTAAAAGGTGCTATTTAGCTGCTACATTTGATAAACCTCACTTTTGATTATTCTGATTCCCTGTCTCTCTGCAATAAAGCAGAGGAAAAACAAACCATAGCCCATGGCCATAACAATTCTGTGGTCTTCTTGTCCATCCTATATTGCTTTCTGCATGTAATGGGAAAATGAGGTGTTTTGTTGTATTCATGTCTTCTCTGAAACGGGAAGTGGTTCTGAAAATAGCAGAAACACAATATTTACACTTCTTTTATTGCCTGCTCTTTCCTAGCCATAACTAACCTGCCATTGTCGCTTCTCTAAGCTGCTCATGTTACAGTATTGCAGTATCACTAAGGTCGGAAGGATCCTCGAGGATCATCGAGTCCAACCTGTCTCCACAGACCTCATGACTAGACCATGGCACCAAGTGCCATGTCCGATCTCCTCTTGAACACCTCCAGGGACGGCGACTCCACCACCTCCCTGGGCAGCACATTCCAATGACGAACGACTCTCTCAGTGAAGAACTTTCTCCTGACTTCGAGTCTAAACTTCCCCTGGCACAGCTTGAGACTGTGTCCCCTTGTTCTGGTGCTGGTTGCCTGGGAGAAGAGACCAACCCCTTCCTGGCTACAACCTTCCTTCAGGTAGTTGTAGACAGCAATGAGATCTCCCCTGAGCCTCCTCTTCTCCAGGCGGAACAATCGCAGCTCCTTCAGCCTCTCCTCACAGGGCTGTGCTCAAGGCCTCTCCCCAGCCTCGTTGCCCTTCTCTGGACACGTTCAAGTGTCTCAATGTCCTTCTTAAACTGAGGGGCCCAGAACTGGACACAGGACTTAAGGTGTGGCCTAACCAGTGCTGAGTACAGGAGCACAATGACTTCCCTACTCCTGCTGGCCACACTATTCCTAATGCAGGCCAGGATGCCATTGGCCTTCTTGGCCACCTGGGCACACTGCAGGCTCATGTTTAGGCAGCTGTCAATCAGCACCCCCAGGTCCCTCTCTGTCTGGCAGCTCTCCAGCCACTCTGACCGCAGCCTGTAGCTCTGCATGGGGTTGTTGTGGCCAAAGTGCAGCACCTGGCACTTGGATTTGTTGAATGCCATCCTGTTGGACTCTGCCCATCTGTCCAGTCAGTCAAGGTCCCTCTGTGGAGCCCTTCTGTCCTCTAACTGACCAACATCTGCTCCCAACTTGGTAACATCTGCAAATTTGCTGATGACTGACCCAATCCCCTCATCCATATCATCAATGAAGATGTTAAAGAGGACAGGGCCCAGCACTGATCCCTGGGGGACACCACTGGTGACTGGCCGCCAGCTGGATGTGGCACCATTCACCACCACCCTCTGGGCTTGGCCCTCCAGCCAGTTCCTAACCCAGCACAGAGTGCTGCTGTCCAAGACAGGGGCTGACAGCTTAGCCAGCAGTTTGCTGTGGGGAACAGTGTCAAAGGCCTTGCTGAAGTCCAGGTAGACCACATCCACAGGCCTCCCCGTGTCCACCAGATGGGTCACCTGATCATAGAAGGACATCAGGCTGGAGAGGCAGGACCTGCCCTTCCTAAATCCATGTTGGCTGGACCTGAGCCCTTGGCCATCCTTCAGGTGTGCATTTATTGCCGCCAGGATAATCTGTTCCATCAATTTCCCTGGCACTGAGGTGAGGCTGCCAGGCCTGGAGTTTCCAGTTTCCTCCATCCGACCCTTCTTGTGGATGGGGACCACATTGGCCAGTTTCCATTCATCTGGGACCTCTCCAGGGAGCCAGGACTGGAGGAAAATGATGGAGAGTGGTTTTGCAGCTCATCTGCTAGCTCTCTCAGCAGCCTAGGATGGATCCCATCCAGTACCATGGACTTGTGAGTGTCCAGGTGGCTCAGCAGGTCCAGAACTAATTCCTCATGGATTTCCGGGGCATCACACTGCTCCCTGACCCCATTGCCCAGCTCAGGAGGCCACTCGTCCTGAACTCCTGCCTTGCTGTTAAAAATATTGGTACCCTCTTTCCCTTCACTTTGAGGGGGAAAAAAAAGAATAAACTAGACTCTGATATTTCTATTTTTATTCTCTGTGTCTGGCCACTGCAAAACTGAGAATGACTTTATACAAACACAACAGTTGTGCAGAGGAAATATAATTGTGTTGTAAAGCAAATAGGGAAGAAACTGTGGTGGGAAATGCAGTAATGGGGCCTGTCCTCTTCAGTATCTTTATCAATAATCTGGATGAGTGTATTGAGGCACCCTCAGTAAGTTTGCAGATGACACGAATCTGGGTGGCTGTGTTGATCTGCTAGAGGGTAAGGAGGCTTTGCAGCAGAACCTGGACAGGTGAGACCCATGGGCCAAGGCTAATTGTATGAAGTTTAACAAGGCCAAGTGCCAGGTCCTGCACCTGGGTCACAACAACCCCATGGTGAGCTACAGGGATGTGTGGTTGAAAAGCTTCAACCAGGAGAGGGACATGGGGGTATTGATTGACAGTTGACTGAACATGAGCCAGCAGAGCCCAGGTGGCCAAGAAAGCCAAAGGCATCCTGGCTTGGATCAGAAACAGGGTGGGCAGCAGGGACAGAAGGTGACCATCCCCCTGTGCTCAGCACTGGGGAGGCCACACTTCGAGTGCTGTGTTCAGTTTTGGGCCCAGGAAGGGCATTGAGGGGCTGGAGCCTGTCCAGAGAAGGGCAGCGAGGCTGGAGAAGGTCCTGGAGTACCTGGCCTACGAGGAGGGGCTGAGGGAGCTGGTGGTGTTCAGGCTGGAGAAGAGGAGGCTGAGGGGAGACCTCCCTGCTCTCTACAACTCCCCAAAGGCAGGTTGGAGCGAGGAGGGGGCAGGCTCTGCTCCTTGGTAGCAACAGACAGGAGCAGAGGAAATGGTTTCAAGCTGCAGCAGGGGACGTTCAGGCTGGATGCTAGGAAATATTTCTTCCCAGAGAGGATCTCAAACATTGGAATGTTCTGCCCAGGGCAGTGCTGGAGTCACCATCCCTGGAGGTGTTCAAGTAGTGTGTGGGTCTGGTACTTAGGGACATGGTTTAGTGTTGGCCCTGCAGTGCTGGATCGAGGGTTGGACTGGATGAGCTTTTGAGGTGTCTGTCAGCCAGATGTTTTCTGTAAATTTTCTGTTACAGAATGAGAGCATCATCAGCTCACATGTTCCTTCTCAGTTTCAGCAAGCAGTTATTTGCAGGAAAGATTGTCAGGAAACAACTATTTGAATATCTCAGGCAATTTTTAGTAACCAAATGATTAAGAATTTCTGTATAGTTGAATCTGATCTTTAGCTGCAAATTGTGAATAAACTGGTTTTTGAGAGCCACTAATTGTAATTATAATTGCTTGATATTCTCAGTGTTTTGTAGTTCAAGTCCTCTCTTTTGCTGTGTGGTGGTGTAAAATGTGGGAGACAGAGGAGTGGTGGCAGTTGTTCTGTGCAGGAAAGGTGGTGCGCAGAGCCCTGCCAAGAAATCGCTGATCCTTTGCAAATATGGTTACTGTTTGGAAAGCTTCCTTTTTCCCTCTGAGAGTTTGGTTCTTATGGGCAACTGACCCTAAATGTTTTAATCATTGCCTCAAAGTATTACTGATGTTAATGAATGGCATTTCATGAAGAGGTACCGGATGGAATGTTGAAAAAGGTGCCTGATGAGATCGCCTTGAATCAAAGCATTCAGGATCAAGAACACCATGGCATTTACAAGCTGAGATAGTTGTTGCAATTTCAAAATCAGATGAGTGGACTGTATCATTGTGTAGCTAATCTTTATTAACAAAAGAAAATGAGGGACATAAAAATGTGTGTAGGCTGTTCTCAAAAATGGTGTCTGAGCTTAGCATGGGGAGAATTCATACAGTGTTTGGAATAAAAGTGGTTTTTGGAACTGACATTGGCAGAGGGCATGACCAGAGCTGACTGGAAGCACTGGGGGATGCAAACTAAGGGCAAATTTTCCCCTGCTTCGGCAGCAAACAGAGGGCAACATAAACTGTATCAACAACTATTTCCTAAGCTGACCCAACGTCATTATAGGTGAAACATTGTCACCAAATCACAGGTACAGTTTGAAAATGGCGCTGGGTTAGCCTGAGGCAAGAGCGAAAAATCACTTCATTCTGTTCACATCTCTAAATTTATATACCTTTATGATACCATAAATGTCATTCTGCTTTTGGCCATCTCTCTAGTAAGAACCTCCTTGAGAGTAAGATTATCCATTAATGTATCAGATCTGAGACAGATTCCTTTTTTTTAAATTCCAGGATTGAATTAAAATCTGTGCATTCCATTCATCCTTCTTTTTAAACAGAGCACCCAGGCTGTATTGTTCCAACATTTCCCTCCCTCCCCCACCCCCCCAGCTGTATACTGAGGAGTGGGCAAGATCCTGGGAGGGGACACAGCCAGGCCAGGTGACCCAAACTGGCCAAAGGGGCATTCCATGCCAGATGATGTCAGCTCAGATTGAAAAGCTAAGTGAAAGAAGGCAGTGTGGGGGCATTGGTTGGTGGCATCTGTCCCCTGGAGCAACCACTATATGTATTGGAGCCCTGCTTCCCAGGGGGTGACCAAACACCACCTGCTGATGGGCAGTGAAGAGCATCAGCCTGATTTGCTCTTGCTTCTGCAAGTGGCCTTTGCTTGTGCTTCCCATTATTAAATTGCTTCTATCTTATTAGGGGCCTTTGGTTATAATTCGCTGTCCATCCAAGAAGGGGAGTGGTCGAGCAGCTTTGGCCCAGTGTGGCAGCTTAACACCCATTCTGAAAACAGGGTGGAGGGCTTGTGGGTGCTTTGCCCTCCCTGCAGGGCGTTTTCTCCCTGGGAAACTGAGTCTGTTCCACTCCCCCCTCCCTGCCCAGCTAGGGTATAAAAGGGAAGGCATTAGAGTCATTAGCTCTCCTTTTTGGCTCCTGCCTCTCCTGGATGAGAGCTACTGCGGCCTTCTTGCTCCTCTGCCACATTGTTGGGCCTGATCCTTCTCCCTGCTGCCTCTGTGCCTCTTCAGAGAGAAACTGGTTTTGTATTATTCTTCTTTGCCCCCTCCCATCCATCCTTGTTCCTTGCCCTTGTGAACCTTACCTGTTATTGTTATATGTGTGTATATATATATATATATATATAGTTTAAAGAAAACTCTTTACCTCTCTACTTCCAAGCCGACTCCAAATTATTGCTTGGTGGATTTAAAATAATAAAAATAATAAATAATAAATTTGCTCCTTTCCTTTTTTTCCCTCTCTGTTGGGAGGGAAGAGGGGGTAGCGGGGAAGAGATTCTCAGCCTTGCCCCCATCTGAGCTCTTAACTCCCAGTTAAGGCTTAAACCACCACACCCAGACAGGGCCAAACCACCACACTGCAGCAGTTAACTTCAGTGCCTGGCTCTGCCTAATGAGAATTTGCAATTGTAGTGAGATTTCAGCCAAAGAACGTACTTTTAAAATACATAACTCAGAGCATTGGGAGAAGTCAGTTAATTCAGAAGGGGAGAAAGACAGAAGTGCTAGCTGTGCCCATTTGTTAGATTTTCTGTAGGCTGGTATGTCCGATATCTTGAAAGGATACGGAAGTTATATTGCTGTAAAATCAGGGCAAAAATATTTGTTAAACTTGACTTCTTTGACTCAGGCTCGCATAAAATTAAGTGGAAGTGCTTAGTGTTAGGTAACCTCTCCCAAAACAGAATTATCCTTTCTGCTGTTGCTAAACTGTAATTAAAGTTCAGTTTGAGCCACAGCCAGTGGCTGTGTTTTCACCAGGAAATTAAAGCAGGTTTGGGTTTGTACTTTTTCAGAAATATCAATTTGAGTTAGCACTAAAGAGGCAGGGTGGGGGTTGGGGTGAGGTGGTAGTGAAGGAGAGGGGACTAGGGGATAATTTGTTTTACAGTTCCCAAGTCTGTGGTGTTTGCATTGAAGTACAGCCTCTGTTCTTACAAATTAGATTTCAAAGCATAATTGTGGCTCAAATATGAAAATTAATTAGCTATGTTATTACTTGTGAACAATTAAAGCATCATAAATTGGAAAGCAAATGTGAAGGAAATACACTTGTCCATGTAATGCTGGGATTTTGAAGTACTTAATTTGGTTAGACAGATGCATTGCAGATTAAAACTGGGTCAAGTACATAGCAGAGATGTACTTGTTTCACTTTCACAGAAATTTTCAATAGTACCTCTGAAGCATAGCAAAGAACAGCATTTCTCCTACTGTCACTGGAAGGTTGGGGGAAGGAGGGGTGTCAGGGTAAAACTAGGTAGGTAGATTTGGCTTGATGCTGTGCTGGTTTGTAGCTCATTGTATGCTTCCACTTAAAACATTATCAGGTGTTGTTTGTTTGTTTTTTGTTTGGTTTGTGGTTTTTTTTTTTTTCCTTCTTGTTGTTAATCTGATCAGTGAGAAAACCAAGGGTTGTGATGGTGCTGTCACTGTGTTATTGGTGGCTTTTCTAAACCATGTGTGTTGCAGAGCATTGCTGAAACCCATTCCCCTGTCAAGTGGCCAGATTAGAGTTAACCTTTGTGGGAAAACACAGTGAGTCATCTTATCATGACAGAAGTAGGAATGTTACTGGAACAAAGTCCAGTAAGTATATTGCTTAAAGAAACAGAAAGGTCTTCATTGGGTTTCAAGCTGAGACACTACTGGCATTCTAGAGGGAATCAGTTATGTGAGAAAAATATACACACCTGCCTGGTATGTTTTGCCTAGCTACATGGGGAGAGATGCTCCAGAAGTGTGCATAATCTAAATACCACAGTAAAAAGGTATATTAGAGACAGGACAGAAAGAATTTTAAGAACAATCTCCTTACTCCCAGCTCCACTTCCCCACCCCCCACCCCCCACCCCGCCCCCAGGAGTCACGAAGGTGTAGAGGCAACATCCCCTTTACTCTTCACAGAATCACACACACAATCACAGAATGGTCGGGGTTGGAAGGGACCTCCAAAGGACATCCAGTCCAACCCACTCTCTGCAGTCAGCAGGGACAGCTAGATCAGATTTCCCAGAGGCCTGTCCAGCCTCACCTTGAATATCTCCAGGGATGGGGCCTCAACCACTTCCCTGGGTAACCTGTTCCAGTGTTCCACCACCCTCCTGTCCTTCCTATATTGAGAGCTCCAGAGCTGGACACTGTACTCTAGGTGAGGTCTCACCAGAGCAGAGCAAATTGTCTCTCCATCTGTAGTCATGCTGCTTTTGATGCAGCCTGGGATGTGATTTGCCTCCTGTGCTGCAAGCTCACACTGCCTGCTCCTGTCCAGCTTCTCATCCATCAGCACCTCCAAGTCCTTTTCCTCAGGGCTGCTTTCCATCACCTCCTCCCACAGTCTGTACTTATAGTGAGAATTGTTCCAGCCCAGGTGCAGAACCCTGCACTTGCTCTTGTTGAACCTCATGAGGTTCACCTGTGCCACTTCTGCAGCTTGTCCAGGTCCCTCTGGATGCCATCCTGTCCCTCTGGCATATGGACAGCACCACTGAGATTGGTGTCATCTGCACACTTGCTGATGGTATACTCTTGTATGTAGATTTTCAGTGTACTTACAAATAGCCCTGGGAGCAGGGATTTTAGTAACCAGTCTCAATCTGTGCTTACACTGAGTATTGAATAGGTTGTGATTTACTTACATGGATTTAGTCCTAGTAGAGATGGAAAGCTATAGCTGGAAAGGTGAAGTGGTACTATTGCTCTTTGTTTTTCCTTCTGTTCCCTCTGATGGCCTTTTCCATTCCAAACAGTGGCTTTATTGGCCACCACATGGGAGATAAAAGAAACATACAGCTTAGGAAAAAAGCAAGCTAGGAACTGGGGAGGTGAGAAGCAGAGGAGCCAACAGTGAAAGGATATGGTGCATCTACACATTAGGATACATGCAACATTGGTATAGCTGAGTTGAGACACAGATTTGCAATAAAGTTGAGCTGAGAAGGCAAAATATTGTAGCAAGCAGCAGTGAATTTAAACCAGCTGAATGCTGCAAAAAATTGTCTGTACACTTACAAAGTGAGCACAAGTAAGAGTTCCTTCTGTGCCCCAGGGGCAGGGTTAAACTCTCTGATACTAAGGAGAGCTGCTTTTTATCCATAGTAGCTGCAGTGGCCACCATGTTAAAAGTTCACTGATATTTGGGAGAGAAGAATATATATATATTTTATCTTTCCCCATGCCATACCTCTGAGTACTTCATGTGCTTTTGGTACCAGGTTTATTTACGAAGTATTTGTGGATAATGTAGGATCTTGGTGATACTGTGATACTGTGTGATACTGTGATTTTACTCCAGTTGTTTTGGTAACAAATTGTTTTGCTTTCGATATTTTAATCCTCTCTGTGACAGTGGAGTAATGTGTAGCTGCATTGCACATGAGAAATATTTGTTCCTGCTACACTGATTAAATGTGTATCAGCATGTATCGCAACTGTGTCCACCTATTCCTAATGCAGATTTAGAGCTTCCATCACAGCAGCCCAATCATCAGTTTGTGTACAGCTTTAATACCTCAAAAAAAATAGAAGCAGGGAAAGAAAAAGAGGCCAGTTCTTGCATCCTAACTGAGGTGGGATTTTTTCAGAAATATATATAAATAAATAAATATGTGCATCAAATATGACATAGGCTATAGCCTGCAGCGCTTCCTTTTTTGCTCCAAGATCAGCTGTTATATGTGTATGTTCATCAAATCTCCCAGATTGCAGGAGCAATCCTGAGATGAGCAAGGCAAGTAGATAAGAAATTATTAGGAGTGAGCTGTGGGAAAAAATCAAGGGGAGCACATGCAGGGAGAAAAGAGATATCTTTGAGGTAAATGTTCCCATATTTATAACCTATATCCTTGGTAAAAGTCTCTGTCTTTTTGTTTATACAGAAAGTTAATTGATTATTCACCTAAAACTATGGTAATGTTCACCTGCCTGTTGTACTGACTGCTCTTCCATCCCCTCACACTTTATTCAAACTACTTAATACTGATTTTCAGAGTGTTCACACTTTCAATTACCTTTTTACTATGTCCTTTTGTGTAATATATATTAGAAATTTCTTTATATACCATTTTAGTATGTCCCTAGGTTACTACAGTGGAAGATACGGAGTTGACGAGGACTCATCTCTTCCAGCTTTAGCAGGTGCAGAGGTGATAGAGACCTTAAATCAGACTCATAAGCCAATCTGGAATAAATGTTATGAGAATTAAGAATGAAAACTATTCATTTATTTTAAAACACACTTATAGTTTGGATTTCATCATACTCAGTGTCTCATACACACAGGTTAAAGGCAGGACAGGAGAAGCAGAAGTCAATTTTGACAGATCGCATTACAATGATGCCAAGTTATGTTGTCCTACAAGAGCCCCCTATTAATAAGGCTATATTCTGAGACTTACTGTTATAACATTATTTTAAACCTAATCTAATATTGTAATCTTGTGTTTCTGTTCCTTATCTGATCCTGGATAAAGAGAAGTGGTAGATCTTTTTGACTGGAACAATGCTTTTGATAAATACTTGCAGATGATTTATTGTCAATTCTGACAGCGCAGCACACACAAACGTGCCATGTGCCTCCACAGGTAAAGAAAAACCTCCTCGTTTTCTTGTCCAAGGAGCAGTGCACTCTATTTGGGATAATAACATAGGAGTGAGAAAATAATATTTATGGGTCAGTGGGAAAGCTGAAGTGTTCAAAAGCAGGATTACCACATGAGTTTCTAAATCTGTGTCAGTGTTGTGAGAGTGTACAAAATACATTTAATGTTAAAATCAGGTGGACTTGAAACGGAACAATGCAAAGATGATGCGTAGTAATAAATGCTATTTGTAATTGCTTTCAAGCTCTCTTCAGCTGTGCTGCAGTTTAAAATTGCACACTGCCATTAAAATTCAGAGAACACATACAGTGCTGATAGCAAGCAGATTGTGCTGTTGAGAATGCTTAAGCAGACAAGTTGTCGTTCCTTGTTTGTTCTCCCAGAAATTACTTCTGCTTTTCGGAGATGTCACCGAAGACCAGCAGTATAGTTAGAGAACTCGGAATTCAGTCTAAGTACTTTACAGAAATGAATCACAAAGCTGAGCCATGTTTCAGAAAGGAGTGATATCCCCATTCAGGTAGGGAATTTTGATATGAACGCTAGCAAGGCTTGTTTGTCCTCACATTCAAAGTTGAAATGACTACAATTCATCTGTTCAAAATAATGTTTAATGCTTCCATCCTTGTACTATCTACTGACTTACTCCTCAATTATTTTTTTAATGTGATGCTACATAGTAAAATGCACTAAATACTTTAAATGAAAATGAGTTTGAATGTATAATGGATGCCTGGTAGACTTCAGGGAATCCATAATTTGGATGGCAGCAAAACATGCTGATTGCAGCTACAATAATAGATTACACTGGAAAAGTCAAGAATTAAATACCTATAATAGAATGGGTTTGGTTACTATGGGAACAGTTAACGAAAATTTTCAGCATTACAAACCACTGTGTATAGACAAGAGAAACTGTGTTCTTCTGAGTCAAAGAAGCCAAGAAAGCTTTCCAAGAAGAAAACTAAATAATATGAAATGTTCAAAGCAAAAGCTTTTAAATATCTCTCTGCAATGTACCAGTGTTTTTGTGTTCCCTCTTCCTGCTTTTGTCCCGTTTTTCTGCTGCTAATTTTTGGAGTTGGAGGTTTCGAGTTGTATAGCAGAAAATGCCTTGCAAAGAGGATTAGTGAATGAAAGAGCAATGTGGATGAGTTATTTCATTTTTGTGGCCATTTGCAATATGGCCACAAAAATCTTACTTAGACTGGGAAATCTCTATTATAGATTCACATTTCCTTTGGCATACTTTTCTCTTTATTCTCTTAACTTGGAAATAATGAATGTACAAGCTGGAGGTGAAAAAATATCAGTTCTGTATTTCACTAAAGCTTAAATGCTTTCAAATAGTCACTTTATGCGTGTTCTGCTTAATAATATTGCTAAGCAAGGTGTTAACATTATTTTTTTGGCTCTAAATATTTTTTTTTTAGCTCAGTTTCTATTTGTTCAAAGAAAGAATGTCAGCAGGGTGAGAGCGTATAGCATTATGTCTGCAGTAAATAAAATCATAAATAAAACGTTTAAAGCACCTTTTATACTTGATCTAAATCAGAGGTTTTATAAATCCATTGACTAAGTTTTAAAATCTTAATCATGAGGAATGCTCAGTCCTGGCACAACCTGCAGGGTTTTAAAACAACTCAAATTTGGTCTTTAGGAGTGAGGGAAACTGTAGCTGAAGTTGATTAGCACCCTTGCTTTCATGATATGACAAGACATTTAAAAAAGGAGGAGGCTCTTTGATTTCATTTAAAAGGAAAAAAATGTCTGGGAAGTATATCAGCAACTGTTATTTAAATATACATGAAACAGTATCATGTATCACTGCTGCACGCCTCTTTCAAACTCCATCGACACTGAACTGCACCCCAGCAGCTACTTACAATCTGCTAAGCATGTAATCTTATTTTCTGTGCTTCATTGTGAAGTAAGAGTGCCTAGCTTGCAGTGCAAAGAGCCATACAGATTGTTTAGTACTGGAGTTAAGTGTACTGTATGCTGGGAAATGGATGTTTAGGGGCACTGAGGATATATACTTAGAGCAGCTCTTTTGTTTTGGATGTAACATTTATTATGAGATTGACGTGCAGCATTTTTCATGGTTGCATAAAGGAATAAAGAAAGACTCCGTTGCGGTGGGAAATGCTTCGGTGTGGTTCAGAGACCTGATGTGCAATCATGAGTGAGGGGCAAGTCTCTACATTTAGAACTGCTTTTGCTTATTTGGAACCTTTACTGTCCCTGCCTGTGTGCAGTTCCTCTTCTCTTAGAAGTCACCTTTTAAAAGTGAGGGAATGTTTGATACCTTGCAGCCATAATGTTTGAAGCTGGAATTTTCTGGGTTCTGCATTTTGAGGAAAGCACATACATCTCTTTACAATTGCTTTTCTCTTTCACCCACAGTCAGTTGTTTAGATCGTAACCTTAAATTTCACAATCTATCTCCAAACTGCTGTGAAGAAAGAATGAACAGAAAACTACTAGAATGAGATAATCCTGGGTACCACTGAACTCTATGATCTTTTCAACTTCCCAAATATTCATGGACCTTGACATCCTCATCCATGAAGAAGGAGAGTTTGGGTGCTGTGAAGCTAGTAAATTGTGTTACAGATGGCTCTGTGCTGATGTCTGAAAGTACTCCTGTGTGAAATTCCTGTGGAGCATCACTGCAGAGGCCATGCACTCCAAAGGTACAGCTGTGGTGATTATCATGCACTGCTTCATGACCATCCTGAGCCTGTTCAGCACTGGGCTGAAAAGTGCCTTTAATGGGAATGGACACAAATCTGTTGTGCTGCCTGCAGAAAGCTTGCTAACAGAACTGAAATGAGTTTGGGGCTCAGTATTCTCTGCTTGAAAGCCTTCCTTGTTTGAGCCCTGTTTCCTGTCATGCAGCCTGGTGGTGTTTTCTTAAATGACCTTTGCAAAGTAAACAAAGGGCAAAATGGCCTTTCATAAAACTTGCTTTTATTCCTGCTTTTGCTGACACAGCCCAGGAGGAAGCCTGGCAGAGTTATTCTTATGGGATCTGCTGATTTTTAAATTTTTTTTATTTTTTTTTTGCATCTTTGTCTTAAAAGGTATCTATGATTTTTGTGCCTGTACCAATAACTCAGGCTGTCTGAGGTGGTTCCATTACTTATCCTTAGAGGTGTCTTGTCTCATAACAGTGAAGCTGCAGAGATATTTCCCGAATAATTAATATATGCAGCTATGCCTGTAGGTGTGAGTGGTTAAATGCAATGCCATGACAAGAAACCTAAAGTAGCTGCTGAGCAACCTTCCTTGGATCCTAGAAACAACAGTTAGCTCTGGTATTTTATTGTGCACTTGTTAGTTTGACTGAAAAAATGGAATATTTTAGTTGGAATTGAATGCTTAAATTAGTTGGAGTGTGTCTGCATATCACCACTGGTATTAGTTACATAGTGCCACCTAGCTACCTGGAAATGAGAGCAGATTGCTTTCAGAGCATTTTGTTGTTGATATTCATGCAGTTATCAATGCTTGAGATACTTTTACGTAGTATGATTGAGGTGTGGTTTTTTTTTTCTTCTGTGTTGTAGCCCTCATTCTATAGAATCTTCATCGGTGCTGGAGGGAAAGAACTTGGTGTTTTCTATCTAGCATACTGATTAATGTGTTATGTGTCAGAGTAACATGCACATCTTTGTTCAGTCATCCTGATTTTGTTACAAAAAGGGATTAGCTACTATGGTAGAGCTACTATGTTTTGTGAAGCAACAAGTAATGAATCTGTACTTGCTTATATTAGGACATTCTCTTCCAACAGGAATATGTATTTTGTGATCAGGACTGCTGGTGAAAAAATGCACTTCAGCCTTGCCTATCCTATGAATGCTGATGAGAAAAGCAGGTTTGCTGTCTGGCTTTCTACTCAGGTTTCTTGGGGTTATGAATCCCATTGTATATTGATGACACAGGGATAAACTTGTTCAGTCAAGCACACATAAAATATTCCTGTCTGTTCTAAAGATCTGTCACCTTGGCAGTATATTGTTGGCTGTATGACTACATTCACATAGTGGTCAAAGGCTGTATTCTTTAAAATTTAGTTCACAATGGCTTTAGCCATCTGCCATGGCAAAAATAAATAACAAACCCCTTGGGTCAGACAAAATTGGCAGGGAGACCTTGATTGAATATCATGACTGTCCTGAGGTTGCCTCTTCCTAAAGATCCTGATGGATTAACATAGTTAAAAGTAGGAACTTTAAATCATGAGTTATATAGCTAGATACATATAGAATGTGGCAGCTGTTACCCAGTCTTAAAAAGACTGATTTCAATCTCCCTTCCCATTTCTTATATTAATGCAAATACAGTGTTAAGGCAGTAGAACAGCTGCCTTTGAGAGATGCTTTGTAGACTTCAATTTCCTGCCATTAAAAGATTTCTGAATTCAATGATAAAATGCCAGATCCTATATTATATAGAGTGGCTTTGCCCAGTAATTTGTACTGCCCTGGATTAGAGCTGCTACTCTGACTTCCAAGAACTAGAAGAGAACACATCCATATGTGTGCTTGGAAAATGGGGGCCTTTATAATCTATGAATAGTATCTTTTGAAATCAAGTAGCCATTGAGTTTTGAGTCCCATCTTGGAAATGCTTTGTTATCATTGCTGTGTGTGTTAGAAAGTTGCACACTCAGCAAAGTTCATAGAAACCAATTGGATTCATAGAGCTTTGATGCTCAAATCCCCCACTGAAAGATGAGAAAACATGGATACAGAAGAATGGCAAATTCTCTTCTGTGTTACTCCCATGTATGGAAGTCACACATTTTATGTATTGAGTTTTGCAGAAAGTGTAACTTACCATAAATGCACTTTCATCTAAGTCTGAAATATGTGTTGATATGTTTTCAAAATTCAGCTGCAGTTCTATGAAGATCTGCATACTTAAGCAAGTTACTGATCCATTGAAATTTAATCCTGTGCATAAGTCTTGTGGCAAGCTTGTGCTGTTTTATCCAGTGTGCTTTCATTCAGTAAAGCAAACTGGGATGATACATGTCTGTGAAATGGAAATATAAATACTTTTGCATGGCAATATTCAAATGACTTTAGGCAAAGTCATTTGAATACAGAAAACAGAAAGAGAAACAAATTAAAGGTAAAAGTGTTCTTATTTCCAACAGAACTAGTCATAAATCTTCAGCTATTCAGGGCTCTGGGCAGCCTAATCTAGTGGAGCATGTCTGTGCTTACTGCAGAGAGGGTTGGACTGAATGATCTTTGGAGGTCCCTTCCAACCCAGACCATTCTGTGAGTTTGTGAAGATGGAAAGGACAAAACTGTAATTGAAACAGTTGAAGGTTGTGTCCTTATAAAGAATAGACTTTCTCTGTATTTTCAATCACTTAAAGTATTTTTAAGGCAAAGATTGTATAGTGAAAAAAAAAATCTTGTACCATTTTAAGCATTAAAGAAATTTTATGATCTCTTACCTTTATTGTCCTTCATTACATGCACTTTTAATCCACTTTGGATCTTAATCATACTTATAAATCCATTTGCTACCTGTGGTGATTTCACAAGGGAAGACTGAAATCTTTCAGCGTAATGGAGTTCTAAGTAAGTATTAGTTATTAGATACTTAAGATCTTACTTCTCCAGGTGGGGATGCTTAATCTGGATCTTAACCTTTCTGACAGAGAAAGATTCCAAATCACATCTTGAAAAAGTGAAGAAGTTACTCACAGTACTGTAGTTGAATCAGGGCTGCCCCTTTTAGAGAATCTTTTGCAGGCAAGTGTCAGCTTCTGCAGGCTCCAAACTTTGTTCACTGTGCTTTTAACACAGCACTGAAACCTTCCAGCAGCAAAGGAGGTATGTGAAACCATCACAAGTTTAACCTGCAGTCTTGAAGTCTACCGTAGCATTTGGGGAAAGATTTCTGGATACTGCATAGCTTTCTCAAGCTGCCAGCATTGTCCTGAGTTTGTGAAGCATCTGCTTACACAATAATTATTCTCAGCTATGGATGATGAAAAGTGAGGTTCATGTCTTCCTTATTCCATGATCCTCTTCCCAGTCCCACCTTGAGATTTTAGGAAATATGCATTAGGATACACCTACTTGTTTCGGCATCACTCAGGAGCAGAACCTGAAAGTGGAAAGCTGAGGGAGAGGTGATAATGTCTGGAGCAAAGGAATGAAGCAGGAAATAGCTGAAATAAAAACACTATACTTAAAATAAAAGGGTTTTATTAATGGCAAATCTGCTTCAGGAGCTTTTTGCCCTCACAGTCCTAATCCTTGCTAGCTGACTTGTAGCTTGACAGAAATGCTTTGGTGAGGAGATGGTAAAAGATGTGTTTTAAGTCAATTAATGTGTTTTCAGACTACAAGGTTGTAGCACAAGTTGTTGTTTACGGTATTTACTGCACTCAGACATTTATTTTAATGGTTTCTGAGCTGCTGAAAAATGATGTGGAAGAATTAGCATGCTACAGTAGATGTTCATAAGAAGTAGGATCTTTGTAAGAACCATCCCTGTCAAAGCCAATTTCCTTGAGTAACAAAAGAGAATAACCAAGAGTCCTCTTGCTCTTTGTTTCTTTACTTTGTATGTCCAGTGTAAAATTAATCCTTCTTTGGCAATCCTTAAACCAAATTTCAACCCGTTAGGAACTGTGATTAAATTATATCTCAACTATGAACAAATCTCAGTAATCATAGAATCACAGAATGCTAGGGATTGGAAGGATCCTCCAGAGATCATTGAGTCCAACTCCACTGCAAAGCAGGACCATGTAGGGCAGGTCACACAGGAACACCTCCAGGTGGGTGTTGAAGATCTCTGGAAGAGGAGACTCTACAAGCTCTCTGGGCTGCCTGTTCCAGTGCACCATCACCTTTATGGTATAAAAGGCTTTTCTTATACCAAGATGGAATTTCCTGTGATTGAGTTTACATCTATTATCCCTTGTTCGGTCACTGAGCATCACTGAAAAGAGCCTGGGTGCATCCTCCTGATAGTCACCCTTTAGAGATTTGTAGACATTCATAAGGTCCCCTCTCAGCCTTTTCTTCTCCAGACTAAACAGCCCTCTTTCCTTAATCATCCCTGTAGCCCACTGTCGAACTGCCTCCAGTAGTTCCCTATCCCTCTTGAACTGGGGAGCCCAGAACCTCCCTTGACCTGCTGGCCACACACTTCTTAATGCACCAAAGTGTACTGTTGGCTGCCTTGGCTTACAGGGCACATTGCTGTCCCATGGATAACTTCATATCAGCTGGGACTCCATCAATAAAAGGGATCTCAACTTATTAGTAATTTTATAGAATACAAAATTAAGCAGGTTGGAAAAGACCTTCGAGATCATCGAGTCCAACCTCTCACCCAACACCATCTCATCAACTGAACCATGGCACTGAGTGCCTTATCCAGTCTTATTTTAAACACCTCCAGTGATGGTGACTCCACCACCGCCCTGGGCAGCACATTCCAATGGCCAATCTCTCTTGCTGGGAAGAATTTCTTCCTAACATCCAGCCTAAACCTCTCCTGGCACAGCTTGAGACTGCCCTCTTGTTCTGTCACAGGTTGCATGGGATAAGAGACCAACCCCTACCTGGCTACACAGGCTGAAAACAGAAGATGAGAACATTTTTAAAATAAGAAATCACTGAAAGTGGATTCATTATTCAGCTGCTGAATTTCTACTGAATTCTGGACTGCACATATTTGTTGGACCTGCTTTAACTGATGATCCCACAGCAGTGTTCCCTTAGCTGATTTGTTTTGTGCTGCTGCTTGAAAGAGAATCTCAGAAGTGTTGAGTCAAGTGAGGCCAAAGTCTTAGCCTGTGGATACAGTTCCATAAAGTGGAAATTCAAAAATTGCATTCACCTTCTGTTCAATAAAGGATACTAATATTGACAATTTATGGACACATCTTTTATGGAATTGAATCCTTCACTGTAAAAAAAGTTCTATTGTGACAAACCCCTGAAGTGTCTTGTCATCACTCCAGATCAAAATCTTCTCTGAAATGCAGTGTTCACTGCACATTAAATTTGCCTCCGCCTTATTCAGACTTGAACTGTGGGTCATTGTTTTGTTCTTCAAATGAAAGGAAATTGGTCAATGGGAATTGAAATCCGTGGCTCAGCTGAAGGGAGTTATCCATGCATACCTGCGGGCTTAGTATGAACCATTTATGTTTAATTAAATGTAGTGGTCTGGGCGCAAACCAGATCTAATCCCTGTTTATTACAATGCAGGAGTGAGCAAATCTAATTAAGCAACAGAATAGCAGTACTGTGGGAGATCTAAGGAGCCAGAGGTATTGTTAGATGTCTGACATTAGAGCTTCATCTACACTGAGAATAAATGGTGTAGATGACTTTAATTAATGCTGAGTTGTAGGATGTAGTACCAGGGAATGTCTCAAATTAATAGAAGGCTGTTGTGAGAAGGAATGGCTCTGCACTGAAAGCATCAGCCAAAGGCAGAGTGCCTGGGTATTAACTCAATTGCGAGATAAGCAGTCAAACTGCACTAGATATTGCTAAGTTTTCAGGGGCTGAATATCTTCCTTTAGTATCTATTTTACTTCATGGTGAGAGATTCTTGAAAACTCACTGAGTGTGTCTATAGAATTGTAATAGCCTGGGGGTTGGCAGGGGTGGGAGATGGCTGCTTTGTTTCTTAACCTCCCCTGGAGTTTGTTTCACTTCAGGCTGTGTTCCAGTTCTGCAGCACCACTGGTACAGGAACTATAGCTATTACATTGCCTTTGCCATATTTTGTGAAGTGTAGATCTATCACATTTACAAATTTGTCTTCTGTCTAGGTTCATTCATGATGACCTAGTCAAAAGGTCCATCTGATGTCCAGTGTGCTTGGCAGGAATTGCAGAGGTAGCAATTTTTAAATGCTGCTTCACAAGGAAGGACAAATGTATAATTTAATGTGCAGAATCCATGTGTGGTTTGGAGCAAAAAATGATACCAGAATACTGTTTATATGGCTAGTTAATGTCATTGAGTAGTTTGGTTTGTAACTTACTGTCATTGCCAAGCTAAGACAAATGCCTTCTTTTTTTTCTTCCTCCACTCCACTCCCCTCCCCTCAACTCCCCTCCCCTGTTCCTTTGTTGCCTTTTCTAATCCTGAAATCATGAGGTGCTAGCTGAAGCAAAGTGACTCTATTCAGATATATTTTCTCACCTTGTTCAAGTGGATCCCTGCTGTCTGAAACCCAACAATATTACTTTAAATCTCAATTTTCTCACTGTTGTGAGCATTTCATTATAAAGACATTAAAGAAAGGAAGAATCTTAACTGGGTTGGTATCACCCTGCAAGAGAAAAGTTGTGTTAAAATGTTCCCTTTAAACATTTCATTATTAGCAGTGTGCAGCAGCATGCAAGATCTGGGGAGCAGAGAAGTAATTTGGAGCCATGGCAAAAGACAAAAAGCCTCGTTGGTTTTGCATAGATTTCCTGATGGTATATGACACCTATAAAATAATGTTCCCTTGGCAAAAGCTGCTTTCAGATGCTTTTTGTGCCCTCTGCCCACTGGTTCTTACAATGCAGTGCCCTTTGCTGGCTTACCTGCTTGCATGAGGATAAGCAGCTAAGGCAGATCTTGTGCACTTGCTGTAGGGGCACACAGTCCATCAGATGAATTTTGAGGAAAGAGCTCAACGTTTCCTTTCCAGTCATTGGAAATGATCAGCTCTATAACCCAAAGTACCTCCATAAAATCTTGTTCTTTCTCTAGAGTTACTTGCTTGGTTGGTTGGTTAGTTTTGTTTTTTATTCAGGGAAGTATGTGTTTAGGATATCCAAAGCCAAAGTGATGGTGAGCAGTGTAAACAGCTGGAATCTCTGAACAAGTGCACAGGCATTATTCTGATTTGTGACTGACATCTAATTAGTATTGCCAAGTTTGCATGCTTTGAATTTAGAACTGGTGTGAGTATGATGAGAAGATACATCATGCAATAAATAACTTTTTTGGGTGCCAGGCATGCATATGCCTGGTTAGTTCCTGAGGTGGGTTGCAAACTGGCTCTACAACAGAGTTCAGAGTGTCATCATGAGTGGCACAGAGTCAGCTTGGAGGCCTGTGGCCAGTGGTGTTCCCCAGGGATCAGCACTGAGTCCAGTTGTGTTCAGTATCTTTATCAACAACCTGGCTAAGGGGGTTGAGAATACCCTCAGCAAGTTCCTGATGATACCAAACTGGGTGAGGGGGGTGGCTGATGGCCCTCAGGCTGTGTTGCCATCCAACAAGAACTGGACAGGCTGAGAGCTGGGTGCAGGCAAACCTCATGAAGTTCAGTAAAACCAAGGGCAGGGTCCTGCACCTGGGGAGGAATAACAGCAGGCACCATGACAGGTTAGGAGCTGCCCTGCTGGAGAGCAGCTCCATGGAGAAAGACCTTGGAGTGCTGGTGGGCAGCAAGTTCTGCATAGGACAGCAATGTGCCCTGGTGGCCAAGAGAGCCAATGGGATCCTGGGGTGCAGAAAGAAAAGTGTGGCCAGCAGGGCTAGGGAGGTTTCTCTCCCCCTCTACTCTGCCCTACTGAGACCACAGCTGCAATCCTGTTTTGGGCTCCCCAGTTGAAGAGAGACAGAGGTCTGCTGGAGAGAGTCCAAGGGAGACTCCTGGAGAGCCAGGAGGATGCTTAGAGGACTTGAGCATCTCCCCTGTGAAGAGAGACTGAGAGCTCTGGGCTGTTTAGTCTGGAGAAGAGAAGGCTGAGAGGGGATCTGATCAATGTCTATCAGTAGCTGAGAGGTGGGGGTCAAGGGGAGGGGGCCAAGCCCTTTTTGGTGGTGCATAGCAATAAGCCAAGGACCAATGGATGCAAACTTGAACATAGAAAATTCCACCTCATCATGAGGAGAAACTACTTTTCAGTGAGGGTGCCAGAGCCCTGGAGCAGGCTGCACAGAGAGGTTGTGGAGTCTCTTTTCTCTGGACACATTCCAAACCCACCTGGATGTATTTCTGTGCAGACTACCCTGGGTGATCCTGATTTGGCAAGGGGTTGGACTGGGTGATCTCTGGAGGTTCCTTCCAACCTCTATAATGTACTGTGATATGCCCACACGGATAAACCTCCTTGGTATAAATTGTAGATAAATACAGTGGAAACTACTGAAGATTCACTTGAGTGATTGAGAATGAGAATCATCCTCTTTTTCCCCCCCCTTATGAAAGTAATATAAAAACTCAATCTCTTGTGCTATAATAATAATTTCATATAAAAGCATAAGCTCATGTGGATATACTTGACCTTGGGGAATATCAAGAAGGATTAACATCAGACAAGGTAAATAAACCATTAATTTTTTCCACTGTCAAATCTGTGATTGGGCAAGGAGCTTCATTTTGCTCTTGACTTTGTATTTGTGTCATATATTATACTGCATTCTTGTGTTGCTTGAGTATTTCTGTAGTACTGCAAAATTCTATAAATGAACGAATATGGTATGGACAGGCAATTTTACATGGTTTTAATGAGCTGTGGTGCCCGCTGCCATGTGCAGTTGATAGTACTTGCTATAGTTGAGCAAAAGGAATGGAAAGTTCTACACTTTATCATAAATTAGAATATACATAGAATACATAGAATAAACCAGGTTGGAAGAGACCTTCAAGATCATCGCGTCCAACCCATCAACCAATCCAACACCACCTAAACAACTAACCCGTGGCACCAAGCACCCCATCAAGTTTGTATTACTGTGTCATCAATATCCACTTCTCATGTGGCTGTTTTCAGGTTGTCTTCTCACTGTAAGTACCTAGCTGAATCTTTACCCCCAGGTGGTAAAACCTTTCTGAATATGGGAATTACCTTGTTCTCATGTTGACTAGGTTTTCATACATCTTGTGGTTTGTAATGGGTTGGGGCAGGTCCCCTCCCCACCACAGGCAGAAATAACGACTCAGACAAACGGATTGCAAAAGTGATGAAAGTTTAAATAGAAAGCAGTGAATGTTACAGAAAACCCAAAGCGCAGTGACAAAGAAAGATCCCATCCCCACCTGAGGGTGCATGCAAAACCCCCAGGGCTCCTTCTTCCCCCTCCCTCTGCTGGGCTAGTCTCAGCTGGCCAGGCCTGAGACTGCCCATCCCCCTGTGGCCTTGGGCCTAATCAGGCCCATAGCCGGGAGATCTCTCCCCCAGTTACCAAGTCTCGGAGAGGGAAGGAAAGAGGAAGTGCCAGACTCCACACTGGATCTTATAGTGGTGCAAAGAATTATGGTAGGAAATACACAATTTCCTGTGTCCATCCCTCTGGGCTGGACTTCTGGACACAGGAAGTGAATGCACCAGGGGGGCACCCAGCTCAAACTACAACATGGTTATATGTGCCCCAGATCCTGTTCACAGACCTCCTCAAAGTTATGCCAATCATAGATGTCAAGCTGTGTGGTTTTACTTTGATAGTTGTTCCAATCATTGTTTTGCCCATCACAGAAATAGTTTGTGTCAGCTCCTTTCCACCCACCAGCTTTTCACCAGGTTTAGAGAATTGATAGTCTGAGGTGCTATAAACCCATGTACAATTACCTAAGAGCCTATTTGTCCAGCCTCATTCTCTCTTCTTCATATGGCCAGGACATGTGTCTAAATTGTAAGCGTGTGTGAAACTCATTTACAAATGCTCATGTGACAAACATGCACAGATTACATAGTGAGTAAGCTAACTGACATGTCTGCAAAGAGGGTAATGCTACTTGTGGATTTGCCTAGAATTTCATATTTGAAGTTTTGTTCTTTGAAGGTGGTTTTTAGAGTCACATCTTGTAAGCTAACTGCAGCGTAATGTTCTCAGTCATGGTTCAGGTCTGTCTGTTAATCTGAGTGCAGGTTTCCTGAAGGGAATCAGGTAGGCTTTGCCCATACAAGCATCTTCTGTGAAAGTGGGATGTTGTGAGGACCTGGGTGGTTAAAGGGATTGTGACAGCATGATTTTTACAGTTTAATATTTATCTCATACTGATTGTTATGGCTTGGGTTGGACCCTCCCTCCCCCCCCGTAACTTTGTTTAGTATCTGCCCCCTAGAGCAAATTCACCACTCAAGTATTGGAAGTAAAAATGGAATTGTATCTACAAAAGGAAATACATACAAAAGTATAAAAGGCAATAAACTTGTACAAAGTGTATTTACATATATATGCACAGCTTAACAGCAGCACAGCCCCCCCTGAAACTTGATGCAGCACTTTCTATCCCCTTCTGGGGACAAAAGGGTCCCAGAAGGCTATAGAACTACAGATGCTCCCTCCCCACCACTCTATACCTTAGAGAAACCAAACTAGAGAAGCCCAGGGCCAGAGGGAGGATAGCACAGCCCAAAGCCTATAGTGGAGCAGCAAAAAGCTATAGCAGACTTCTCTTACAAAAGCATCAGCTATTTCTTCAGTGTAATGGGTTGGGGCAGATCCCCTCCCCACCACAGGCAGAAATACCTGCTGAGTGAGATCCATGTATCTTTATTCTAATGTGAACTCTGAGGAGCCCATCCCGCTTGGACTGGCCCAAGCCTCGGAAAAATTCTGTTTACAACTCAATTTTAGTTCCAAACTGTAACACTGATACTTATAATTTGTATTAGTAATAAAGTCACTTAAAAGTCTGATTTACAGGTGTTTATTGTCAAAATCCACAGATCATGCCAGCAGTGGTGTTCTGCTGCAGAATTGACATACTGCCTTTCATGTTTCAAAATGTTGAGTGAAAGCATAAACTCCTTTTCCTGAACTGTACTATCAACTCATGATGGGAGTCAGATGGAGAGCTGCATTGCTTGCCAGATCATAGGATGGAGTCCCAAAGAAGCCTAGGAAATTAATTACACTGGGCAGCAATCCTCCGTGTGGGTTATGGAGGCTGAATCTGCAGCAAATGTTGAAAGATGCTATGGACAAAAGCGGTTGCACTTAGCTGGGTTGCAGTGGTGCAGAAGATGCTTGGGGACAGCACAGCAGTACATTGTAACACAGTGGACATCTGTCAGAGCTGTGGGAGCCATCTTGGTACTCTGAAAATTCTAAATCTGTTGACTTTAACATCCTGGGGGATTTCAGCATTAATTTCCCTTACATTTATTTTAAAACACACACACAAAAAAAACCCATAAAAAATGCCTTGTGCAGGTGTGGTAGCATTTCAGGAAATCCAGGTGCTTTTGAAATCCTCCATTGATGCCACCCCTTTCCCCCCAATAACATCAAGTCTTTTGTCTCTACCTTCATGGAGATGCCTTGTAAAGATGTGCCTGAAGGAATGAATGCTCTGCATCTGCAGTGATGTCAGATTTTCATGGTTTACTACTCTCACAGTAGGCTGGAATTTAAATAATTTTCTCATGGTGCTCTGCTTCATGTTGCCACACGGTTCTTAAGGGTAAGAGGAAGCCCTGCGAGGAGAGGCTGAGGGAGCTGGGGTTGTTTAGCCTGGAGAAGAGAAGGCTCAGGGGAGACCTCATTGCTGTCTACAACTACCTGAAGGGGGGTTGTAGCCAGGAGGTAGTTGGTCTCTTCTCTCAGGCAACCAGCACCAGAACAAGCGGACACAATCTCAAGCTGCACCAGGGGAGGTTTAGACTTGAGGTGAGGAGAAGGTTCTTCACTGAGAGAGTCATTTGCCATTGGAATGTGCTACCCAGGGAGGTTGTGGAGTCACCGCCCCTGGAGGGGTTCAAGAGGGGATTGGACATGGCACTTGGTGCCATGATTTAGTCATGAGGTCTGTGGTGACAGGTTGGACTTGATGATCTTTGAGGTCTCTTCCAACCTTGGTGATACTGTGATACTGTAAATGATGAAATGATGAAAAAGATAATAGTATTGAGGGCCTCTGTCACATTCTTTTAAACTCTTAAGTTACAAGAGCCTGGACAAAAAGAACAGCAAAACAAAAACTGGGGAAAGCCCATGGTTCACCAGTGCTATAGTAATAATAATAGTAACACCACCACCGCCATCATCGCCAACAATAACATTTTGAACTGATTACAGAGATATTGTAAATTATGTGCAGCCAAAGAACAACTGAAGGGACAAATTTGGAGTGAAGGGCTGCCTGCTTCATGTGACTTTCATGCAATACCTGCATCATGTCTCTTCATATGACACTGTGCTGGTTTACACAGCCCTTCACCTCATGAGCTGCTGGCTGGGCTTCTTGCTCCTAGTATCATGTCACTTCATGGCCCTGGCAGTAAATCATCAATGCAGTTCATTTTTGCTTTGCATCTATCTGTAAAATACACCTGTGAAATGCAACTAAGGATGGTAAAAAAATCCACAACTTGGGCAAAGAAGGGGAAAAGTTTTGTTAATAGAGACTTGTTTAAGAATATTAATGAGCAAAGATTAAACCAGCAGAGGTTCCACAGAATGTACTGACACTTGATCACTGTTTCTCAAGTGTATTTTTGTGTTGCTTTAATCTAGTCAATGTTCACACTGAAATTTCTGTCATGAGTATGGCACACAAATTCCATGCTGAGTATAGATGGAGTTTGCAGTGTTGGTTCATCGGTTACATGTGACTTCAGCCATCATGCCAGTGTGAGTGTGATACGTACACATTGAAGAAAGAGGCTTCTGGTCTCCTCCAGCACTGCTTATGAAGGCCCTACTTCTGGAATACACAGTGATCATGCAGAGTATTTTGTCTTATTAATGAGACAGCATATTAAGATTTAGGAATTTGTGTCTCCTTGGATATTGCCTGTTGTTATCCTTTCAGGACAGGTATTGGAGCTTCATGATCTTCAACCAGGATTCAGTCTCTGGTGATGACCTATCGAGAAATCTTACTGTGTATCACAGTTACAGTGGAGAGGATCCTCTTGGCAAGATCTGTTTTGTAATCAAAGGACTATTGGTTCATGGTCTAATACACTGCATTCATCTGATTGCAAAGAAAAGAATCAAAGTCTGAGGTCAGATTGTAGGTTGTGAGGTAAAAGTCAGTTTCTGGCTCCTAGAGTGCTGGATAAAATATTATTTCACTCTACCTAAGGAAAATAAATGGAAGCTTCACAGCTCTCATGTCTGTAATAACTTTCTATATTGGCTTCTTTGATAGAAAAGGTTAGGAAGGCTTTTGGGGGTTTCTGAGTGAAATTAAAACACTGATGCTAACTCTTTTCTTAACCTTTTTTCCTAAGAAAATGGGGTTTGATGGATAATTTCAATGGTCCATGCCTATTGCTCAATGAGAAGCCTAATGCATTCTTGAATAGGTCTTCCATCAGAGAAACTGATGGTGTAAGTGAGAGACTCTCATTAAACCTATCTATTTGCAGTTGCACACAAAAAGTCCTTAATTGCCTCTCTGCATGTGGACAAGAGCTTGAAAAGAAGCAAAATGTAAAAGAGTAAAGAGTTTAATGACATTCAAAAGATGAAAGATATTCTCTAAACACTAAGAAAAAAACCAAAACCTGACAAAAGCTTGAAATCTCTTTGTGTTTCCCCCAAGTAGGAGAACTTTGACGATGACAGTAATACTCCACTGTTTTTCATCTGTTTCATAACATATTTTCAATCTGGAATGAGTGTATCACCTAATAATGCTTTTTAGGAGCATCTAAGTTTTAATGTAAAGCACAGCATAAACAAGATTTTCCTCTACCTTTTTTTTTTTTTGCCCGAGGTAAGGGATCCCTAGAGAATTACAGAATGGTCTGGATTGGAAGGGATCTCCAAAGCTCCTCCAGTCCAACCTCTCTGCAGTCAGCAGGGACATCCCCAGCTAGATCAGGTTGCCCAGAGCCCTGTCCAGCCTCACCCTGAGTATCTCCAGGGATGGGGTCCCAATCACCTCCCTGGGCAACCTGTTGCAGCGTTCCTCCACCCTCATGGTGCAGAACTTGTTCCTAACATCCAATCTAAATCTGCTATGCTCTAGTTTGAAGCCATTGCCCCTGGTCCTGTCCCTGCAGGCCTTTGTAAGAAAAAGGAGATTGATGCTTGTGATTTAACAGGTGTCTGCAGCTTAATTGCAAACTGAAATCTTAAGGGCTTGTAGCCGTGAGGTGCCTGGTTTTGAATGAATTGTAAAACCAGTATTCTGATCATTTGTGGTCTGTTAAGACCCCATTGTGCTTTTGGTAGAAAATCTCCTGTCCTGGCCAAATTTGATTTTGGTTAGTTTCACAGTTTCTGTTGGATGTGACGTTCCTTGCTTCCCATCCTGGTCTGAGTTGGTCCATAAGCTTCAGCCTGAAGGTGACTGCAGTTCAGCAGTGAGCTGGGTGGTACAGTGCACTTCATGTTTGCTACTCAGCTGAGAAGTTCCTGGATTCATTCAGAAAGCTGGTTTTGCCTGGTAGAGAACACAGTTTGAACACTAGCATAGGCAGTGTGACTTTACATATGCCAGGCAGATGTTTGGCCATTTCTAAGCAAACCTCAGACTCCTTGAAATGTTGATTATATTTCTGACAACGGACACACACACCACACACACTGTCTGATGTGCTGATCTTAGTCAGGGAGCTGAAAAGAGCTTGTATTTTCCAAAGGTAAGGAGTTATTACCCCCCCATTCCATGGTGCTGGTGTAGCCGTAGTAGCCCCTGATAACGGGGTCCCATTGGGTGATGAATGTATGAACCCTGTTACTGCTCTAGCAAGGGAATTCCAGAGATGAAGAGGGCAGAGAATCTCTCAAGTCCTCTCAGGAGTCCTTTATTACAGCATTGTAGAATCCCCAGCATTACAGAGTTTCAGAGTCCCACTTACTGAATAAGTCCCAGCAGCCCTTTACAGAAGAAGCATCCAACAGAAGTAGAAGTTCCTAAGAGTCCCTAACCAAAGCTGTAACCACATATCTATTGCATGAAGTACCTGATTTTTATCTACTTTCTTTATCTCTCACACTGACCCACTAACCATTAGGACCCAGCCATGTGTATAAACTAAAACATGCTCCAATCAAAGGTGCCAACATGTCAGGAGGCTGCTTTCTGCAGTAGCTTTCCTCAGGAATGTTGGTTTGTGCTTCGCAGTGTCTGACTTGCTGGCTAGAAAGCATTTTGCAATCCCACGTGCTGTGCACGTGTCCCAGCAGGACCATGGCTGCTACAGAGTTGCTGGAAAATTCTTGACTGACGATTCAAACCCAGTATTTTTTTTTTTTTTTCCCCTTCTGAACACAGAAGTGACAAATGCCAGCATTTGTGTGTGTGCCCACCCCGTATAAAGGGATTGATGAAAATCGATGTCTATGATAAGTAGAATTGAGTCTTCTGTTTGGGTTGCAACAAGACCTCCCCGATTTCAGAACACCAAAGAATCTGAAAGTTTGACTGATAGGACACTGTCTCTGTAACACTATAGTTTGTTTAATTTTCCTTTGCCTTATTTGAACAGGGTGCATGTGACTAGCACATCAATGATGGAGTTTCTTAGCTGATTCCCAGACGTTTTATTCCTTCCTGAGGATACGCCAAATTGTTCAGCAGCAAAGCAAAATGTTTCCCTTACAGCTTGGGAATTGTGGTTTGTGTCAGATGGACTTTGTTGGCATTTAGCAAGGAGCTGCTGTACTCTTGCTCTGTATGTTTAAGAATGTTAATGCTTTATTCTTAAAGGAAGGTAATGCATCTCTCAGTAACAGTGAGTGTCTGTGGAGCAGACGGGTTTTGATCTTGAGTGGGATCCTCAATGAACCTCCGGCTCATGTTTGCAAGTTGCTTGGAAGGTCCCTGGAAACAATCAGTAACCTGTTCCAGTCAAGGTGTGGTTTTGTAACATGTGCTGCTGCCTTTTGGCTGCATGCATTACTGCTTTTCTTGTATGTAATTTTGTGTCTGACTTTTTAAGTCTGTGGGTAATGATGCTTATTTTCAAGCAGTCTGATCCCAGTGCTCCTGTTAATTTGGCTGTGACAGGAAGAGCCTAAGCTCAGTCTCATGGCCTGTATCTAGGTAGTAGGTGTAATGGGTTGGGGCAAACCCCCTCCCCACCACGCGCAGAAATAACGACTCAGACAAACAGATTGCAAAAGTGGTGGAAAGTTTAAATAGAGAACAGTGAGTGTGTACAAAAAAGAAATATAGTGACAAGAAAGAGACCAAAATAGACCCAGAAAGACCCCAACCCCACCTGAGGGTGCACCCAAAACCCCCAGGGCTCCTCCTTCCCCCTGCTACTGCTAGGCTGGTCTCAGCTGGCCAGATCTGAGACTGCCCATCCCCCCATGGCCTTGGGCCTAAATCAGGTCCATGGCCAGGAGATCTCTCCCCCAGTTACCAAGTCTCAGAGAGGAAAGGAAAGAGGAAGTGCCAGACCCCGCCGCAAAATTTATAGTGGTGCAAGGGATTATGGTAGAAATACCTAATTTCCTGAGTCCACCCACTGGGCTGGACTTATGGACACAGGAAACACCCCTGTAGCAGAGAGCATCCAGCCCAAACTACGACAGTAGGGCAGGAGAAATTACAGTTCCCTGGCTGTCAAGACTAGAAACTAAAGGCTGGAATTGCCCTGACAGTTTCAAACTGTGGCCTTGCTTTGCTTTCTGTGGAGAATGGGCACAGGGAATACACAAGACAGTTGGCAGCTATAAACTCTGGCACACAACACTCGCACCAAAGGTGGTTTTAACAGAAGTATCTCTTTCCAATGCAACACAAAATATTCTTTACTCTTTTACATAGACGGGATTGAAAACAGGATGAAGTGGCTTGGTAACTTGAGAATTCCACCGTCATCTGACTTGGGACAAACTGAAGTGTCTGACCAAATGCTAGAAGGAAAAGGGTTTATCTGTTCATGAACTGGAGATTTTTGAGGACAGTCATTTTCTTCAATTTCAATTTCTGACACCTCAGGTCTTCAAGATGTTCAGAATCCTCTTCCTTGTAGATGTCATCTGCCAGTCTAAGAGCAGATGTGAAGCACAAGCACCTGTCTTGTGTCTTCTGAGCTCTGGCTATCTTAGCTCCCCCAAACACGAGCTGCCTAACACCAAAGGCCAGTTAGCACAAGGAGGCTGTAGCCTGAGCTGAGGGAATACCTCTGCCATTCCTGAGAAAATTTTCCTCTTTAATGGTACAACTTAAACATGAACTTTTTGGAGTTGGCCTTTATAAATTGCTTGCAATGCATAAGGCATGGTGTGTTCAGATATACCTCAAGCTCTAGCTTAGCTTCCTGCATGTTGCATGTGTGAAGTTTCACTTGCCATCCCAGTCCTTCCTATTTTGTCTTCTTGTTCTCAGCTGGTCCACAACAAGATGGAAGCCTTCTTGCTGGCCAGGAGGAAGCTTGTGCATAAAACCTGGGCTTGAAATGGGGAGCAAACTGCAATCTTCCCTTTTCTCACTGCACTCTTTGGCAGTGGTACTATGGAACAGAAGGAAAGCTTTGTGTATCTAACATTGATATTTCTGGCATGTGTTTCTTTTATCAATATAATTAACATTGTCATACAGTACAGCTTTTACATACACTGCTTTACTTTAAAGATTTTAACAAAAAACGGATGGAAAATGTGTTTAATTTTTTGCTCCATGAAATTCTTCAACTTTTCTTGCTATCACTTGGACCTCTCACCTTTGTCTTAAACAGAACTAATTGCAGGTGCTCTGAAATGAGTTACATGTTGAAGAAGTAATTATTATTTCATTCAGATGTTTTGAAGCCAGATTTTAGATGCGGTTTGAGGTGATGACATGAGCAGTTTCAGTAAATTGCCACAGCTGTTATGCAGTTACTGCTTCTTTGCTAATGCTTTGAGACCAGCAGATTATTTATATTTCATTAGCATTTAATTAGCCCACAGTACCTTTGCCTTACTAATGACAGATGGATACAGTGAACTTGAGGACTATCTGGCTTTGAAAAATTTATTATTTTAAACCTGTTTTGCTTTCTTTCTTGCCTTCCATTTAATAATCTGACATTAGGATATCTTTTGTTATGCTTTAATCAAACTCTCGATGCTTAAACTTGAAGAGGGAATTAAGGCTCATCATGGCATTAGGAAGTATAATATGCTGTAGGGGTGCAGCAATTTTATGTTTGAGACATGTCTCAAAAAGACCTCTCCCAACAGATCATGGAATGGATACAAACTCAATCATTTGAATGACAGGAAATTCAGCCTGACAAAGACAGCCTGAAACCTTGTTTCAAATGTCAGGTCCTCCTTGAATCACTAGAAACCAATCTGACCAAAGTATTTGTTTAAATGAGCATTTTAATTATGCCTGCATTTCCTCTGATGGAAAGAGAAGACTTTCTGCTTTTGAGAGAGTGATTTTTAGTGTTTTTTTTAAATACGATGGAATTACTGTTGTCCAAAACAATAGGGAATGTGTGCTTCTTCTGGTACCATACTAACATAGGGAAAATTGCTGCAACAGCAGGTTCAGAAATCTTGCAATGTTTCCTAGCATTGGGAAGAAAGGAATGAGAAGGAAAAACTGCAAAATAAGGAATAGATGGGTATGGTTATGAAAAGCAACAATGAGTTTGGTGTGTAACTCTTCACTGATTTTAGTATGCAGAAGTAACAGGGCATGCTGCTTTCTCATAGTACTCAAGAATTCAGTAAATGTCCAGTCAACTGAAAGAACAGAAGTGACAGACAGTATTGTTGACATCTCTCCAGTTTTGGCCCTTTTCCTTTCCTTGTTCCCAGAGGAAAGTCTGGTTTAAATCACAGAATCACAGAATGTTAGTGGCTGGAATGTTTTGACAACGGAGAACGGAATCAATACGAACGACCAATATGATCTAGTATTGTTCATTTATTAAGGGAGCCTCTACAGCTTATGTAGACTGGCAGAGCATCATTGGCATAACTACATTGGTTCCCCACAAGTGACCCCACATCATACTGTTATAGATTATTGGTTAAACTACTAATATCACATGAGGTTGTTGATCGATGTATGTGTCCTGTTATTCCAAGATAACTCTCTGTGTTTATAGCTACCGGTACCTTGCATTTATAGCTACCAGTACCTTGCTTTAGTTACATGCTGCAGGCACAGCACTGTTTTGCTAAACTGCTAGCTACTTCTACACTTACGCTAAGCATGGCCTACCACCATGTCAAGCTCTAAGCTTATGCTGCCAGATTGCTCACACTGCTTATTGCTACCATTGCTTCAGGAAGGGAACTCAAAAGCTCATCCAGTCCAACCCCTCTGCCAGGACAGGGTCACCTAGAGTAGATCATCCAGGAACACATTCAGGTGGGTTTTGAATATCTCCAGAGAGGGAGACTCCACAACCCCCCTGGGCAGCCTGTCCCAGGCAATTAGTATTCTGCTTAGAAGAGTTTTTATTAGGACTGTTGGGTAGAAGTGACTAGAAATAGCAGACTCTGCTGACAGAATCTGAAACCGAATTCAAAGCAGTGTTCCTCAACCTGCCAGGAATATCTTTAATAAGCACATATCTACATGTATTTTGTTCACTTAATGTTCAGTTCCATGAAGTCACTTAAGCCCATTGGGTATCAGACACATTACCACAAATGCCTGAATACTTAATCTGAATGGTTTCTGTTGTAGTTATAAATTTATTGGCTGGAAATATGATAAAATATTAATATTATTTATTAAATATAAAAAAAATTTTTCCCACACCAATTTATTCAGGTTCGTTTGCCCAGCTGATAACAGGTTGATTACACATGGTAGAAGGCTAGTAAACAGTAGAGTAACAGTCTAGAACAATCAGAACTTGGAATACAGAGGAACAAACTGGAATCTCCCTGTGCATGCGAAACTAAAGAGCACTGCTGCCTTGGGTGGCGTAGACGAACCACTGTCAAGTTCACAATGGAGCTGACTAAGAGGTCACAAGCTATAAACCTCAGAAATAACCAGGTAAAATAGCATATTTTACTCACCAACCACCGAGCTGCTAACTACCAAAACCTTTGTGGAATGAAGAGGTGTTTGAGTTCGTAGTTGTAGTCCAAAAGGCAGTATCCACAAATTTAGGGGAAATGAGAGAGCAGGCTACTGCAGTGAAGGCCCAAATTTAGCACTGCGCTGCTAAAACAAAAGAGGCTAATTACTCTGAAGATAGGAGCAAGTAGGGTGCTTGTTGCCACCTTGAATCCCATTAATGAATGGGGGAGAGAGGTGAGAGAGTAACAAGCATGCAAGCTATGAGTGGGACAAGTAATGAGCGAGCATGCAGCAAAAGGTAATGGAGGTCTTCCCCTATAAATTCCCTTTTCGAAAATGGAAGGGCCCAATGGCACATCAGCCATTCACATCCTGCCAATCAATTCACAATGTTTATGTGGCAAGTAAACTGAACACGCCTTCTCTTGTGGCGTCTGACACCTGCAGTCGCCTCTGAAACGTGAGGCACAGGGATCGGGTTCAGCTTCCACTCCCCTCTAGGCAGCCTTAACAGCACCTGCCTATTAGGCTCCTTGACCTCAATCCAGACCCTGTAACAGAGGGAGGAGAAAGGGACAGTGGCTCAAAACAGATTTAGCTGTCTTGTTAATGCCTCATCCAGGACAGTTTCACAAGGACAATGGGGCAAAAAGAGTCATTGTAACATTTGATTTTTATTTTCATGCCTTAGCTTAAGTTTACATGGCCTCCATTGGTAAAAAATACCAATACATTCTATACACTACAAGATCACTTCTTCTGTCACGGACTGAATTGAACCTGCTGCTGTTATCCAGACCATGCCACAGCCATGTCAGCTTCAAAATGTCAGTGCTGGCTGGAGCAAAATATTCTGGGGATTGAAGTTCATAGTGCAACATGGGAGGCTTTCTGTTCCACTTGCTGCTTCTGAGTTCCAGGTCTTGGGTGTTGGCTCTTTTCTGCAGGGATGGTGGTGAGATGGGTGGGTGTGGGGTACCTTCGCTGGTTTGGTTTTTCTGGTCTATGCTGTTTTTTTCCTGTATTTCACTGCCCTGCTTCTACAAATAGGCTGAGATAAGGTACTGTGTTACTAGATTAATTGTATTATTAGCTAAAGTAATTATGCTTTCTGATTATGATATCCCATGTTATATTAGACTCTCATGTCTTTGTCTCACCCCTGAGTTGTGTGTGTGTTCCTTTCCCCCTCCCTTTTGCACTGGGGAAGCAGGCAGACATAGCCCTTGTGCTAAACCATCACACTCTTCAGATACCGTCTGTAGCATGCACTTGGTGAAATTGATGACTGCTGTGTCACACTCCTGTGTGATGGAAACCTGGCTTTTAAAACAACCTGTAGTCAGGTCAATATCTCCTTCTCAGAATCACAGGGCCAACAAGAGCACTGACCCTATCTTGGGGAAGAAGAGAATTTGTCAAAGGGAAAAGTTTTGTCAGAGCTGTGTGTCCTGTGAAGCTGGATATGCTTAAAGGACAAAGAAGGGTTTGAGCAAGCCAAGGCTAGAAGGACATATGTTGCCTTTACCTCTGCCTGTTGGGATCTGTCAGACAGTTCATTTTATGTTCCACTTTTATAACTGAAACTGTTCACCTGGGAATTCAGGAATGAAAATGTCCTCATAATGCCACTGTTTACCTGGCTGTCCTCTGCCATCCATCAGCTCCTGGCTGCAGAAGGAAGACACTACCTGAAATGAAGATAGACGTTGCAAGACAGGCTGTTTCATAAACCTTCAATGGGTATAATGAACTACTACTGAGAACCAAGGCATCCATTGAAACCAGTTATCCTTATTTTGCAAGTGCAGGGCTGAAAATTAGGGAGGTTTGAGGGAAAACTGAGATTTAAAAAGAAGCTTATATGAATTAGATACTTCAACCCCTTGTCTTGGTCCACAGAGGGAAAGAGGCTCAGTTCTTTTGAATATTCCCGTATTACGAAACTAGAGGCACAAACGAGGCCAAAATAGCAACAGCCCTCGAGGCTATTTATTAACAGAATAAAGTGGATGGATCAGAAGGAGAGAGAGAGAGAAAAAATAGAGGGAGAGAGACAAGAGGAAAGGAATTCTATTGCCACACTCCCCAAGACATTTTGGGTCTGTGGAGGAAGGCTGCTGCAGCTTTGGCGTGGAGGAGAGATCATCCTTGTTGACTGTGCTGTCCTCCAGCGGAGGATGGGAAAGAGAGATCCCAAAGTACAAGTTTAAGCCCTTCTCTGAGCAGCCTCATCAGCTCCATGAGTTGCAGCAGGCAGAACTTAGGACACGGAGAGCATGGTGATGTCTCTGTCCTTTTCTCTCCTGGTATTTTCTTTGATTTCCTTCAGAGCGGCATTGCCCAGGCGTTTTCCTTCAGAGCAGCATTGCCCTGGTCTTCTCCTTCAGAGCAGCATTGCCCAGGTGTTTTACTTCAGAGCAGCATTGCCCAGGTGTTTTCCTTCAGAGCGGCATTGCCCTGGACTTTTCCTTCAGAGCGGCATTGCCCAGGTGTTTTCCTTCAGAGCGGCATTGCCCAGGTGTTTCCCTTCAGAGCAGCATTGCCCAGGTGTTTTCCTTCAGAGCGGCATTGCCCAGGCATTTTCCTTCAGAGCGGCATTGCCCAGGTGTTTTCCTTCAGAGCGGCATTGCCCTGGTCTTTTCCTTCAGAATGGCATTGCCCAGGCGTTTCCCTTCAGAGTGGCATTGCCCTGGTCTTTTCCTTCAGAGCGGCATTGCCCAGGTGTTTTCCTTCAGAGCGGCATTGCCCAGGCGTTTCCCTTCAGAGCGGCATTGCCCTGGTCTTTTCCTTCTCTCTGAGTTGCTCAGATCTTATGAAGTTTTTTAGGCGTGTGGTCAGGTGGTGAACATTGCATATTCTGGAGAGTATGGATTTCAGTGGCCTCTGCCCATTATTTCCAGGGCAGCTGCAGTCTGGTGAGCAATCTTTATCCTTGCACATTCCAGAGAGTTATTATCCAGTGGTCTGCCCAATACACATCAGCTATTGTCTGGGCCATCAGCAAAGGTGATTTTATCTTTGTTGAGTCACATCAAGAGAGACAAGATTTATTCTCTCACAGCCCTCAGATTTCCCACCTGGGGCAGAACAGGGGATCGCTGATGTTTGTGTCTGCACAGTGGCATTCAACTCTTCTAATTCCTGTGTCTAAGCCATTAGACATACTCATGTTCTGGAAGGATGAACATTTGAATTCTGAGAATTCCACGGGAGGATGTTTTATTCACTGGAAAACTGAAAGGAGCATTTGTGGTTTAAATTTTCATTTTTCAGCCCTCAAAAAAGGGGGAGGAGATGAAGAATAATGTATCCTGGGTGACATTTTTTGTTCTCTTTTGTGCTCATCTTTTACAAGGGGTGAGCTGTATTTCCTGGTGAGACTCCTGGAGCTGTTCTATCTACTGAAATATCATTACTTGAACTGATGACTGCACACCCCTGGGGATATTGCTGCATAAAAATTCCACTTTTGTGAAATTAATCTCTGTAAAATTGGATAGTAAACATAAGCAGTAAAGCTTTTCAAGAGAATCTGTTGGCTTTAGCAGTTACATATGCTGTCTCCATGCTGCCAGAAGATGATAGCAGCTCAAAGGCATTATTTACATGTAGCAATGTGTCACTTCCTCTGTTTAAGACTGTTGCCTAACTCGATGTTTGTAGGCATTCACTTTTGGTAGCCGTAGCTTTAAGGGTCTGTCCTTTCTATTTGCAATTTTCAGTTCATGGTGTAAATTCTCACAGTTTCATATGGAAGAGATACTTTACATTTGGAAACAATATTTTGAGGGGTGAAAAAAAGACAACCTTCTGACACCAAAATTTGTGCCCTTTATGTGGTGATATGTGAGAATGTCGAAGTGAAACTAGACAAGTGAGCAAGACTTTCCTTCAGTTCTTACATATCTGTGGTGGGTTGAAATCACCCCACAACTGATTTGAGAAAACTAACCCCAAATCAAATGAAGCAAACGAAGCTCTATTTACAAGCAAACTACAGTCTAGAAATATGAAATGCTATTAGTATGTATAAATATGTAAAAAGATGTAAAATATAGATATGGTTTATGAACAACACAGAAACTCCTCAGCACCCACCCTGGACCTCCTCCCGCACTCCCTCCCTCCTTCCTTTTTACCTCAGGAGTCAAAACAGAGATCACCTGGCAAAGTCATGAAGAGAGAGAGAGAAAGTGAAGTTGCAAGCAGAAGTGATGGAAGAAGAATAGAGAGCGAGAACTCTTTATATCCCATTACCAAGCCAATGCATTATGTAGATATTTTTCTTTTACATCCAATGGTAATTATTTTATTTTACTTTCAGTCTTTGCTGTCAGGGACTAGAATCAAGTTCCCTCTTCAAAATGTAACACACATCCTACCTAAATTTCATCTCCCCAGTTAATGCTAATTCTGCTATTCACACATTACCCTGTGCAGTTATTACTGCTGTGACCGTAGATGAAAACTTGTGAGTCCTTGTGCGTCTGACAGAATCAGTGTGTTTAGATACTTGGAACAAATTGCACTGGGATGGTCTTTGTGATGCTGCAAACAGTGAGGGAGGATATTCAGCTTTAAATGCCAATTCCAATAAAATTACAAGTGACTTGATTGTGTGATTCTACTTCAAAAAATTTAAAAGCAGCCTAATAATAGACATCAAGCTGAGAGGTATGATTGACATGGCTGAGGGACTGAATGCTATCCAGAGGGACCTGGAGAAGCCTAAATGCACCTATGTGAGCCTCATGAGGTTCAACAAGACCACGTGCAAGGTCCTGCACCTGGGTTCAAGCAACCTCCAGTATAAATAAAGAGTGGAGAATGAAGGGATTAAGGGCAGCCTTGCACAGAAGTGCTTAGACATCCTGGTGGATGAAAAGCTTGACCTGAGCCATCAAAGTGTGCTCACACCCAGAAGGTCAAGTGTGTCCTTCAAAAGGAGTGTGGCCAGCAGGCTAGGGGAGGCAATTGCCTACCTCTGCTCTGGTGTGGCTTCACCTGAAGTACCGAGTCCAGCTCTGGAGTCCTCAGTACAAAAAGGGCATGGACCTGTTGGAGTGGGTCCAGAGGAGATACACAAAAATTATCAGAAGTCTGAAATGCCTCTGCTAAGAAGAAAGGTTGAAAGAGTTTGTGGTGGTTAGCCTGGGGAAGAGAAGGCTCTAGGGAGACCTTATTGTGGCCTTTCAGTGCACACAGAAGGCCCACAAGAAAGCTGAGGACAAGCATTTTAGCAAGGCCTGTTGGACAGGACAAGGGGATGATGGATTTAAACTAAAATAGGGTATGTTTAGATCAGACATAAGGAAGACGTTTTTCACAGTAGTGGTGGTGAAACACTGGCCCAGGTTTCCGAGAGAGATGGTAGATGGAACATTCCAGATCAGCTTGGACGGGGCACTGAGCAATGTGATCTAGTTGAAGATGTCCTTTGCCCATGGTAGGGGATCTTGGATGGAGCAAGATGACCTTTAGAGTTTCTTTCCAGAGCAAAATACTCTATGTTTTTGTGTTTATTCCTGAGCTAAAGATTTTGTGCTAAGTTTGAGCACAAAGGAGAAACTTTGTCAAGTTATTTCTATGAAAGTTTTCCAAAAGAATATCATGTCACAATAAATTGGTGTCATTGTTTGGCCGTAAACTGAAAAATGAAAGCACAGTGCTTTTGAAACAACTACACGAAATTATACAACTCTTTTAAAAAGTAAAGCACACTTTGTTCGTCTATTTCTTTGTCACCATATTAAATCTCTTTTCTGACAGCTGAAAGGAAATTACTGTGATTTAGGGAGTGAATCTTTATCAGTAACTGACAGGTAGAATAAAATGATACGGCCATACAAACAGTTATTTATAATAGCATTTAGCTGGGAAGTGGCAATCTCTCAGCGAATGATTTATGTAATTTTCCAGGGCAGCAGAAATACCTTCTGCAGGCCATCAGGCACTATTTATGAGCCTGTTGCTGAAGCATGAAAGAGCCTGCTCACTGCAGAAAGAACAAGATAAATGCAAAACTGGATACTGTTGTGTAACAGATAATGCAATTACAGATCCTTGTCCTGCTTAGAGATGATAATTCCTTTAGAAATTCAAGTTGGTATTTAACTGTTCAGCCTCTCCCTTTCCTCTTTTTCCTTCCCCCCCCCCATTTCTCCTCTCCCCCTTCCCCTTTTTTTCCCTTTCTCCCTTCCCTCTCCCCCCCACTTCCCAGTCCCCTCCTTTTTTATTTTCTTTTCCTCCCTCTTTCCTTTATTTTTTTTTCCTGAAGTGCACACAGTGGTCAAACTGTCTGTAGAGTTTAGGCTGCTACGATAAATGGCATCTTTATACAGCCATTGAGGATGTGTCTGGTAGAGTGGTAGAATTCACTTTGCTCTCATTTCTGTCTTTGTTGTGTCCCTACTGTCCCATCCTATATGAGGAATTCCTTGTCATGTCACTAGATGATTTTATTTAGCTTATGTTTAGGGTGGAAAAGTGAATGCTCCATCTCTGTCACATGCTTCTGAGAAACATTAGAAAAATGGATTGTTTGAAAACTCCGCAGCTGCTCTGTGCAATGTTGTTTTCCCACTGGGATCACAATTGGAAAAGCCAAAACGTGGTGAGGCTGTCCTCCTGTACAAGGAACACCTTTCGCTAGCGTTCCTGACAAGTACTGAGACTGAAAGTGCCAACCTGAGTTTTAAATAGAAAATCATCTTATGTCAGAATGTTCAGGATTGGAAAATTCTGGAAGTTCAACTGGAAATTGAAAATCCCACTCAGAAGGTGGGAATGATCAGGTGAAGTTTCAGACTGCTTGTAGATGTTCAAATGAACAAGCTGTGGTGCCTTGAGATCTCTTCTACCTTTGTGTACTTCCTCTCGATTTGCAGGTGACCGTGCAAATGGATACTCTCTTAATGTTGCTTTTGTCCAGCTGTTGAGCACAGCTGCTTCATTTTGCAGGACTCTGCTCAAAAGTGAGCAGACCATCAAAACCTCCCGCAGCTGTGTGTGGGCTCAGTTGTAAGCTCAGCTCTGTGGTGTTGGAGGCCTGGTAGAGTGAGTTGAGGATTACTGCAAACACATCCCTGGGCTTTTCTCTCACAGGGGAAGTGATTCCGTAGCAATAAAATACAGTTCCAATTCCTACAGTTTTGTAAAGACACAGAAAAAAGAGAGGTGAGAGCAAGCTTCTTCAGTGGATGAGCTGTGCTGGCAAGGATTAAATCTTTAGAAATGAGTTGCTGAAATTTGAATGCAAAAATGCAGTAATCATAGCTGAGGATGACTCATTACAAATGAGCTTTCCTGTCAATAAACCTGTGTGTGGGGAGGTGTTGATCAGCTAGAGGGTATAGGGGCTTTGCAGAGGGACCTTGACAGGCTGGACAGATGGGCAGAGTCCAAGGGCATGAGATTTAACACATCCAAGTGCCAGGTTCTGCACATTGGCCACAGCAACCCCATGCGGTGCTACAGGCTGGGGTCAGAGTGGCTGGAGAGCGGCCAGGCAGAGAGGGACCTGGGGGTACTGGTTGATGGTAGGCTGAACACGAGCCAGCAGTGTGCCCAGGCATCCAAGAAGGCCAGTGGCATCCTGGCCTGCATCAAGAACAGTGTGGCCAGCAGGAACAGGGAGGTGATTGTGTCCCTGTACACTGCACTGGTTAGGCCATACCTTGAGTCCTGTGTCCAGTTCTGGGCCCCTCAGTTTAGGAAGGATGTTGACTTGCTGGAACGAGTCCAGAGAAGGGCAACAAGGTTGGTGAGGGGTTTGGAACACAAACCCTATGAGGAGAGACTGAGGGAGCTGGGGTTGCTTAGCCTGCAGAAGAGGAGACTCAGGGGAGACCTTCTTGCTGTCTACAGCTACCTGAAGGGAGGTTGTAGCCAGGTGGGGGTTGGTCTCTTTTCTCAGGCAACCAGCACCAGAACAAGAGGACACAGTCTCAAGCTGCACCAGGGGAGCTTTAGTCTAGATGTTAGGAAGAAGTTCTTCCTAGAAAGAGAGATTGGCCACTGGGATGTGCTGCCCAGGGAGGTGGTGGAGTCACCATCACTGGAGGTGTTTAAGAAGGGACTTGATGGGGCACTTGGTGCCATGGTTGAGTTGATCAGATGGTGTTGGGTAATAGGTTGGACTGGATGATCTCAAAGATCTTTTCCATCCCAGTTTGTTCTATTCTATTCTATTCTATTCTATTCTATTCTATTCTATTCTATTCTATTCTATTCTATTCTATTCTATTCTATTCTATTCTATTCTATTCTATTCTATTCTATGCTTTCTGGCTCTTGTCCTGTTAATTTACACCCTCCATCAACTCCTTTTGTCTGTGAGCATGCCTTATGTAGTAGTAGTAGTGAATTAACATGATGTTGCCTGAAGAGGCTTACTGAAAAAGACAAACTTTGCTACAAGATTTCCACTCTTTAAAGGACTAAGGCCTTAGGTCACCGTTTTTGTGCTTTACAAGAAAGCATTAGCGTCCAAAAAAACCCCAAAAGTCATTGTGGCATGAAAAGCATAGGAGAAAATTGTATCTGACCTTTGCCTCTGCATGCAGATCTCATCTCAATGTGGTTGCTATCACTGCAGGTATCATTTATTTGTTTGTTAAATCATTCTGCTCTGGTACCATTGCAACTGATGGTGCCTTCCCCAGCAAGCACCAGTAAATCATAAGGTGCTTAGACTTTTTTTTCTTTTTCCTTAAGTCTTTTACTACAGAAATTTAATAGGGGTTTCAGTGCTTCAAGGAAGAAATGTTAAGTAGCCTGCTGGCTGAGTTTCCTCATTATATTACCTCATGCTTAGCTGCTCAGATGAAATGAATTATAATTTTCTGCATTGGCTGGATTAACTCTACAGAAGCAGTGTAAGCATCCAGTCAGGCAGTTCTGCATGTTGATCTGTTTTTAATGCATGGGTTTCAATACTATTTTATTGTGGTTTATGATGATGTTGCCACCGCACATAAAATGGCATCTCTCTTAACAATGTTTTTTAAATCAATTTTGAGCTCCCTGTGTGTTAGAGTGTGTGTATGTGACTAATGACTCGTGGAGGTGTACATCTCTGTTGCACAATATGCATCACTTGTTTGAATAATTAGATAGAGGCACGAAATGTAGCCTATGAAAGAGAAACAGTCGAGCGGAAATCCTAATCTGCCACAATAATTTAAGGCAAAAGCTCTCGTTGCCTCTTGTACATCTGGAACAGACTTATCTTGTAAAGCCACAACAGCATAAAGTGCAGCTCGATGGGCTAGAGGTGCTTTTCCAATATCCTGGCTCTTATCAGCTATGTAAATAGGCATTTTAGAATATATGGTTTTTAAAAGCCCCAAAGATTTTGTAGTGGAGTAAGATTTCTTCTTAGATGTGTGGTAGTTTAAACAGGGAGGTAAAGAGACCTGGAAACTAGGAAATGAGGTGGGAAAGCTCTAAAGGCGTTTGCATTACCAGAGAAGAAGACTGTAGCACATATCAAAAGAACTAGAGAAAAAGGTAGTAACTCCTGACTCCATGCACCCACCATGAGATAGTTCCTGCCTCTTCATTTAGGTGGTTCTTCTGGGAGTGCCCTTTCCAAGATGTTTCTGCAGTCAGGTTTTCTTTCTTTCATAGTTTGATCTCACATTTTGGCTTTAGCAGCCATAACTCAGAAAACAGCACTTTGGACTGCTGGGACAAAACTTGTCCCATTAGATCAAAGCTCCAGGACTTTCTCAGGTGTTATTTTTGATCCTTGTGCAGAGCTGCATGCCCATGTGGTGCAGCCCTGTGCCTAAGGAAAGTGCTCTGTGGTTGTCATCAAGCAGGAGTTGGCTCTGTATCTGTCTGCTTCTTTCCTAGTTTTTAGATGACGTCTGGTTGTGCAGTGTTGCATTAAAGGTCCTTTGGCCTCATGACAGAAGGAATTATTTGTCATTTCTTACCACTTGAGCACATCACTGCCAATCCATCATGCTGCACGGTGTCCTGTGGCGCAATGATGAAGATCAAACATTACTTGTCAGAGTTGTATGACAAATCAGTGCTAAATTATTGAGCCTTTGTTGACAAAGTTAGAAGTGGAGAAAGCTTTTGAGCCATCCCCAAGGGTGTTAAAAGAGGGCACTGCTTGCCAGGGGACACTACAAAAAACGAATCATGATGACTGACTTGTATGACTTGTTGATTTGCTTTCCATCCTTTGTCACTTCTCTTTTCCCCTCTGCCCTGTTCTTAAAGAATGATTTCTTTCCTTTGTCAGTATTTCGTTATTCTCAGATGAGCAGAAGTTGTTACTGTGCTAGTAAGAGCATGATTGCTTTGCAAGCTTCTTATGGCTACAATCTCTTGTTACTTTTTCTATGATCTCAAGTAATAATGGAAGGAACTAAGTTAAATTACAGGATTTATAGGTGCTAGTAAGAAACTAGGTTTGCCTTCACCATCAAGAGCTAGGTAAGATTTCCAGAGTCTGTGGGAGGAATGAGAAGGGCAGTCTGTTTTGGACATGGGAGTTACATGAAGGATTTCAGAGTTGATTTTGTGCTGATTTTGTCTGTGCTTTCTGTGAACTTCACTAAATATTTACTGATCTTTTTTTTGTTGTTGCTTGGGATTTGGGAGAGTAGACTACATTAACTATGCAAAGAAAAGCAAAGAGAGTCACAGTTTTCTTTTCTGTTTGTCTCTTTATATTTATGTGTATGGTCTTGGAAGAATGTAAGATATTCCCCAGGGCTAGGAAGGCATTTTTCTTCTCTGAATTGGAGCAGTTGCTTGGAATCAGTGAGGGCTCTGTCATTGACACCAGCTGGAGTATTAGTCAGTGTTTTAAAGTTTGCCAACAAAACCTTGCCATTTTAAGATACAAACTGTATCTGCAAACATTTCAGATCTAAGACATATATTTTTCAGTTGAACCTGCTCATTTTTTGCCATTTTTAGAATTACAGATTCACTTGCAGTTATTTTCTGACATGCTGGACTTGGCTCTATTGTTCCTGCAATATGATGTACGGCACTAATTTTTGCAAAAGCCTCAGCATCTTATTTTTAAAAACTAGTATTTTATCATGGTTATGAAACAAACTACACTGTGGCTAAATGATTAACTTTTTCACATTTGAGACAATAATGCTGCACTATGTCTCTCTTAAACAGGAATATTTTTGCAGCCTAGTGATATTTCATCACTGCATAAATTAATCTTTTATTTGACACTCTGAACTTACTTTAGGTCTCTTACTTGGGATTATTGTGGTAGTTACATATGGTCTATGTCCTCATGTTAACCAGTAGGCTAATCAGAATTGTTCACTATTAGGAATTCAGTACAGAATATAAGCTAATGCCTCAATTTTTATCTGCTTATAGGTATTCTCTTGCTGGCAATAATTAGAGACACTAGGAAATTCAAGAAGATACTCAAAGTGAGGCTGGACAGGGCTCTGGGCAACCTGATCTACTTGAGGATGTCCCTCCTGACTGCAGAGGGGTTGTACCGGGTGGGCTTTGGAGGTCCCTTCCAACCCAGACCATTCTGTCATTCTATCAAATAAAGACAGGAAAGAGAAGTGACAGTGTAAGCAGGTGAACCAAGGATCAGTGGCGCTGTATTTTTCCCATCCAGAATTTTAGCCGAATACAATTTTGGTTTTGGAAAGAACACAAAATGTGTGGCGTTGTCATGGGTTGAGTTGAACCTGCTGCGGCTAGCCACACCACACTGCAATCATGCCAGCTTCAAAAATGAAAGCTCTGTCTGGGGCAAAGTGTTCTGGGGCTTGAGGTTCAGATTGCAACATGTTCCGGTTACTGCTTCTGGATTCCAGGGTTTTGGGTGTTGGCAGTCAGACAGGGAAGGATGTGGGGTAGCTCCCTGGCTTGGGTTTTTAGCTCACTGGCTTCTGCTTGCTGCTGCTTTCTGCTGTGCTTTTTCTGTGGATAGGCTGAGGTCATTGTGCATTATGTTATCACATTTATATTAACTCTTTTTATCTCTACCCAGATATTTGTGTGTGTGTGTGTTACTTTTACCTTGCTTCTGTGTGTGTAAGAATCACACAGGTTAATCCTTTCATGATGCTTTAACCTGTTACAGGAGTCTTAAGTATCTGTGATCTTTAGTGGCAGTGGTACTTCCAGCAGAGGACTATGAAGTGCTCAAGGCAATAAGGAGAAAAGAACTGTTGGTGAAGGGAGAGGTGCTGGATATTCAGAACTAAGTTAATATCCATTAAAAAAAAAAAAAAAAGAGAATAATTTAGTCTCCTGCTTTTGGTTGGAACACAATAATGCTGTTCAGTGGGCTTACTTCTCAGCTCAGCCTCTTCTAAGTAACTGCACTTTCCGAAGAGAACAGCCTGCTTTCACAGACAGTGCCTGCTTTTAGCACCAACAATGCTGGATGCTTCTAGTTAGTGCCAAGGGTTGGTGTGCAGACCAAGGGTGCTGCTGAATCCTGTGTGCTGTGTTGGGTATGCAGATTAAAAAGCTGCACCTGCAGCGAGGAGCAGAGAGGACAGGTGGTCAGCAAGGCATTCTGTTCCATATACACATTTGGTATAAATCTGAGGGATCATGAGGGTTAAACTTTCTTCTTTGGTGGCTGATGAGGACTCTTGTGCCTCCGATCTCGATCCCAATCCCAGAGTTCCTGAAGTCAGTTTCCATCTATTGCTGTGTCCAGTCTGGAACTTCCCTGGTACCTGCCACAGCTTCAGTGTGATGTAATTGCCTTCAAGGGGGTTGGGGTTCAATATTGATCTTTATAAAGCATATTTGTTATTATTTTTGTTAAAGTAATTCTAACTTTCTTTTCCAATGTATAAGTTTCTCTTCCCTTGTTCCTTTTCTCTTCCCTTCTGGGGGGCAGAGGTTAATAGAGAGCATCTGTCATTCATTTAGTGGCCAGCCCAGGTACCTTAGTATAATAACAGAAAAAAACATCCCTCAGCTCAGTCATAGAATGATAGAATAATTTATGTGGGAAGGGGTCCCTGCAGCTCTCTAGTCCAACCCTTTGCTCAGTGCAGGTCTGTTTGGAGCAGGTTGCTCTGGCCCTTGTCTATTTGATTTGTGGCTCTCTCCAAGGATGGAAGTCTGACAGCCTCTCTGAGGCCCTAATCCAGTGCTTGGTGACCTCCATGAGAAACAATTCTTTCTATATATCTGATAAGAATTTACTGTGTTCTTCATCTGCATGTTGTGTTCTCCATCTTCTTTGCACCTTAGGCAGTTTCAGGCAGCAATGAGACTCTTTCTAAGGCTGCAGAAACCCTTTTCTTCCATCTTTCCCACAGAGATCATGGTATTCCTGGCCATGGTTCTGGTGCCCATCTGCTGGCCTCTCAAGGATACACGTCTGTCTTACTGTCAGAAGCCCAAGCCTGTGTGTAGTACCACAATGTGATCTCACCAGCTCTGAGTGGGTAGGAGGCATCGCTTCCCTCACGCTGCTGGCTGGGCTATTGCAACTCCATAGATGTTTGGCCTTCAGCACTGCTGGGGTATGCTCTGACTGCTGTTCACTTGCTGTTCACCAAGGCCCTGAAATTCTTTTCTGCAAAGCTGCCTTCTTATTTTAAACACTTTCAGGGACAGTGACTCCACCACCTCCCAGGGCAGCCCATTCCAATGGCCAGTTGCTCTTTCTGTGAAGAATTTCTTCCTAACATCCATCCTAAACTGCAAAATTGTTTTAAAATCATAGAACTGTTGGGATTGGAGGGGACCTCAAGGATCAACCAGTTCCAACTGCCCTGCCATGGGCAGAGATACTTCACACCACATCAGGGTTCCCAGAGCCACATCCAGCCTGCCTTAAAAATTCCCAGGGATGAGGCTTCCAACACCTCCGTGGGCAAACCATTCCAGTGCCTCACCACTCTCATGGTGAAGAATTTCTTACTAACATCCAATCTGAATCTACCCATTTCTATATTTTTTTTCATTCCCCCTAGTCCTATCATTACCTGACACCCTAAAAGTCCCTCACCCACCCCATTTCCCCTGTTTTTCCCCTCAAATCCCAGAGCACCTGGGCTCTGTTGGAGTCATCTCCCATCCCAGGTGTGGCCACTTAGCCCTCCCCACCCACTCCCTTTTATAATCCACTCCAGGAAAAGCAGAAGCCCCACAGTGAGCCCATCTGGCCTGAGGGATCTTCCTTTCATCACTGGTGAGTGCCCATGGTGCATGCTGGATTGATTGCTACTCCAATACCATCCATGGATCTCCTTACTGGGACTGAGCTCCTCTGTGGTATCTTGGCTGGTGAGGGTCTTGCCCCTGGCTCTGGGATGGGTGCAAAAACGGTGGTGGTGGAGCTGGAGCTGTTTAGTCATATGATATTATGTTAACTACACTATTTTTACCTTGAGGCCCTATGAGTCTGCTCTCATCATTCAATAAATCTCTGCTTTTGTGCCTCATTTACAGACCATTTCTTCCCCCTCACTTCTTTTCAGAAATAAGGAAGGAAAGGAGGGAAAAAAGCAATAAAGACTATCTGGAAAGTGTATTCACTTATCAATCAACTCTTAACAGGAAGCCTTCAGGAAGAGGAGCAGGTTGGAAAGTGAGAATCACTTCTTATGAATCACAAGACAAATTTCATAAAGAACAGACAGGAAAAGACTGCATCGTCTCCATTGTGGTTATGTTCCGTGTTGGTAAATGCAGAGGGGGGAAAAAAAGTTCAAGCTGACTTGGAAATCTCAGTCACACTTCTCTACAGAAAGGGGGACCATGACAAGTGAATACCCATCCTTCATACAGAAATACAGAATTAACCAGGTTGGGAAACACCTGTGAAAGTGAGTCCAACCTATCACCCAACACCATCTCATCAACTAAACCACGGCACCAAGTGCCTCATCCAGTCTCTTCTTAAACATCTCCAGTGATGGTAACTCCTCCACCTCCCTGGGCAGCACATTCCAATGGCCAATTATTTTTTTCTGTGAAGAATTTCTTCCCAACATCCAGCCTAAACCTCCCCTGGCACAACTTGAGACTGTGTCCTGTCTAGTCTGTGCCCATTTGTATTGGTGCATGAGGGTGGGACAGCTGCTGCATGGTAGCTGCATTTTTGCCTTCTCCCTCCAGCTTGCACTTATTTGGCAAAATAAGCGGTGGAGCATGTTCTGGTGGGTTTGATGCCAAAGCACAATAAACAAAATAGGAGTGAAATCTGTAACAGAACAGCTGTTAGATGATGCACATTGCAGTCTTACAGTTTTGGATCTCTCTGACATCCACTTTAAATGGGTGGAAAAGATTTGACAGTCTTCTCCTGTGAGTGTTTCACATGGTTTGCTTAGAATTTCCTATTCTGAGCCTGTTCTGCTTTTTCTCTACCCACTCTGTAATAACTTTAGGTGCCTAAGCTAGAGCTGTGGTTTCTGCTCCAGGAGCTGAGTTCTCAGCATCTGTTACCATGTTCAGTGTCACAACCTTTAAGTATCTTCAGAATCCTCACCACAAGTGACTGGAACACTCTGCATAATTTACTGGACATTTTTAGCTTGTTTTTATCTGGCTTAATGTTAGTGAAGAGAGTGCATTTTAGATGAAATACCTGAATAGCCTCAAAAAATGTCTTTGTCAAGTACTTCTAAAGTTACAGACATCATTGCATGAAATTCATGCCCCCAGTTCAATCCATGTTCTATTTTGCCAAATTGTTCTTGTTCTTTTTGTCATGGCTTACATTCCTTTCACTGCCCTTCAGTACTTCCCATGCTTGAGAGCTGGAGACAACAGTCTAGCATAACACATTTCCTCTCAGACTTGACTGATTCCTTCTAAAAGCAAATGATTCTTTCTCTCTAATGAGACAGGTTAGCACCCAGCATTCCTCACAAAGAACTATGTCTTAATGTCAACTCTTTGTTTAAATTTTTAGTGTGGATGTTTCATTTTTTGTTCTTTACAATTGCATTGCTGTACAAGTGCATATGCAGAGCTGTGGAAGGAAAACACACATATACAACATCCCGTTGTTGCAGGGGAAAATAAGTCAGAGCTGACTGGCAGGCTAATAACTTGGTATGACAAGAATTACTGTGCTTTTTAGGTACTGACAAATGTTATTGAATCACTGCTAAATGTCAATAGACTTTGACTACCTTAGATCACATTTGTTGCTGTTGGATTTTTTTTTTATTGGTTTCTGTTTGTGGTTACAGTGTCTCATACTGTGTGTATGTATGCAAGTGCCAAGGTTATAGGATAAAGGGATAAAAGGAGACTAATGTTTGCAGGCGACTTGTGACACCCTTTTCACAGAATTAACCAGGTTGGAAAAGACCTTTGAGGTCATCGAATCTAACCTATCACCCAACACCATGGCACCAAGTGCTTCATTCAGTCTTTTTTAAAACACTTCCAAGGATGGAGACTCCACCACCTCCCTGGGCAGCACATACCAATGGCAAATCTCTCTTTCTGGGAAGAATTTCTTCCTAACATCCAGCCTAAACCTCCCCTGGCACAGCTTGAGACTGTGTCCTCTTCTTCTGTCACTGGTGCCTGAGAGAAGAGGCCAACCCTCACCTGGCTACAACCTCCCTTCAGGTAGTTGTAGACAGCAATAAGGTCTCCCCTGCGACTCCTCCACACTAAAAAGCTGGACATACTGCAGTGTTTTTCTATTGCATATTAAAATACTGACTTTCAGATGATTTTTTTTTTAATGGGGAATTTTAGGTTGTTTATTTTTTACTTTGAAAGGAACTTGTGAGAACAGATCCAAACCAGTAGCCATTTATTTTCCTCATTTTCTCTTCCTGGGAGAGCTGAAATATAAGAGGACCTCCAAGATTCATGTGAGGAGGTAGAGAGAGAAGCAAAAATTTTGGAAGAGAAGATTTTGGAAGAGAAGATCCATAAGAAAGGCAGATTTTGGAAGACTATTTTTCTGCTATTATTTTTCTAATTTTAGTGTGGGCAGGAAGTTAGAATATTTAGGCTTTGACCCAGGAACTGTACTTTTCAGGCATGACAATATTTATGAAGTTGTCGTGAGCCACAGGAGATACAAGTAGGCTCTCAGCCACTTGTTGAATTTAGCTCTTGAACAGTTTGTGTTTACAGATATGGTACTCAAGAGGAGCAGTGTCTGTTGCTGTGCTCTGCATCCCTTGAACTGTTTTTTTTTATCTTGATTCTGGAAATAAAATCCTGTAGGTTTTTGGTAGAGCTTTATTGGCCTTTGGAATGTGCTGCCCAGGTAGGTGGTGGAGTCACCGGTCCTGGAGGTGTTCAAAAAAGGATTGGATGTGGCACTTGGAGCCATGGTTTAGTTAGTCAGGAGGTGTTGGGTGATAGGTTGGACTTGAGGTCTTTTCCAACCTTACTGATTCTATGATCATCCCCCATCCGGCAGCTCAAGGGGAGGTGTCTCCAGCATGTCGTGGGGCGTGGTGTCTTCAGGTGTTTGCAGGGCATCTGAGTGCTTTGAGTGATCCCTTCATGTGATAGTGAGATTGCGGTCTGTAAATATGCTGTAAAAGCTGGGAAAGGGGCTCAGCGATCACCTGTTACACCAGAAATACCAACTCAGTAGTAAAAGATGGATTTGAAGAAGGATTGCAGCAATTATGAGTCCTTGTGTCATGTAATAGATTGGAAAGGAAGAGAAGCACAACTTCCTGAAAGTGTGATAGGTAGTGTAGCATCTGTGGATTTCCCCCTTTTTATTTTATCTATGATGATCAGCTGTCAGATCACGTTAGAGTCTATGGAATGTTCTGTAGGTTAGATGAAAACATTTTTTCATGCAGCAGAAATAAAGCAAGAAGAGCGTTTATGCCACTCAAGCTTACAGACATTGTACTCTCTTGCAGATTTTATTCCCTCCTCTCTCTCACCCTCCCTGCTTCTCTCTCCTCATTCCTGGTAACAATTACATCAATAATAGGAAAGTTATTAAGTTTCGTGTACCACAGTGGAGTTGTTTTGATACCAGTAGGGCTCACTTGCTTGAGATGATCCTTTGTGACAATCTCTAGTAACAAACCTGATAAATCAATGCTGGAAAGCAAGTGTGTCAAGCAAGCTTAAAAAGCAGACCTCCTTCTGGAATAATGGCCTTGGGGGATTTAAAGAAAAAAATACTTTTTTATATATGTAATTTGAAGGACAGTTATGAAGGTTAGAGTAACATCTCTTTGTAACTTAAATGAAATCTGCAGTGCTTCAGGACCCCCAGCGGTACTGGGATGCTTTGAATGCAGCACAGACAGCTGGGTGCATTTTCTGTTTAAGCCAAGTGGTGTCCTCACAGTTAACCTTCTCCAAGTATGAATTCAGAAGATGGCATTTGTGTGTCTGGGAGGCACTCGAATTTCTCTGCTTACCTGAGAGATTTGTACATTCCCTGAAAACATTTGCCTTAACAGCACTGTCACAAACAGTTTCTGTCACTGCAGAGAGAAGCTAGGTACTAAATTGTGGTTCCAGCAAACAGATCGTTTGGGCCACAGGGAGAGGCACAGCTTTGACAGAGATCTGAGGATGTGGGGAAAATATGTGCCTGTTGGCACAATCAGATCCTTTACAGACCAGATAAGTCTCACTTAAAGAATATTTTTTGATGTGCCTATTGGATTGTAATTTTTGACAAAGATGCTTGTAACAATCTGTGGAAAGACAGTAAACTTCATGGGCAGGAAAACTTCTGACTGTTGGCCTAGTTATAAGAAGGAGCATTGATGTGTTTCTCCTCTATCTTCACATCAATTTAAATCTAAGCTTCCATTTTTCATAGTCGTGTAATGTTTCATCTCTACCCAGGAGACTGCTGGCCTAAGGCATCTCATTCCTCAGTTTTGGAGAGTACAAAGGCGAGCTCTTATGTATACAAGTCAGTTGTGCCAATTCAGTGCTGAATCCGATTCCTTGATATTAGATGTTTCAGACAGAGAATAGGTTTAGAAAGGTTTAGAAAGTCCAGTCATCAATGAAAAGAAACTTTTGAAGCCTTTAGTGAGTGGTATTTCTTAATTCACTTGATGAAAGCCTGAGAATCAGATGGTAAATAGGTTCTGTCACTTCGTATTGCCAGTCACACAGTGTTAAAGTCTGTGTCAGCAACATTATGGACCTTCACATCACTAAATGAGTTTGTCTGTTAAGCATGGAAGGAAATATTTCTGTGTCTTGCCACTGTGTGTTTGGCCTCCCAGATTCTCTTTTGCATCTGGAGAAGTTTCAGTGAAGATGATATTGTACTGGGCCCAGTGCTCAGGCCTTTTTTACAGTGAAAGGCTTTGCAAGACTCTGGAGATGGAGAAATCACTTTTCCTTAAATCCAGAAGCATAGCATTTTACTTTCCTTCTGATGAAAATAACATGGACCACTAGATGGGTAAAGAACTGGCTTGATGGCTGCGCCCAAAGAGTGGCTGTCAATGGGTCCATGTCCCAGTGGAGGCCAGGGACAAGCGAAGTCCCTCAGGGATTGTTCCTGGGACCAGTCTTGTTCAACATCTTTGTGGGTGCCATGGGCAGTGGCATTGAGTGCACCCTCAGCAAGTTTGCTGATGACACCAAGCTGTGTGGTGCAGCAGACAGCTGGAGGGAAGGGATGCCATCCAGAGGGACCTGGACAGGCTGGAGAGGTGGGCACAAGACAACCTCATGAGGTTCAACAAGACCAAGTGCAGGGTCCTGCATCTAGGTCGAGGCAACCCCAGGCACAAATCCAGGCTGGGCAGTGACTGGCTGGAAAGCAGCCCTGAGGAGAAAGACTTGGGGGTGCTGGTGGATGAGAAGCTCAACAGGAGCTCTCAATGTGCGCTTGCAGCCCAGAAAGCCAATCAGATCCTGGGCTGCATCAAGAGAAGTGTGGCCAGCAGGTCAAGGGAGGTGATTCTCCCCCTCTATTCATCTCTGGTGAGATCCCACCTGGAGTCCTGCCTCCAGTTCTGGAGCCCCTATTACAAGAGGGATCTGGAGGTGCTGGAAGGTGTCCAGAGAAGGACCACGAGGATGATCAGAGGGCTGGAGCACCTCTCCTATGAGGACAGAAGGACTGAAGGAGTTGTGGCTGTTCAGTCTGGAGAAGAGAAGGCTCCCAGGTGACCTAATTGTGGCTTTCCAGTATCTGAAGGGGGCCTACAAGAAGGCTGTGGGGGGACTTCTCAGGATATCAGGTGGTGATAGGACTAGGGGGAATGGAATGAAGCTGGAGGTGGGGAGGAAGTTCTTCCCCATGAGAGTGGTGAAGCCCTGGAATGGGTTGTCCAGGGAGGTGGTTGAGGCCCAATCCCTGGAGGTGTTTAAGCCCAGGCTGGATGTGGCTCTGGCCAGCCTGATCTAGTGTGGGGTGCCCCTGCCCATGGCAGGGGGGTTGGAACTGGATGATCCTTGTGGTCCCTTCCAACCCTGACTGATACTATGATATTTCTCTGTTATTTCATGCATACCAGTTTTAAAAGCAGAAACAACTGAGTGGACAGCACTGAGGTAAAGACAGACAAGAGAAGACTAATGTTATATTGTGACTCTAGATTTAAACCAGTGAACAGTGAGGTTGTTCATTTATAATTTTTTTGGACCTGCTCAGCATTAAACATTACTATAAATTTATATTTGCTTATACTTAAACTGAGAGCTCCTATGTGACATTTTCCTGTCACTTAATAATTTCTATCAATAATTTCCAACAATAAGAAATTTGCACAGTGATAACAAATCTATTTTCAGTGTAAAAGTTCCAGTTTAAATACCTAGCTTACCAAACTTTCATCCTTTTCTACAATAGTGCTCTTCATTATCAGCTTACAGTATTTAAGTAAGAGTTGAGGAAGTTTTAGTGTAAAAAATAAAAAATGCTTCTAATTAGGAATTAAAGCCTTTATTGGCAATGTGGAGCTAAAAGGGAGCTAGAGGTTCTCAAAATATCTTGCTTCTGTTTCAAGCTTTTAATGATTTCTCATGGCCTTCTTAAAACTAAAATGCAATCCTAGTAACAAGAACTACTTCCAACTGAAAATTGCATTTGTATTTATTTATTTATCTATAGACCTAGCTATTTCTGGGTTTTGCAAAGGATTTCCAGTAAAATTGGTTCAGAGATGTAATTCCCTTTCCATTTGATCAAATCTGGTTTGCATTCCAGTGAAGTTGGAGCAGGTACTTTCCCCTTTTATTTTTTCATCTTAATGAAGACTGAGGAAGTAAATGGAGTAGACAAGAAATGCTTTTGTTGCAAATGCTTTGGAGTTACACACCTGCCGCAAAGAGCCAAATGCTTCACTTCTCTGCATAGGTATTTTTACCTGTATTGCATGTTTAAGCTTGGAATGTATATGTGTGTAAGCTTATTTAAGTGAGATCCTACCTTTCTCAGCATTTTACTGGTTGCAGGAGTTTTTACTTGAGAGCCCAGTACAATATCTTGAGAGCCTGTCCCAGAGCAATCCCCCTTTGCCTTGTTGCATTCACCCCTTCAGTTATTCATTGTTACCTGCAGTAACAGTTAAGGAAATCACTGCACGCTCCTGCACTGTTGTTAGAGCTGCAGCAGCTCTGCTGGTTCTTGTGACCTTTGTTTTTCCAAACAAATAATCTCTTGTATTTTCTGTTCTCTTAAAGACATCTCTTCTTCCTGATGCAGTGGGAGGCAACCTCTGACAAGTAGCATTTAATAAGTCTGCTGGCTGTAGTTGCTGGCATCTTCTGGAAACAAAAACTCCCCCCTCTTGCCATTGCCATTGGTAAGAGAAAGGCAGATACTCAGGTAGCATTGGTAAGAATCAAGATACAATCATAGTAATTTTGAGGACTGTGAGTCCTGTGAGATTATCTCTATGAAGATGATAAGCCACAAAGAGTTATTTTGGACTGTAAGGGGCATCTAGATAATATCTGATAACAAATGAAAGTAAGGTGATTACACAAATTACATCAGTTTTTAGGTGAATTTCTTCTTACTCAGTTTAGTGTCCAAGAGCTTTATTTAGTATCACTGGTTAGGCTGCACCTTGAGTACTGTGTCCAGTTCTGGGCCCCTCAGTTTAGGAAGGATGTTGACTTGCTGGAGCGTGTCCAGAAAAGGGCAACAAGGTTGGTGAGAGGCTTGGAGCACAAGCCCTATGAGGAGAGATTGAGGGAGCTGGGGTTGCTTAGCCTGGAGAGGAGGAGACTCAGGGGTGACCTTATTGCTCTCTAAAACTACCTGAAGGGGGGTTGTAGTGAGGTGGATGTTGGTCTCTTCTCCCAGGCAACCAGTACCAGAACAAGAGGACACAGTCTCAGGCTGTGTCAGGGGAGGTTTAGGCTGGAGGTTAGGAGAAAGTTTTACACAGAGAGAGTGATTGTCCACTGGAATGGGCTGCCTGAGGAGGTGGTGGGGTCGCCGTCGCTGGGGGTGTTCAGGGCGAGGCTTGACAGGATGCTTGGTTGCATGGTTTAGTTGATTGGGTAGTGTTGGATGATAGGTTGGACACGATGATCTCGAAGGTCTCTTCCAACCTGGTTTATTCTATTCTATTGCTCACTGCAAAATGCATCTCCAGTGATCATGTAGCTTCTGAAGACTTACACTCTCATTTTAAATATTGCCATGTCTGTGGATATCCAATAACTTCTACTAGCAACATGGCATGAAACTTTCAATTAACATTTCAGATCAAATGTAAATTATTTTTGGGGGTCCTTGTTTACCAAAGGTTAATGCTTGTAAAAAAAAAGGTGGGGGGTGGGGTGGGGGGGTGGGGGGTGGGGGAATAAAAAGAAAAAAAAAGAAGGAAAGAAGGCATATCCCCCAAACTTAATTTCCTTTATGCCACACTAATTTTCAGCAGTTACTGTCTATCTCCTTATATTTTTGTTCCTCCTTTAGCTGCATTCCTGACCCAGCTCCTCAGGTTATGCATCCACTTCACTGTCTCAGTCAACTGATTTACCTGAAGGCTAAGCTGGTCTTTTCATTGGAGTTTCACAGGGCCACCATTTCAATGCATAAGCACATCCCCAGAGCTCTGTCAGGGTAAGCCAGAGGATGGTTTGGCAGTGCCAGGTGAAGACCTGCAATGTCTTATTGGAGATAAAAAATGCTTTTTTTTTGTGATCAAGTGTCAGCTCATGGAGTTGTGTGGTCTGTTAGTAACTTCTTGTCTCAACAATGTAAAAAAATCCTTCTTCCCTTGTTTTTGGATGACTCAGTGTTGATGCCTTATTGTAAAGTCCTCTCCACTGCTTGAACTTTATAAAGTGAAGAACTCTACATGACACAAACATCTAAATTGGATTAATGTGTTAAGCCTATTAATAGCTCTGGACTGAGACCGGAGCCAGTGTTAATGAGTTGCTTTGGGACAGTATTAAATTTGTGACTGACTCTAAATGACATCATGTAGTGCCCTGACTGCTGGAGCAAATGAAATGTTGACTGTAACATTCCTTACAGCAGTGAAAGTGTGAGGCTGCTTCTCGTGGGTTCAGTGTGCTGTGACAGTGTATCAGAAAGCCCCAGTCAGGAGGTAGTTTTCTTTTCAAGGTTTTTGACATTATTTTTCTATTCTCTTTTAACACTTGGCACTCTCAGTTTCTTAATGCCAGCTTATCCTTCTCTCCTAAACAATAAACTGCTAGAATTTTCTCAGACAGTTTGGTTTGTAAGATCTTGAAGGGTTTATAAGCAGCTGTTCAGACTTCATCTGAGCATGGATTTGACGTGCCGATTACACATCAGATCTAGTATTTTATTTGTGCAAGAAGCCTATTGAGTTTTGTTATTTTTACTTAGTACTTGAAAAGTGAAGGTGAGAGTAAAGAATTTTACAGAATTTCATGTCTAGAAGGGTGTATTTGTTGAAATTATTTTCTTGGAATTAACAACCTATCCTTGTTTCTCATAGTAGAACTTTGCTTACTCCTATTTTGCTCTTCCTTTTGATATGGAAGATTGCACAGCTTTACTCTAAGACTTTCTGAAAGTATCCTGTGCTTACCTCTAAATTCTAGCATAGGAGGACACAGTCTCTGCTAATTAAGTGTAAGCACTGTTGATTTTGTGTTTTGAATGTTTTGGAAGTCCACACACACCAATTTATTTTGGTCAAAAGTCCAGGAATCCTGGTCGTATTCCCTTCTGTACCTAAACACCTCCACCACCCACTAATATAGTTTCCAGCAGGAAAAAAAGGGGTATGTGCATCCAGTCAGGGTGGAATGATGGCCAAAGTGGAAAACAGAACAAAAATCCCTACTTGATTTTTTTTTTCTTTTCTCCTCTCCTACTACTTTCCCACCGAAGCAAGCATACCTTGTGCAGTTTTGTGCAATAAAGCAAAATGAGCCTTCATGTCATTAGTGGTGATCATGAGGCTCTGCTGTGTTTATCTTAAATTCTCTAAGTTTTCTAATGAGCAGAAGGAACAGCTTGTTTGACAGATTGTTTATCTGATAAAGATTAATGGCTTGATTCTATTCAACAAGGAGCACAATGCGTTGGATGCTTCTGCAGTCAGCCGTAGCACTAATTTTATATCTGTCAGGCAGCTGGTTTGAATGCAGATCATGGAGCACATTTGGGGATGAGAATTCAGGAACAACTCCAATCTGTGTGGGAAAATTACTTTGGTAATCACCACCTCAAATGAAGAGGTTTTAGAGTAGACCTTGGTGTTCATAGTAGCTTAACATTTTATTCCAGCTCAACAATATTGCTGCTGTTCTGTTTTATCTTGCCTATTGAAAAAAGAATGAAAATTCAGAGGCATGTGAGTGCTGTTAATGACACTGTAGAAACAAGAGAATTTTAATCCAGTGTTTTGTTGAATGGCTACAATGACACAACTTGTAAGACAAAGGGCAGGAGAGAAAGACCAGCACTGTCTGGTTATTTCATCTTACAAGTCTTCAACTGATCAATTGAGAGTGCCAAATTATGCCATTTTCTTTTATACCAGCAGACATAATTTCTGATGCTACAGGCTGCCCAGGGAGGTGGTTGAGGCTCCTTTCCTGGAGATACTCAAGGTTGGGCTTGACAAGTCCTTGAGCAGCCTGATCTATTTGGGGATGTCCTTGCTGACTGCGGGGAGGTCAGAATGGATGACCTTGGGAGGTCCCTTGTGGCCCAGACCATTCTATGAGTCTGTGGACAAGGATCCCTGTCTGCATTGTTTCTATCTAACCTTATCCTCTCCTGCAGTGTAAGCTCAGTTTTAAGACACAATGATGTCCAGGCTGATGACTGTGATGCAGTTCACTGAAAACATTGAGTTATTGGGAAGGTAGCGCAGCCTCTGAAGACTTGCTCTGAATGAAAATAGGAAGGTTGTTAGCGATGTCCGTTTGGTTCTTGGCAGGAATTGTGGTGGAAGGAGACATTTTCTGACCATTCACTCTAATGATGGATTTCTTAACTTCTCAAATTGTTTGACTTCAGAGCTTGGTGGGGCCTCTTCACTTAAACATTTTCAAAGAACTGAAGATTGATAAAAAATATAGTGCATGCCCCAAAACTGAACTGCAAAAGGAAGACAGTGAGAAGTATTGCTGTACATTTAATGTAATCTGTGTTTGATAAGAAAATACATTAAATGAAAGCTTGTTACCTGTTCCATGCAATAAGTTTGTAATAGGTTCTGAAGCTGATAAAAAACCTGCGTGCTTGTAAAATGCCTGTGATAGAGATCTCTGAGGAAGCTTCACAAGACTGTGTAGGGGCTTGGGTAGTTTTTATATGTGGATGAGAAATGCACTAGATAAATTAGGAGACAGGATTTTTTAAAGCAAGGCAACAACTGTAGTTTCAGAGGAAAAAGCAAGCTTAAAAAAGAAAGAATAGCATAACAGATTAAAACCACCTGAAAATACAGGACAGAAGTGAGAGTAGCAAACAAGCATGTGAAAGTAATCACAACATTCCCTAGACATATTCATCTGACATTTGAAGCTTAAAATTCATGGACCAAAGTCTGAAAGAAAGGGAAGCTCTGTAGGATGTCAAATAGAAGGCACAAGGGCACAACAGATGTCTCTTTCACAGACTTACTCAAAACCTGGATGAACTGTGCAGGGGAATCTGTGCTGCCCTCACACTTGGACGGGGAGCTGGAAAGTGAGCTGGGTCAATGCTGCCTTGGAACTGCAATAGCATTGTGTCTCTCAGCTCAGCCAAACCTCCAGGCACTGATTCTGCATGCTCTCTTCCATCTCTTTAATAAGGCACCTGTTAACCATTCTGTTTAAGGATGCTGATCTTTATCTAGGTTTAATAGAAGTCTGTGTATACAATTGCAATTGGAAGGAGAAAGAAAATCCATGGAAGTCTTCAGTAGAGGGAAGTATTACAAAATGTATCAAATAGCAGTGGAGGTGATGGCAAAGTCTTAACTGTATTCAGTAGAGCTAGACTTCTAAAGTCTTTTAAGTGCAGTTCTTGGCTTGTATTCAAAGTAATGGATTTGTACATATACATGCTTGAGTTTCTGTACTTATATAATATACACTTATAACTGAATTGTATATGCAAAGTGCATGTCAATGATGTTACTGATTGCCCAGAAATGTGTTTTCATTCTTTCTGTGAATCTGTTGCCTGAATTTTCTCCCTGTTCCTGGAACAAGAACCTAGTACTATGCCATCAGCCAGCGAGGAAATGTCTCAGGAGAATTATTCCCACAGAAGGGTTGGTATGGCTTAATCCACTGGGCACAAGCCACTGTCAGAAAATCCCAGCACCTGTTATGTTTATTTAGTTATTTATTTGGTTTTGTTTTTTATTACGGTACAGAGAAAGAAAATATGAAGTTAGCAGTCTTCCCCTCTCTCTCTCTCCCTCCATCTCTCTCTCTGTTTTTTTTTAATTTTCCTTTCCTCAAGACTTCAGTAGTTGTTATTATTGTTCATTTTATATTACAAAAGATACTATAATTGCCTTGAGTTGTGAATTGTCTTCATGGGTGCTGTGATCAGCTGCAGCAGTCTTTGACTTGCCACACTGCTGGCAGTTGTATGGCTTCATTAAGTAAGGGTTTGAATGCAGTATTTGTATATTCAGTGCTGTTACAGATGTGCACCTTTCTGTCCCAATTTATAAAGAGGAGAATTTGAAGGGGGGAAAAGGGAACACATGTTGTTTCCTATGAGGTTCGAATCCTACAAGAAACTTAAGCAGCATGACTGAGAGAATATTTCACTGAAAATGTACAGCTAATGTCTCCTGGAGAGAACTGGCTAGCAAATGTGATTTTTGATGTCCTCTTAATCGTTGCCATGAGCCTTCGGTTAGCTACTGTTAAATTTAGATTGAAAGAATTTGCAGTTTGCTAAAAAAAATGGCAACATTTACTTTTGTCAACAAGTAGACACAGGCAAACACTATTTCATAAAGGAATTATTTATTACATTTCTGTGAAGGGCAGAGGTCCAATCATATTTTGGCTTGTACAGGAGACTCGTTGACAGAGCCCCTGGGGAGGCAATCTTGAAGGGCAGTTGTCCAGCAAGGCTGGTTGTTCTTCAAGAAAGAAGGCTGAAAGGCACAGGAGCAGGCTATCCCCATGTGCCCAAAGACTAGCAGGCAGGGAAGAAGACCAGCATGACTGAACAGAAGACTTTGGCTGCAACTCCGGGAAAAACAGGAGAGTTTCTGGCATCTGGAAGTAGGGGCAAGGCACTCAGAAGAATTACAAAGATACTGTGAGGCCATATAGGGAGAAAATTAGATGGGCCAAAACCCAAGCAGAACTTAATCTGGCTATTAAAGACAGCAAGAAATGCTTCTACATTAGCAACACAAGGAGGACTAAGGCGAATCTTTATGCTTTATTGGATGCAGGTGGGAACAGAGTGACTAAGGATGAGGAAAAGGCAGAGTTGACTTCATGCCTTCTTTGCCTCAGTCTTTAGTGGAAGGTCTCTTTTTTGGGGTACTGAGCCCTCTGACCTGGAAGACAGATACAGGGAACAGAATGAAACCCCCATAATCCAACAGGAAATGGTTAGTGACATGCTGCACCACTTGGACACACACAAGTGCATAAGGTTGGATGGAATCCACCCAAGGGTACCAAGGGAGCTGTCAGAAGTGCTCACCAAGCCAGTTTCCATCATTTATTAAGTGTCCTGGCTAACCACAGTGGTCTCAGTTGACTGCAGGTTAGCAAATGTGATGCCATCTGTCACCCTGACCTTGGTGCAGAAGGTTCTGGGGCAGATCATCTTGAGTGCCTTCACACAGCCCGTACAGGACAACCAGGCAATCAGGCTCAGTCAGTGAAGGTTTAGGAAAGGCTGGTCCTGCTCTGACTGACCTCTTCTTCTATGGCACAGTGACCCAGTTTGTGGATGAGGGAAAATCTCTGGATGTTGCCTACCTGGACTTCAGTAAAGCCTTGATACCTGTCTCGGTCTGGAGAGGGAAGGAGACTAGTTCTTTTGAATATTCCCGTGCTGTGAAATTAATTGGCACAAACGAGGCCAAAATATCAACAGCTAGACTATTTATTACATAAATAAAATGGAAATAAGAAGGGGAGAGGGAGAAGATAGAGAGGGAGAGAGAGAAGAGAGAGAGAGAAGAGGAAAGGAATCATATTACCACACCCCTCACCCACCCCAAGACAGTTTGAGTCTGTGGAGGCAAGGTGCTGCATGAGGTGCTAGGTTTGTGCTGAGGCTTTGGCTGGAGATGCGATGTGATCCCTCTGGGCAGCCTGGGTCTGTAGAGAAAGGGTGCTGAGGCTTTGGCTGGAGAATAGATGAGGTCCCTCTGGGCAGCGTGGGTCAGCTCCATGAGTGGCAGCAAGCAGGACTTAGGACACAGAGAGAGGGTTCAGTCTGCTTCCTTCCTTCTCAGCGGCATGGTCCTCCTTCAGCATTTTTCTCTCTGCATTTTTCTTCCCTCCATTGCGGTTTTCTTCCTCTGCGGTTTTCTTCCTTCTGAGCCAGTAGTGGTCAAGTCTTTTATACAGTTTTTAGTCCTTAGGTATGTGTCCAAGCATTGTCCCTCAGGAATTCAGGAGCCAGGAAATCCTCCTGTAAATATCCAGGTATCGTTCCCCAGGAAATCTTTCTGTGTAATCCTGTGTGTTTAGGCAGGGGTCTAGATGGAGGGGGGGGAGGGCCTCCGCCTTCCCTTCTCCATCTAACCTGTCCACACACCCATTACACATCAGGAAACAGGTGGTGAGTCCATTGTCTCGCCACCCTCCCTTCCTGGGGGTATCTGATAGCTGGAAATGATCTTGTCTTGAAGGCGTGATGGCTGGGTCCTTGGGTCATTGTTATAGGCCAGCTGCAGTCCAGTGTTATCACAATGCAATCACAAGGTGATTTGCATCCAGGATTGGTACTGTCTGGGCAAGCAGCAAGTGATTTTATCTTTGTTGAGTCACACCAGGAGTAGACTCTTACAATACCCTGTCCTGCAGTGTTGTTACTGCACCCCTGTTTCAGGGTGCCAATGTAGTCATAGTAACCCCTGATAACAGGGTGCCATTTGGCATGACAAATGAGGCACCAGCCCTGCTGCACAAGGAGATTCCAAAAATACTGAGGGCAGAGAATTTCAGAAGGCCTCTCAGTAGTCCATTGTTACTGCCTTGTAGAATCCCCAGCATTACAGTCTTACAGTCCCTCTTACAGAAGAAGTTCCAGAAGCCCTTAACAGAAGAAGTAGCTAACAGAGGTAGAAGTCCCTAGAGAAGCCCTAACCTTGCAGTGTATTCTATTGCTTGGAGTGGCTGTGTATATACTCTTTGTTATCGATTAACCAGTAGTGTCCAGCTGGGTATATAAGCTAAAATCATTCCCCAGTTAAGAGGTGCTGGCATGTCAAGATGTTGGTCGTGGCACCCATGGAATGTTATTGTTTTCCTCTGTGCAGTGTGCAATTGGTCAGCTGGGTGTGGCAGTTTTAGGCTATGCCTTTAAAATTTAGGTGCAGATTTTGAGCAGAATAGTAGAAAAATACAAACAATTCACTACTGGGTGTAGAAAGGATAACAAAATATTATTCTAAACGAATTTCATTGGCTAGAATGTGTGGGATGGATGCAGATGTACCATAACAATCTTACACATTCCACTTCATTCCTTCTTTTCTCCTCTGGTCTGGCTGTTCTGCTGGGGAGGATAACGCTTTGGACCTTGCAGATAAGGATGCTAACATTGCTGCTTTGAACTAGCATTTCTCCTAATGGCTTCTCTTTTCTTCTAATTATAGGGGGAAAGGAGGTGGTTTTGGGAGGAGTGGAGTAGCTTCCCTGGTCATTTTGACTGGGGGGTGGGGGGTTTCGTGCTATTTCCTGATTGAAATACCTGTATGATATTGTAAATCCTGTATATTTTGTACATAAGCATTGCATTCCAATATAGAGTGTAGTTTTTGCTTTGTAAATACAGCCTTCATTTGCTTCCAATTGAGCTGGTCATGCCTAGTTAATGTAATTGGGAAATTCCAAACCACTACACTGGGGAATCATGCAATCTGCATGAATCCAGCAGCCACTCTTGTTCAGAACAGCAGCTGCAATACATTCTTTGGGAGAAACTGGCTGCTCTTGACTTGGATGTAGGTTTTGATGGATTAAAAACTGTCTGGATGGCCAAGTCCAATGAGTGATGGGGAATGGACTTAAATCTAGTTGGCTACTGGTCACTAGTTCCCCAGGGCTCAGTATTGGGACCAGTTCTCTTTAATGTCTTTATCAATGATCTGGGTGAGGGGATTGAGTGCAGTCTCAGTAAGTTTGTAGATGACACCAAGTTCTTGATCTGCTTGAGGGTAGAAAGGCTGTACATATGCACATATATAGGCTAGACTGATGGGGTAATGGTATGAGATTCAACAGAGTCAAGCACTGGATTCTGCATTTTGGTTACAGCAACCCTATGCAATGCTACCGCCTTGGAGCAGAGTAGCTGGAAAGCTGCCTGGCAGGAAAGGACTTGGGGTTGTTGGTCCAGAGCTAGCTGAACATGAGCCAGAAGTGTGCTCAGGTGGCCAAGAAGGCCAACAGCATCCTGGCCTGTATCAGGAATAGTGTGGCCAGAAGGAGTAGGAAAGTGATCATGCCCCTGCATTTGGAACTGGTGAGGCCACACCTTAAATTCAGTGTTCAGTTTTGGGCCCTATCAACGATGGAGATTGGAGTCAATACAGCTGACCAATATGATCGAATATTGTTCCTTTATTGTTCCAGTGTTGCAGGCCTATGGTGCAGGCCTATGGTGTGAGTATGGCACAGTAAAGTAAAGCATGGAAGAAGAAGGGAAAGGAAAGGCAGAAGTGCCTAGCAAGGGAACTTCTACAACTTATATAAACTCGGAGTGCCTCGTTGGCATGGCCTCATTGGTTCCCTATGAGTGACCACGCATCACACTATTATAGATTATTGGTCCAACTACTGATGACACGCGAGGTTTGTTGATGCAGGTGCATGTCCTGTTGTCCCAAGATAACTTGCTGTGTTTACAGCTACCAGTGCCTTGCTTTAGTTACATGCTGCAGGCACAGCTCTGTTTGGTACACTGGTAGCTGGCTCTGCACTTACGCTGAGCATGGCCTACCACCATGTCAGGCTCTAGGCCTGCACTGCCAGATTGCTCACACTGCTTGTCACTGGCATTGCCACAGGGCCCCTCAGTATGAGAAAGAATTGAGGTGCTGGAGCGTGTCCAAAGAAGTGTCTAGAGAACAAGTGGAGCAACTAGGGGAGCTGAGGGAGCTGAGGTTGTTTAGTCTGGAGAAAAGGAGGCTGAGGGGAGACCTTTTTTGCTCTCTACAACTCCCTGAAAGGAGGTTGTAGCGAGGTGGGGGTTGGTCTCTTTTCTCAAGCAGCAGGTGACAAGATGAGAGAAAAACAGCCTCAAGTTATGACAGGAGAGATTCAGATAGGACATTAGGGAAAACTTCTCCACTGCAAGTGTAGCCAAGCACTGCAACACACTGCTCAAGGAAGTGATTAAATTGTCATCCCTGGAGGTATTTAAAAGACATGCAGATGCAGTTCTTAGGGTTGTGACTTATTGTTAGAGTTCATAATGCTAGATTAATGGTTGGAGTTGATGAACTTAAAGGTATTTTTCACCCCAAACAGTTCTATGATTCTGAAATTACTCAGATGGTCTTTTCGCTGTTTGTGCATCTGTACTAGATTGTAGGAGAGAAACAAGAGTTGTGAGATGTAAGACACATTGGGCAGCAACAACTAATACAGTGCCCTGTTTTTATTTCACTTGTTGTGAGGCATGGTGGTTCACAGGTTAATGTTGAACAAAAAGATGAACTTTGGAAAGGTAAGTAAATCTGGATGAGAAAGTCTAAGAGAATTAAGTCTAACTTCAGTACCACTCTAATGGTGGGAGGAACTAATTAAATCTCTTGAATATAGAAATTATCCACACAGGAAAAAAAAAAGGCAAAAAATGATTATACAAAAGAGAAAAGCCAAGCAAGTCCATGATGATTGACTAATAAAAGGGAAAAAGTAGTTGTCAGAAATGGCATACAGAGTAGAGCTTGCTCTGCTGTACCTTATTAAACACAGTGTTGTGCCTCAACTAGACATGAAAAATAACACACTGTTTATAAAATAGTAGTAGACATGCTTGAAATGGCTGGCAAGAGTGGGGTGTTTATCTAGGCAGTGTGCTGCTTGCAATGAGGAAAATTCTGTGCCATGGATTATGTAAATGGTAGATAGGATTTGAATAAGAGTGGCTAAATCGGTCTAATAACTGAAAAATGGTGTTGATCTTCTTTGAAAAAGATACCTTTGCAGAGTAGTTCTTCTTTGTGTACTAAATATAGTGGCTTTTGAGCTGAGATGGTGGTGTGAATTGTGTGTGTATAAACTGAGGTGCAGTGAGGCAGTAGATTTTATGCCTTTTTCATGATGTATATTATTAGTATTTTAATACTTATATAACAAAATCTTTTGTAACTATTTGTAAAAGGAAATGAAGGTTGTATTGTAATAGTGAGCCTGATTAACTCATCAAGATATTCTCTTTTGACAAACTAGTTTTCATTTGAAAATTCTGAGAAGAATTTCTATTACCCATGTCTGCTTTCTGACCAGTCCTCCTTATGCCTCTCCTGCCGTGCTGAACTTTCTGAAGGTGTTGCAATACAACACAGACAGTACTCTACTCAAAAATGTGGTGAAGATCTTCATTTTTGCTCCAGGAAAAGAGTTGGATCAGTTTGATCATTTAGGCTGGAAAAGACCTTTTAAGATGGTCAGCGTTAAACTAATTGTTATTAGGTTATGTCATAAGAGGGCTATGTGTGCAGGTAACTGCACTGCAGGGAAACCACACTTCTCTCTGCCCTAGTAGCACACATACACCTCCTTGCTGTGGATTTATACATGAGACACACACCTGTGTGGAGAAGCCCTGGGAGGTACGCACTAATGTACTCCATCAGCCTCCAAGTCATGTAAGGTTCTGTAAGTTCATATTTGATTGTCACAGTTTACAAACCTCATGCATTACCCTAGGCTGCTGAGAGCTTAATGATCCCCTGCTACATGTAATATTAGGAAGTCTCAGCCAGATTAATTTGCAGTTTCCAGTTCTCTTTGCAAAGCAGCAAGCCCTTGAGGCTTTAGTTGCACTGTAAGAAATCAAAGCTGTAGTTATGTTGTTGTGTTGTCAATTTACTTTCTTTCATCTAAATAGTGAGAGACAGTCATTGAGTACAGACTAAAATATAAACTTCCAAATACACTTGAATGAGGCCAAATACAAATGTGAGTCACTGGCTTTGGCAGAATTTGCCAAAATTGCAAATAAGATCTGCTAGAAATAAAATATTTCCTGTGGAAAAGGTCTGTAGCATTTTGCAGCAAGGGCTACAAGAGCTGAGTATGTTTGCATTCCATCAAAGTGAGACAATTATGAGATGAATTAACTTCCATTAGTATTTTCTTCCTCATAATATTATCTAACTAAATAAAATATCAGTAGAAGGACACACAGATGATATTTCTGCTAATTAGCTAGAAAGGATGAAATAGAATAGAATAGAATTAGCCACGTTGGAAAAGACCTTTGAGATCATCGAGTCCACCCTATCACCCAGCACCATCTAATCAACTAAACCATGGCACCAAGTGCCTCATCCAGGCTCTTCTTAAACACCTCCAGGGATGGTGACTCCACCACGTCCCTGGGCAGTACGTTCCAATGGCCAATCTCTCTGAGAAGAATTTCTTCCTAACATCGAGCCTGGACCTCTCCTGGCACAGCTTGAGACTGTGTCCTCTTGTTCTGTCACAGGTTGCATAGGAGAAGAGACCAACCCCCACCTGGGTACAACCTTCCTTCAGGTAGTTGTAGACAGCAATAAGGTCTCCCTTGAGCCTCCTCTTCTGCAGGCTAAGCAACCCCAGCTCCCTCAGCCTCTCCTCATAGGGCTGTGCTCCAGAGCCCTCCCCAGCTTTGTTGCCCTTCTCTGGACACAGTCAAGTGTCTCAATGTCCTTCTTAAACTGAGGAACCCAGAACTGGACACCAGGATTCAAGGTGTGGGCTAACCAGTGCAGTGTACAGGGGCACAATGACCTCCCTGCTCCTGCTGGCCATGCTGTTCCTGATGCAGGCCAGGATGCCATTGGCCTTCTTGGCCACCTGGGCACACTGCTGGCTCATGTTCAGCCTACCATCAACCAGTACCTCCAAGTCCCTCTCTGCCTGGCTGCTCTCCAGCCATGTTGACCCCAGCCTGTAACACTGCATGGGGTTGCTGTGGCCAATGTGCAGAACCCGGCACTTGGATGTGTTCAATCTCATGCCATTGGATTCTGCCCATCTGTCCAGCCTGTTGAGGTCCCTCTGCAAAGCCTCTCTACCCTCCAATTAAGAATACTATTCTCAGAAGTAGCTTATGCATTTAATATTTTAGAAGCAATTAACTATTAATGAGGTTTAGGATAAGCATCTAATTGCCTTAAATTATAGAAGATAGGGGAAATTAGTTACTTTGGACAACTTTGAAATGTTGCCTCCCGTCTGGGCTCTGGAGATCTTCAATATCATAAATGGACAGGTCCTGTGTTTTGTAGGGGTTTTTTTAATGAAAAGGATACGGAAGTGATTTTCAACTTTATTGCAGTGATTCTGGCACCTGGGAATTGCCCTTGTTTCCCCTCCTCCCCCTCCCCCCCCAACTTTTCCACCATTTCACATGGCCACATGGCCAAATACTTTTCTACTTTCATTTACTTCATTTACTTTTCTACTTTCTTGTCTTTCATTTAGATAAACTACAAGATAAACTACTCAGCAAGACCTGAGTGAATTTATTTGAATCCTGTGAATACTAATTGAGGTTGTGCTATTCACACTATTCAGTAAACATCAGTTCAGATATATCTGCTTTTTTATTAAGTCTCATCTGTTTAGCAAATATTCCTGATGCTCTGTTTTCATCCTGTCTTGCTCATGCCTCCCTTCATTGCGTTTCCAACCTCTGGCAAAGCAAAGGCTGAAGAACACACTTCTCTGGAGTTAGGTGGCTGAATGGCTGGTGCGCATTTATGTTCTTTGAATCTGAGTCTGAAGTGGACTATAAACTAATCTTGGGACTGTCAGATAACTATTGGCTCATATAAAATTATTTTGGTTAGTTTCAGCATTAGTTTCTTTCGCACACACATAATTTACACACAGTAATGCATTTGAAATGTTAAAATGATGCTGCCTTGATTGGAGTATTAGAAATCTATAGGAAAGAGAGGGACTGCTGATGTGTTTCTCATTTTGCTTGTGTTATCTTTTCAAGGGTGATGAAATCCAAAGGAAACTTGCATCTCATGGATAATAGAAAGTAAAAGAGGCAAGCTGGATTTAGAAACCATCATAAAGCAAGGGCTTCTGCAGCTTCTCTCTTTCTGTGTTTTACTTTTCACATTCAGTTGCTCTATTAATACAGTTCTGACTCCAGGTTGCCTGGCTTGGGTGGCCTTTCTCTGTTGGAACCATTTAGAATATCATTGGCTCCTCTCAGTTATTCTCTTCTGTACAGCTCTGAGAGGAAGGACTTCACAACACAAACTCAATCCCTCCTGTGTCAGTGACTGAATTTTGAAGCACAAATCTTTCATCCTTGTATTTTTCAAAATGCTGCTGCCAGATGGAACTTTTTCACTTTGCTGACAAATGCTTTGTGACTATGGAAAGCAGCAAGAAGTGTTTAGATCCCTAGTTCAGGTGTCTTTCCATTAAAATTGGGAAATTGTTTTTCCCTATACGATTAGTGGTTGATTTTTTTCTAGAGGCAATAAGGGAATTAGACATCTAACTCCAGAAGAAAACAGCAGAAGTTGGCTGTAGAATGCTGTAAAATCAGGGACAATTCAAATCCTACTTTGCTTCTTGCTGTTGAGTTGCATGTATCTGTCAGTCTTACTCTATACTGTCCATCTTACCCGTTTTTCTTGAGTTACTTGTGAAATATCTGGTTTTGTGTCTCACTGCTGGTTTTCAGTATGTTGAATCTCCTTGTTTTCAAAAAAAGTCAAACACTGAAATGGATTCATGCTGCTTCTGGTCGGTAATTCTAACAAATAAAAGCACTACAAACATAGGATCTGGAAAGGTGTGCTTATCAGTGTCATAGAACGAGGACTTAGCCTTTCCCAGAAATGATCTCTGAAGTAGTCACTGCTTTTCTTAGTGAGTATTAATTTTTGTGTTGGGATAGGATTACATGGGCAAGTATAGATAACTGAATTTGTTCATTTATATTTGTAAGTAATGTAAACAAACATTCCATATCTATATGAATGTATTTGTGACCTTTTCCTGTGGAGAGCTAGGGTGCATAACATAGCAGTGATGTGTGCATGTGTTTGAGTAGTCTTTATTCTCTGCAGCCTCAACCTTACTTCCCCTGTTTTTATTCCTCTGTGGTACATGGACACCAAGCCTCTCATTTATTTACCTATATAGTTCCATGTACATTTATATGTATGAAGAGCCACGTATGCCTCAAAATACCATCTTTACTACTCTAAATACGTCTCTGCTACATCTAAAATATCACCTCTCTTGGTATGCAGGTTAGAAAAGGTAACATTACACTGCCCATTTCCTGTCAGCGTTGTAAAGTATTCTGCCAGCAGCCATTGATTTTTGTGAATCATTTGTGGTGTATGGAGAGTAGAGATTTGGGAACTGTTGAGACACCAATCACAAGGTGTTATGGAGTGTTTTTTTTCACAACTAGTAATCATTTTTACCAGTGAAACATTTTTACTGTGTAGTCTTATACTGCTGTTAACTGTTGAAAGGTGTGACCATAGAACACAGGTCTGAGCTTAGCCTAGGCAAACTGTGTCATCAAGTCCACCTCTAGTTTCAACAAGCACCTGCAGCCGAAGAGATGATTGTGATTTTGAAAGGGCTTACCCCATACAGGATGAATTTAGAAAGGCTGATAAAAACCTGGGAGCATGTGAGGAACAAATTAAAAAAGGTAAGGATGATATTTCATGGGGTGATATAAAATTGAATTGTGGTGATATTGTTGTTAGCTACATCCCAGCAATGAGAGCTTTAGGAGTGGAGTGCTAAAGCATCATTCATCTAGAAAAAAGAAGCCACAATAATCATAAGACTATGATGCTACTTTTAAAAGAGATAGAATGGAAGCTAGTTTGAGGGTTTGTGATTACAATTGTGCATTTTTTTTTTTTGGTATTTTCTTTTAATTTACGTATTATCTATATTGCAATCAGAGTGATAATTAATGCTGAGTTCTAGGTATTTCAGACCACTGTGCAACACCTCTTTGCTCTGTTAATTCTATTGGCACTACTGAGTTATTTATTCAAGCCCTGAGAGGAGACAATGATTCTGTGGAAAAAATCCCTGTAGCAAAAGTGGATCACGCTTACCTCTTCATGTAGAGCTGTGAAAAAAATTAGGTCAGTTTGTCTTGGCAAGCCTCTAGACAGTGCTAGATACTTGATTGGTGTTTTTAAGTGAGTATCATGAACATAGAGAAGCTTGGTATGTGATTCCTTTAAACCATTTAGTAAATAACCTCTTTAAGAAGAACCTGCATCTTCAGTGTATTTTAGAGGAAATGCTACCAGAAGTTTAATTTCTCTGTTATTGCTTTCAAGAGAAAGAAGATAAAAGCAGAAGAGTAGGCAGAAAATAAAATAGATAAGATTATTGAGATCAATATTAGCATCATAGTTTGTGACCAGGAAAATACAGGATCAATGCTGGAAGTTCAAATGCTTGTTAATTTTTTGACGGCATTTTCAAAACCTCATGTTATGAATAGGTAGTTGGGGAAGACATATTGTTTCATCTTTGATAACTAGGACTTGGTGTCTAAAGGTACCAAAAGCCTGAATACAAATCAGAGGGGAAAAATATTTGGCAATCATTTCAGAAATGTGATTGAAAACAGTTGTGATGACATTGAATTAGTTGATCACAGTATAACTAAGGTTGGAAGAGACCTCGAGGATCATCGAGTCCAACCTGTCACCACAGACCTCATGACTAGACCATGGCACCAAGTGCCACGTCCAATCTCCCCTTGAAAACCTCCAGGGACGGCGACTCCACCACCTCCCTGGGCAGCACATTCCAATGACGAACGACTCTCTCAGTGAAGAACTTTCTCTTCACCTCGAGTCTAAATTTCCCCTGGCACAGCTTGAGACTGTGTCCCCTTGTTCTGGTGCTGGTTGCCTGGGAGAAGAGACCAACCCCTTCCTGGTCGCAACCACCTTTCAGGTAGTTGTAGAGGGCAATGAGGTCACCCCTGAGCCTCCTCTTCTCCAGGCTAAACAATCCCAGCTCCCTCAGCCTCTCCTCATAGGGCTGTGCTCAAGGCCTCTCCCCAGCCTTGTTGCCCTTCTCTGGACACGTTCAAGTGTCTCAATGTCCTTCTTAAACTGAGGGGTCCAGAACTGGACACAGTACTCAAGCTGTAGCCTAACCAATGCAGAGTACAGGGGCACAATGACTTCCCTGCTCCTGCTGGCCACACTATTCCTAATGCAGGCCAGGATGCCATTGGCCCTCTTGGCCACCTGGGAACAGTGCTGGCTCATGTTTAGGCAGCTGTCAATCAGTACCCCAAGGTCCCTCTCTGTTTGGGAGCTCTCCAGCCACTCTGACCCCAGCCTGTAGCTCTGCATGGGGTTGGTGTGGCCAAAGTGCAGCACCCGGCACTTGGACTTGTTGAATGCCATCCTGTTGGACTCTGCCCATCTGTCCAGTCAGGCGAGGTCCCTCTGCAGAGCCTTTCTACCCTCTAACTGACCAACATCTGCTCCTTGATGCTAAGGTTTTTCTGACTGCTGGAAACAACTCTTTTAGAGCACAGCATTTTCTGAATGTCTTGGAAAATCTCTTTTGGACCTTGACAACTTATTTGGGAGATGTCAGCTTTAAGGTTCAAAAAGCTTGGCATATAAAATTCATCTTGGAATCGAAAATCTGGAGCAGCTTTCCTGGCAGATGCTTCTAGCAACATCGCAGAAAACTTGCACTCTGTAGGTGAAGGGGTTTTCACACAGTTGTCTAGTGCTAGATTAATCTGTAGACACTATTCCCTAGCTGTTTGGCATTAGGGCAAGTTAAGAAAGAAGGAATCAAGGTCCCATGAAGAGATAGGTGAATCTCGACAAAAGCAGCTAAGTTAGAGCACTACAAACTGCTCTTGGAGTAGCAATCTACTGGCTGTTTTCTTACTTTTTGACAGATACTTTTTTTCTTTTTGTTATATGAAAGCTCTGGACAAAGACTGTGTAAGCCATTGAATCAGTGGTAAATTTCAGGCAGAGACACAAATCATCAGTTTGTCTGATTGATCTCATGGAGTCTTGCAGCCATTAGTGGAAGGAGGAGAGAAAGGTTGTGTGCCTCGTTCTCAACACAAATTTCTCTGAGGCTCTCAACAAGTCAGTTACTTACTCTATATACATCATTGTCATGAATGTTACAGAGAATTAAAATAACTGTTATCTGTTTAAATGAGAAATATGTGTGTGTTTTCTTAACCTTAACCTTTCCCAGTGCTTTCTTTTGTCTCAGTGCTGATACCTATACCTTGTAAAACCATTTGCCAAACAGAACCTCTTTTTTGCCTAGCATATAGGTTATTTGCTTTTTGACTTTTTCTGTGCCCCTGGAAGGCAAATACAAGATCTCTGCTGCTGCTTTTACTCATAGATGATGACTTATAATTCTTTTAGTCTGTTTGAGGACATTTTTTGTTGTCCTTGTAGTGTAACAGATCACACATGCAGAACTTAGATTAGACCCAGTGGTGCTGGTGAGAAACAGGCATGGAAGGTTAAGACAGGGTACATCAATGAAAGAGCTTGAAGCAGGAGGATGTCTGTATTCTGTGACAGGCTTAGCTGCAGCCACTCTGGTGGCCACCAGCTGTGTGGCTACCACACCTGGAGTCTTATAAGAGGGGGGAATATACCCCGTGTTAGCTCCATCTGGTGTTATCTGCATGGCACACTTTCTTTTCTACACTGCTTTCCCCAGTTCATTCCTTGTTAACGATTTACTAGGCATTTGCTCAGCCTCTGTGTTTTGCAGCCCACGCTAAGGTCTGCATGGTATTCTATTTAAGCAGTTTAAAACTTGGCATACATATACACAAGCAACATGCAGCTAGTTCATTCTGCATTTTTGTAAAGTAATTTCTCATTAACAATTCTGTGTTAGTTGGATAAATGAGTGTGTTGTGATGTATTCACACTGTGCTGCTTCTAAGACAAGTGATTCTCTTCAGTGTAGTGCTAGAAGAATGATTCTCTTCTAAACTGTCCTACATCACAATGGAGACAAGATGAATTGTACTCTCTTCAGACTTTGAAATGTGAAGCCTGTAGGTGTTTGGACAATGTTTAATAAATAATTCAGTAAAAACATTAGGTGCAAATCTACTGATGATATTTTTCAGGTCTGAAGAAATCCTGTAAGAGTTTTGTACCTCTATGTGCATCACTAATTTAAAGTATTTTGTATGATCTCAGCATCATGGAAAACATCAGGTTGGAAGAGATCTCACAGCTCATCCAGTCCAACCCTCAACCCAGCACTGCAGGGTCAACACTAAACCATGTCCCTAAGCACCAGCTCCATACACTGCTTGAACACCTCCAGGGATGGTGACTCCAGCACTGCCCTGGGCAGAACATTCCAATGGCTAAGATCCCTCTCTGGGAAGAAATATTTCCTAGCATCCAACCTGAACCACCCCTGCTGCTGCTTGAAACCATTTCCTCTGCTCCTGTCCCTTGCCACCAAGGAGCAGAGGCTGTCCCCTCCTTACTCCAACCTCCCTTCAGGCAGTTTTAGAGAACATTGAGGTCTCCCTGAGCCTCTTCTTCTCCAGCCTGAACACCTCAGCCCCTCCTCATAGCCCAGATGCTCCAGGCCTTTCTCCAGCCTCATTGTCCTTCTCTGGACAGACTCCAGACCCTCAGTGTCCCTCTAGTAGACAGGTGCCCAGAACTGAACATAACACTCAGGGTGTGGCCTCACCAGTGCCAAGCACAGGGAGATAGTCACCTCCTGTCCCTGCTGCCCACTGTGGCTCCATTCACCACCACTCTTTGGACCTGGCCATCAGTCAGTTTTTTATGCAGGGCAGAGGGCACTGAGCCAAGCCTTGTGCCAGGAGTTTCTGAAGGAGAATGCTGTGGGGGACAGTGTCAAAGGCTTTACTAAAGTCCAGGTAGACAATATCCATGACACTTCCCTCATGCCCTACACAGGTCACCTTGCTGTAGAGTGGGTGCTGGGCTGGGGCTACATCAAGGGTGGGTGCTGGCCTGGGGCTGCCTTTCACAACCCCCTGCTGACTAGGCCTGATCTCCTGGTTGTCTTGTAAGTGCTGTGTGCTGGCACTCAGGATGCCCTGCTCCATGACCTTTCCTGGCACCAAGGTCAGACTGACAGGCCTGTAGCTCCCTGGATCATCCTTCTGGCCCTTCTTGTAGATGGGCTTCACATTTGCTAGCCTCCAGTCAACTGGGGCCTCCCTGGTTAGCCAGGACTGGTGAGTGTTGATACCAGAATCAGAAAGAAATACACAGGAAGAAATTCACTTGATACAGTGACTAAGTAGATGTAGATACATTAATGATTTCTTAATCTGTAACCTGAACTTCCAGACACTTCTGCTGTCCACAAAATCTTCATGCAGTTTGTGGTGCCCTACTGTGTGCCACTAGGCATGCTCAAAGCCAATTAATTTTGACATGAATTGCTCTGCATCTGACTCCTTGTTTTCAGCTCCTTTGGCATTCACACAATAGACATCATCCTGACTTTCTCACCTGTAAACCCAGATGTTAGCAAGATGTTAAAATGTCCTTTCAAAGAGCCACTGAAAAACACTAAGGAGCATTTTCAGGTTTTGTCAAGTGTCTTTTGTATGACCTCTTTCAGACTGAGAGAAGCGTTTGTGTCGGTTAGCTTCATCATGTTTCCCCACTTGTGCACACTGGTTTTCTACTGGAAAAGACCTTAACTGACCTGACAGAAAATTTTGGGAAAGATGACTCATAGGCTTTTGCTTTATCTAAAATGTCAATGTCTTGAAAACTGTTTTACATTTGGGAAGCATCCATTTCACTCTTTCTGGCATAGACAACATGAAGCCCTGCAGCCAAGGAATGCTTCTTGACTTAAATTAGCATTTTGAGGATATTTCACTTCCTTCTCTTGACACTCTTCTACTTACAATGGCCAGAAAACAGTGAGGATTCAAAACTGCCTGTGCTTTGTGTTTGAATCATGAGGAGTAGAAAAATGTTGGTCCAAACTCCCTCAGGCAGGGGAGGGTCCAGGATTTCTAAATATTCTCCCAAGTTCTTATTATCAGGCTATGGAACAGAGAGGGTTAACACATTATAGATTCCCTTGTCTGCTATGTGTAGGAGGACTTAGCATATAATATTCCTCTAGTGCTTTCAAATGCTTTCTACCTTAGCTTGCTATTCACTAAAGAAGCTGTTTAAATGAGCATTTTCCAGATAGAAGGAGGTGATTTTTCCTGTTGCCCTGACACCTGCAGCTTAGAATCACCATCTGTACTCTGTTGCTGCCTCACAGAAATTGGTGGCTGTTTAATTTAACTTTTTTCTCCCATCATTTATTTCCACATATGGAGGTAGCAGCTTTACCAGGAGATAATAGGAAGTTATTAACTTGTTTCACCTTACATTCCCACAACCACATGCTGCTGTTTCTTATAATAACCTTGGCTGCACAACATGGCCCTTTGTGAGATCTTTAGTGTGTTATGTAGTTACGTTGCGACTGCAGAATGGATATGGAGTGTCCTTGCATTGCCCTGCTAATCTACCATGGTGATTGGGATGTTGTTTGTGTGATATTTCCCTCCTTTTCTCATCTGATAAGATTTAATTCAAAATTATCTGTTTCCTTTTTCTGTAACACTACAGAACCACTGTAGGAATAGGGAAAGTTCTGTGAGTGAACCTGCAGAGACATGAGAGGTAAAATTGATGGAAATAACATCAGTTTCCAGCAGCAGAGGTCATTGGAATTTCTTCAGTGGTTTTAATGGGGCAGTTAAGAATAATATTTTTTACAAAATTGTTTTAACATGCTGTGGTTGCAGGTAATTTTTAAAGGCACTGCAAAGGAAGATAAACATGTTTATTTTCTTTTTAATTATATATCATTAGCTGTATTCTTAATATTGCAGCTTTCCTTTGTCAATTCCTAGATAAACTAAATAGAATAAAGCATTCAAAAAGTGTAGTGAAGAGAGAGGCTTTGAATTTTAAACTAGAGAACGTATTCACCATAGGCATTTAAATTGTCTTTGTTAACATTTACTCCTGAGTTGAGCTCATTTCAAGATGAATTCCTCTAACTGGCAGATTATATCAGGAAATCCAATTTGCCATCTGTGGGCAGAGTTTTTTGTGGCGAGATACCTGTATAAAAAAATGGATCTTTATCATCATGCTGTGTTTTGAAGGAAAGGTCAAAATTTTCTGGTCATGCAATTCAGCCTCTCAAATGAAAATGGAGTGTAGCTAATTAAGCTATGTGAGATCTGACCCTGGTTTTCAAGTTGTCCTTTCTTGTTCAAAAAGTGACTCATTAGGAATTATTAAGAAGGATATATTAGTGATAGTTAAATTAATTTCTGGAAGGTGGGAAGTTGCCATTAACAGATGGAGACCTATATGGGGATTTGAATACTTCCTGATAATGACAGTGGGTCACAAGCAATGGATGCCTCCACTCTATTTCCTGGTACTTGCCAAGTGATTGCAAATTCTTTGGAATGCCTTAGAAAAGATCAGCATGTGCCTTCCCTTTTGTTTCATTGAGACATCCACATTTCATCCCATGACAATGCTGCTTGATCTATCTGCCCAACATTTTGTTACCCTGAATCACATCAACAAAGTGAAGATTGTAATGTGGGAGATAAAGGGAGGAATTACTTCCATGGATTGATGTAAGCAGTTCATTGGTTCATTGTGGACCAAAACTTCTTTAGAGAATGGCACAAATATTTGTGGTGTGTTTGAGCATTTGATTCTACAGCAGATCTGTAAATTAGCTGAAAGATGTGTAAAAATCCAAACAGTCAGGTAGCTCCCTCTTGGCTACACACATAAAGTGGCTTAGAGGCATAAATTATTCCTGCTGAGGTCAATCATAATTTATGCTGCTTTGCTTCTGCATCTGCTATTCTGACGAAGAAGAATATAAAGAACAATTGCATCTGAAGAAAAAATTCCCTCTTTGCATCAAACTTTTTTCCCTTTGGGAAATCTGTGGTGACAAATGGTAATCTGAAGAGCTTCAGCTGAAACTGGCAGGTCGCAGAGGAAAAGGGCTTCAGATGTAATTTTGAAGGAGAAGAATAAAGGACCACAGCCTGGCCAGTTGAATCTTAGAGATCTGCAGAGATGTTATCCAGAATGTGTTCTGTCCATTTCACTGTGTAAAAGTGTGAAGTACAAATAAGCAATAGTAAAAAATGGCCACAGGATGCCCAAATGAATCTCTCTTCCTACAGTGTCACATTAAAAATATAAATAGAAAACAGTAAAGAAATTCCAAATTCAGTGTCTGGAGCCACTTCATTGCAGTCAAACTTCATGACTGATTTTCCACTGATGGCTGCTTGGAGGTGAAAGACTTGCTTATTGCTTGGGAAATCTATTTGCAGTTGACGGTGATTAAACTGGATTCAGCTCTTTGAAACACTGAGCTATTGGCAGAGCAGTGTTCCAGGTATATCATTATTCTCAAGATTTTTGCTGTTTCTTGGGCTATAGTATTCCAGGTCTAGTGAAGGCCCATATGATTTGCAGATACAACCTTTTTGGTGGATTTTGTACAACTGGAAACAGTTCTCATTTTAGGTGACATGATCTCAAGTGTGATGACAAAATGGCTAAGGAACAGATTGCTTTGATTTTGCTGAGTATCTGGTAATTGTTGTTTGAAGGTATTGGGTAGGGACCACAGGAAAGCAACAGAATCTAGCCTTGTCCACGTGAAAGCCCTTGGGTTGTTTCTTCATCACCCTACTGGAATACCTGTCACAGAGTTGTGTGTCACTATGATGCCTGCCGTGATTGGAAAGCTCTGGAATCTTTTTTGTTTACATTAGTAAAATCCATCCTGTCAGGTATTTCTATCTAATAGCTTTAGGTAGACTACCACCCTTGAGAGCATAAGAACTTCTAAGCAGCTGGATAGGTAATAGGAGATACCCTTATGTAGTCTAAAAAGTGTGATTTTAAACTGCCCAAACTAGCAAATGGTGACTTGAAGTCAAGTGCTGAGAATGTATTGCAGGGAACAGGAAATCTTCTACCACGTCACATTTCTGTAGCTGTCATGCAAAGGCCAATTGAAACATGGAGTCCAGATCCTTGTTTTATTGTGGGTCTGCACAGAAAAGGCTACCAGGTGGTACCTGGCAAAGCCTGCTCCAAACTCCTGGCAGTAAAATGTATTCACTACGCCTGTTGTAGGGTTAGGATTTGCACTCTTCCCCAACAAGTAGCGATTCACCCCCGGAATGGAGAGATACCTCCAGGATAAATCACCAGACGAGCTGTCTCTGTCCGGAGAAGGAAAGAGACTCAGTTCTTTTGAATATTCCCGTGTTGTGAAATTAAAGGCACAAGTGAGGCCAAAATATCAACAGCTAGGCTATTTATTACATAAACAAAGTGGAAATAAGAAGGGGGGAGGGAGAAAATAGAGAGGGAGAGAGAGAAGAGGAAAGGAATTAGAAAGAAGGAATAGGGGGAAGAAAGAGAAGGTAGGAAAGGGATTATATTACCAACGGTCAGAGGTAGAGAGAGGGTTTTCAGAGTCCAAGATCCATTGTGTTGCCCCGTGATGTTTCCAGTGTGTGGTGCCGTCTTCTTTCTTCTGACCCACCCCCCATCAATATTGCCGGGTATTCAAGTGTTCCCTGCCCCTAGCCAGGTGCCTACTAGGAATACGGTGCAACTGGCCCTGGGAGCTTGGTGAGTGAATCATTTTCACATGTCTCAAGCCTCTAGTTTGAGGTTTTTAATTTCCTCAGGAATACTATACTACCTGGCATAGTCTAATAACTCCCTTCCCAAATCTTCCCATGTCCTGAAAGAAAGTGGGGTATTAGCTATTTCTTTTTGGAGCTGGATACCTCTTATTTTAAGCGAGTCAGGGAGACCCCTGATCAAAGGAGTCATTCTGTTTGCATCCACCAGGAGAGAATGGGGGGATTCAAAATGATGTTTTAGTTTTCTTTCATATATCATTTGCAAGCATGCAGCCTTTTGCACATTCTCCATTATCTGATTCATCCCTCCCTGTAGAACTACAGGTTCCCTTCTCTCCTTTGGATCAAACTCCCCTGCCCAATAGGCAGCTCGCTGGGTAAGGCTCCAGGGTCCACTCCTGTTTTTCGTGGTTAGAAAAACGTTATCACCCCAATAGCCCATGGCTTCAGCTTCTGTTAACATAATCTGATCGCCTCCAGTTTGTGAAACTCGCCACACATATTCCACCTCAGATTCCCCAGCAGAGCGTGCAAATTCTTTACGAATTTTGGCTAGCACAGTGTAGGAGAAAGGTGCATTTTAAGTTGTGATAGTGGGGGTAGTTTCCCCATCCTCATGTAAAACTTCAGTTTTAATGAGAGGTTTGACATGCACAGCAGCTTCCTTAGCTGTTGTCAATTCTGCCCGAGGGTACACAGGGGCAGACTCCCGGTAATTCACATGATGTTTTGAGTCCAAATACGAATTTTGCCTCCTCTCCTTTTCCAATTGAATTTTAAGATCTGCCGCTACGTCTTTCAAAGTGGCAACATGGCTTTGTAGTGACAAAACTAAGTCCTGCAAGGAGGAGATAGTTTTATTATCTTGCTCATGCCTTTCCTCTTTCTCCTTCACTGAAACAGCTAAACAGGCACCTAAAACCACACAAACAAAAGCTTTGTCTTTTCTGGCTTTTGCTCTTGCATCTTTCTGCAGGGCCACAATTCTATCAGCCACACTCTGGAAATTATGCCAATTTTCACGGGCCCAGTCAAGTACTTGTACAGATGGGCGGGCACCGTGAGCTTCTAAAAGGTTAAAAAGCCTCTCACTCCGGGCCATCTCTTTTGTTTCACAAAGCATTTCTTAATAGGGCACTAAGTTTCACAGGGAATTCAGATCAAAAACACTGTTTGTACCAACAAAATCTTCCCTGGAAAAATGTACACCTTTAAAAGCTTACTCCAAAATAATCTTCTCCAGGAAAAATACACAATAGATTTTTCAGGAGAGGTCACACACAAGAAAAGACAACCAATCTGGGCTTCTTAAGGAAGTAACACAATTTCCCTGAGAGAACCCACACTTGCAAAAGCTTCTCAGCTTTTGTACCTCAAATTTTATGTTACACCAAGACAAGAACCCTGTGTTTCTTAGGGAAGAGTCACTCTGTTTCCCTGAGAGAACACACACCTGCAAAAGTCTCTCAACCTTTGCTTCAATACTGAGCTTCTCGGGGAAGCCACACTATCCCCGAGAGAACACACACTTTACAAATATCACAAAAAAACCAAAACAGGGTACTGAGAATTCTTGGGGAGGCCACACTATAAAATCAACGTTTGTACCCCAGTTAATCTTCCCTGGGAAAGCACACACATTTAAAGCAGGGTAGAGGATTCTCGAGGAAGTCACACTATAAAATCAACATTTGTACCCCAGATAATCATCCCTGAGAAAGCACACACACTTAAAGCTTTTGAGAACTCCCACACAGTACCTACACACACACACATTTCGGGGTTCTCAGAAATGCAATAGTTTTGCTGTGAGACTTTCACTGCACAGGTATCCTGCCAACTACGCCATTTAAATGTCTCAGTCCGGAGAGGGAAGGAGACTCAGTTCTTTTGAATATTCCCGTGTTGTGAAATTAGAGGCACAAACGAGGCCAAAATATTGACAGCTAGACTATTTATTACATAAATAAAATGGAAATAAGAAGGGGAGAGGGAGAAGATAGAGAGGGAGAGAGAGAAGAGATAGAGAAGAGGAAAGGAATTATATTACCACACCCCTCATCCCCCCCAAGACAGTTTGAGTCTGTGGAGGAAAGGTGCTGCAGGAGATGCTGGGTTTGTAGAAAAACGGTGCTGAAGCTTTGGCTGGAGGAGAGATGTGGTCCCTCTGGGCAGCTTCTTCAGCTCCATGAGTGGCAGCAAGTGGGACTTAGGACACGGAGAGAGGGTTCAGTCTGCTTCTCCCAGGCTCCACGGCCTCTTTTCTCCGACACAGCTTTGGCCCGGGCTTTTCCTTCCTCCTCAGTGGCATGGTCCTTCTTCTGCGTTTTTTTCTTCTATTAAGCCAGTAGTGGTCAAGTCTTTTATACAGTTTTTAGTCCTTAGCTATGTGTCCAAGCATCGTCCCTCAGGAATCCAGGAGCCAGGAAATCCTCCTTAGGTAAATATCCAGGTATCATTCCCCAGGAAATCTTTCTGTGCATTTCTGTGTGTTTGGGCAGGGGTCAGGATGGAGGGGGAGGGGGCCTTCACCCCCTCGTCTCTATCTACCTGCCCACACACTCATTACACATCAGGAAACAGGTGGTGAATCCATTGTCTCGCCATCCTCCCTTCCTGGGGGTATCTGATAGCTGGAAATGATCTTGTCAAGAAGGTGTGATGGCTGGGTCCTTGGGCCATTGTTGTAGGCCAGCTGCAGTCCAGTGTTATCACGATGCAATCGCAAGGTGATTTGCATCCAGGATTGGTCTTTGCACCTTCTTTCCAGTGGCTCTGCCCAACAACATATTGTCTGGGCAAGCAGCAAGTGATTTTATCTTTGTTGAGTCACACAAGGAGTTTAGACTCTCACACAAGCTCAGAAAGATTTGGAAGCAAAAAGTGAACTAATTATGAAATTATAAGGCAATAAAACATGTACAAAATATATTTACATGCATTTACAGCTCAACAATCAGATGTACCACCCTGGGCACCCCAAAGAGAGACTGCTAGCAGCCTCCCCCCCTACCTCCTTTCCCTGGTACCATCAGAGAGACAATGTGAGTCAGCTGAACCAGTAGAAGCTCAAAAGAAAGATAAGGCAGAAAGCCATGCAAGCAAAAGCCACGGAGAGAGAAGCAGCAAAAACTGCACTGTCTGTGCAACTATGTGTAAGCTATCCAGCGAATGAGGAGGGTGATATAAACTTATCAGTTATTATTATTCTGTGTCCAAACCCTGATTTTATTTACAACTAGGAGATAGGCTGAAGTGCCAGCTCCAAACCATAACAATGCCTAATGTCAACACCTGCTAACTAGCCAGTGCTTTTTTTCTTGTTTCATCCTAAAGATACAGCCACCCTTAAATCTTTACATTCACTATGTGTGCTTGGAGGGTAGGGGGTTATTTGAAGAGGGGGTTTCTCTAGCTAGCAGCAGCTATCATTATTCTAACGCTACTGAACTAAGGCAAATTCATTATTAGGGCACCAGTTTATGGGATTTTACAGTAAACTCATGCATGCAGAGCTGATGTTTGGGGAATTTCTGACCTTTTATCCTTGACAGGTTCCTCTGGAACCAGTTATCTCAATACACTCTTACAGTAGACAGTTTCTCTTTCTGAGACCATCTTAGCCTAAGGTAAGCAGTGGCAGTCTACCTTTATACAATCAGTCACCAGAAGCATGTACAAAACATCCTGGGTTTATATTCCTTGGTATGTTAAGGAACTAATTCTACTAGACTCAGTCTCACAGGAATTTCATTTGTCTGATATATGTCATATGCCTATGAAAGCAGGAATTAAAAAAAATAACTTCAGGCCAACTCCAAGTTGTGTCCTACAAGGTGTAGTTGGAAAGTGAAATTCATGTCATCAAAGTTGTATTTTGGTGCCAGGAGTTGCTTGTGTCTTGTTGCTGCTGGATACATTTTACAGCTTCACTGTCTCTTTAGTTTTCACATTGTAAGCATTCTTAGCATGGGAAAGGCATTTTTATGTAGTATATGTGAAGTATTCTTCCTAAGAAGTACCTAATGATACTGGAGGTATTTGAAGTACATGTGTTGATGATAGCTTGCATGGATTGAAGAGTTTAATGGGTTATAATTTACCTGGGTTGTTGCCTGTAATTATTTGCCTAATCATTCTTGCTTTGCTTGGGTGAGTGATCTATTTTTTTCAGGAAGTCTGCCATGAATAAAACTAGCAGGTATGAAGTGTGGCCTTGCAGGTAGGAGTGAGGAAAGTAAAGGAAGAGAGTTAGAGTATACTTACTAAGTAGTATTTCCTGCCTTTGTCTCTTACGGCTCCATGACTGCTGTAGTTAACTTCCATGCATTGCATACTGAGGTTTCATCTCAGCTTGAGGAGGAACTTCACTACTGTGAGGGTTACAGAGCACTGGAACAGGCTGCCCAGAGAGGTTGTGGAGTCTCCTTCTATGGAGACTTTCAAGACCCATCTGGATGTATTCATATGCAACCTGCTCTGGCAGTAGGGTTGGACTCGATGATCTTCCAACCCTAACATCCTGCGATACTATGTATAGAAATACCTCAAACCCTGAATTAGTTTAAGCATTTCTCTGAATTTCAACTCTCTGATATTTGTCACTACATAAAGGTTAACTGTGCAGCCATTACAAGGAACAGAATGCCAGTTTTCTTCCTGCCACTTCCAAACTGAAGTTCTGTCTGTGACCATGTTGGTCAATTCAGGCAAGTATGAGCAGGTTTTTTAGAAGATCCAGGGACCGTCTTGTGTCAGGTCCTCTTTTTTTTTCTTCTGCTCCTTTTTATTTTTGAAAATATGACTATTTTTATATTCATTATACTATTATTTTTGAGAATATGAAGAAAAAAATAAAGGATCAGTTTGCATTATTAAAATTTACCTTCTTGAGACACAGTAAGACTTGTAGTTTACTGATACAGCCACTGCTCTGAGGACAGCTGCTGGAGGGGTGCAGAGTGCAGTATTCCTGAGCTGACCAATTCCTTATCACGCTGCCTAGAGCAAAACAATCACATTCCATGGGTGCCCAGAACAGCAGTCTCACCTTGGCACCCTGGGATTGGAGCATGCTGCAGAAGCCACCTTCTTGACACACTGGCACCTTTCACTGGGAAAAGATTTTAGCTTACCTGTGTGGTCGGGTTTTACTGGGTAAGGGACTGATAACAGAGTATGAAAAATAGGCACTCTGAGCACTCGGGAGTTAGGAACTCAAGAACAGCTTGGAGAGTTTAGGGCTGCCAGAGATGACTTCTATTAGTTTGCTGCTTCTTCTGGCTAGGGCTTCAGTGTAGGGATGCTGCTAGGGAAATGCTCAGGACTTCTGTTAGCTGCTTTGTCTGTTAAGGGCTTCCAGGACTTCTGCTGTTAAGTGGGACTCTTAGACTGTAACACTGGGGATTCTACAACACAGCAATAAAGGACTTCTGGGAGGACTTTTGAGATTCTCTGCTCTCTACATTTCTGGCATCTTGTTGCTATATGGCAGCAGGGTTGGTGCCTTCATTCATCACCCTCATTAAAAGAGGTCTGCAAATATACATTCAGCTCCCCTGGACCAGGGGAGCAGTAGTTTATGTTAGACTTGTGTTTTGTTAGTTTGAATTCAAAACTGAGCTATTTCCTGGTTAAATTGCTGATTTAATATCTAGCACAAAGACTTCTTTAACATCAGCGTAAGGAGAAAAAAGACACTTAGCTTATTTTCTCCTCACTTTCGTTTAGCCCATTAGGTCTGTTCTAGTTAGCTCTCCTAGGCAGCATATATCGTGTGTCATTCTTCACATTATTTTATAATGTGCTTTCTCAAAATTAGCAAAATTATTTGGGAATAAAATGAATAATAATAATGATTTCTCTAGTATTCATTTTGTTGGGCAGATGTGTTATCTCAGGATAAAGAATGCTAGCTGTTGGAAATGTGTCAAATTGCCAAGAGTAACATCTTTAATGAACCAAATGAGTTCATTTAGATTTTTATTTTTCATATATATATATATATGTATGTATGTATATAGTTTCATATTAGTATTTATGATCAAACAACTGTGCCTAGTACTTAGTTGCTTAGTATCTCTGACATCAATGCTGTGAAGTGCTAAATAACTCTAAGAAATACTGAACTCCTTAATGTGCAGAAAGAAGCAATTCTGCACTGGAAGTGTCGTTCCTGATGGCGGTATAATTTCTAATGAAGGATGAGCTTTTGCACGAAGATGGAAAAATTTGCATTTAAAATTCTCATCTGTTTATTTTTAAAAGGCAGTTTATGTCTGAAGGAGTGTCATCTACTGCAGAATGCCAAAATGAGAGCTTGAAGATTAGATCAGTTTACCATTTTCATCATGTACTGCTTGTACAATGAAGGTTTTGCTCCCGTTGGCACTCCTTTTTACATGTATTTGTGGTGTTCAGCATGTTTGGCTATGGTTTTCTTCCAAACTTTGTTTTCTTTCTCCATAAATAATAAACCAAGACAATGAAGCAAAGTACCTTTTCTATTCTGCACTCTAATTGAGTACAGCATATAATAGCATCTATTGCAATTCATTGCAGGAGTTGCTTCAGATACTGAATACTTTATTCAGCTGCTGCACTGGAACAAAAATCGTGTTTATGACTAGCTTTAGGCTCTTTCTGGGGGAAAGAAAGAAGAAGAAGAAAAGAAGAAGAAATTATGCATTTGAATATTGTTGCCTGGGTACTTCTTTTTTTACATTTTTCTTGCTACTTAAAAGAATTTAATTCATGAATCGGAGTTGTTTCTTCTTTTTGCTGCCTTTCCACAATACCGGATGTCATTTTTTATTCTATTTTTGATGTTTTCAGCCCTTACTATTCAGTCTCTGTATCATACCTGGGTATTCACTGTGTTGAAGTTCAATACAAATGGAATTCTAAAGACAAAAGTCTGTAGGTTGTATTTTATTAATGAGAGTATTATATTCCAAGTATTAAACCCTAGCAGATTTTACTTTGCAGTTGCCATTTGCTGCTGCAAATACTGTAAGACTTGCAGAAATCTAATAGTTAGCTTGGAGAGGAGGAGCCTGAGGGATGACCTCATTCATATCTATAGAGATGTGCAGGATGAGCACCAAGAAGATGGAGCCAGGTTCTGCTGGGTGATGCCCAACAACAGGATAAGGGGCATTGGGTGGAAGTTGAGGCACGGGAAGTTCCATGGAAACAGGAGGAAGAATTTTTTTCCCTGTGAAGGTGACGGAGCCCTGGAACAGGCTGCCCAGGGAGGTTGTGGAGTCTCCCTCTCTGGAGATATTCCAAACCCACCTGGATGTGTTCCTGTGTGATCTGCTCTAGGTGCTCCTGCTCTGGCAAGGGGTTGGACTGGATGAGCTTTCAAGGTCCCTTCCAGCCCCTAATATTCTGTGATTCTGTGAAAAGGTAACATAAAAATTTGAAGGCTTTTGGGACTCAGTTTCAGAGTAGCTCTTGCAGGTGACAACTGTAATTTTAAACTAGTCTCAGTCATTCTATTCTATTCTATTCTATTCTATTCTATTCTATATAGACCGGTCTCTTTTCACAATAAATAAAAAAAAATAAAAAATCCTTGGTCTGTCTTTTTAATGATTGATACTGTGGATTTTATTTTATTTCATTTTTTAAACTAAGGAATGCAGAAATCCCTATGGTACTGTCCAAGGCTGTTAATTCTTCAGACTTAGAACATAAATTGTGTCCTCCTTCAATTAACCCTAGAACAGATGGAGCAGAGTGATTCCAACCCTGCAAGGCCATCATTTTTCTATCCTTTCTTTGAATGTTTTTCTTGGGTACTTTCCTAAAGCAATAATTTTACTAATAACAACTGAAAATTACTGCATAATTCTCACATTTCATTTTCTGACCTTTTCAGCTGATCACACAGGAATTGTAGTACAGTGTCTTCTGTACAGTGTATTTATTAGAATAGAATAAACCAGGTCTCTTTCTGTGATATCAGTCTCTTTGAATACCATTTCTCTTATGCTCATTGCTGTCACAGTCTCATTTCCCCCAATTTAGCAGCTCTACAAGGCATTCAGTTCCTGTTGGAGGTGGGGGTTGGGTGAGATACTCCCCAGTAGCTATGATGTACTGGGGTCAGATGCTATGGTGAACATCTTCTAACTGCACGACGAGTGAAACTTCTCTCTCACAACTGCACTGCTGAATAAAGACAGAATGCTTTACTAGAGGTCTAGCAGAATGACTCTTTGCATCTGGAGAATGGGAAGGCTACAAACTGAAGCTGTCTAGAGTAGACCTTGGTAGCGGGAGGGGAATTCTGTCCCACCACACAGGAAAGAAAGAAAGATCAGCTCTGGATATGAAGAACCAAGTTATAGAATCATATAATTGTTGGGGTTGGAAGGGACCTCAAGGATCATCAAGTTCCAACCCCCCTGCTGTGGGCAGGGACACCTCACACTAGAGCACGTTGCTCACAGCCCCATTCAGCCTGGCCTTAAAAGCCTCCAGGCATGGGGCTTCAACCATCTCCCTGGCAACCTGTGCCAGTGTCTCACCACCCTCACGGGGAAGAACCTCTTAATATCCAATCTACTTACTTCTAATTTTGCTCCATGCCCCCCAGGTTGTATCACTCCCTGATACCCTAAAAAGTCCCTCCTCAGCTTTCTTGTAGGCCCCCTTCAATCACTTGAGCAGTATAAAAGCTTAGCTTTCCTTTGTTGTGCTGCAGATATTTGAGGTGCTTGTTATTACACTGTTCATTTTCATTAAACTACCTCTTTGCCCCTGTTGTACCTTAATAATGGCACAAACATCTTGTGAAGGTACAGAGTGACTGTTGAGGTGGGTGACTAGTGTACCTAACCCTTCAAGAGCTACACCCTGACTGCTCCTCGGCTTTTTACAGCTGGTACCAAATGTGAAGGATAAGGGAACTAGAGAAAGGTTTCTTTGAGTTAAAGGAAGAAAACGATTGTCCAAAAGTCAGCAAAAGACTGATTTTTGTGGGTCTTAGAAGAAGGGGGCAGAGGAAGATGGACATTTAAGGGCAGACCACCATTTTGTGCACAAAGATGTTAACACAACTGTAGCGTTTTACTGTGTCAATAAAACATTATGCCACCAGAAATTCCGAAGTGTGAAACATTTGGCTTTACATCATCTACAGGCAGATTTCTTAAAACCAAAGTGGAGCATGGTTCAGCCGTTCGGTTTCATGGCTGTTGTGTATATGAGTGTATTTAAAAAAAACCAACAAATTGGATGGATGTTAAGTTTGCTTTTAAGGGATTTTTGTTGTCATGTAGGCATGAGTGAGAAACAGTGTTAGACAATTCAGATTTTGGTTACAAATGAAGATCTTAAAAGTACTTCTCTAAAACTAGTTCTCAAATAACATTCTAGTGCTAGTTTCTCATAAACTGTTGCTACAACTCACTCTGTGCTTCTTGCTGTTTAATTACTCTTCGTTCTCTTCTTTGATGCCATTTAAGAAACTGGGAAAGATACCTGCTAAAAAAAAAAGTGCTTGTTGTGCCATATGGCACTTAAAATCAAAACTAAGGTCTGTAGTATGTGTGAGACCCTTCTTGCTTTCAAGTTAATTTGCTACCCTTGTCAGGCTTAGTGTCATGAGTTTCTGCAGTGGAATATTCTCTGTGCTAGTGGCTAGTAAGCCTTTTGTATTTTACTTAAAGAGGTTGATAAGTAGACAGTCAGTGTTTCAACCTATATTTTCCCCCTGTTCATGGAAAACAAAGGACAGCACCTCTGCCCAGTAGTAGTAAAAAAACTTACATAATAAAAAATACATTAAAATCTCTCTTTTTAAAATATTACATAACATATGTAGTCTGGACAGTCTGGAGAGGTGGGTGCAGGCAAACCTCATGAAGTTCAATAATGACAAGCTTGTGTTCATTGTATCTGTGGAGGAATAATATCAGGCACCACTACATGTTACAGGATGCTCTGCTGGAGAGCAGCTCCATGGAGAAAGATGTTAAAGTCCTGCTGGACAGCAGGTTCTGCATGAGACAGTAATGTGCCCTTGTGGCCAACAACAGATTGAGGGAGGTCCCCCTCTACTCTGCCCTGCTGAGACCACACTTGCAATGCTGGAACAGGCTCCCCAAGGAGGTTGTGGAGTCTCCTTCTATGGAGACTTTTGAAGACCCGTCTGGATGCATTCCTCTGTGACCTGAGCTAGATTGTATGGCCCTGCTCTGCAGGGGGGGGTTGGACTTGATGATCTCTTTGGGGTTGGAAGTCTCTTCTGACATCCTGTGAGCCTATTAATACTGTGTCCAGTTCTGAGCTCCCCAGTTCAAGAGAGACAGAGACCTGCTGGAGAGAGCCCAATGGAGAGCCATGAGGATGCTTAGGGGACTTGAGCATGTCCCATGTGAAGAGAGACTGAGAGCCCTGGGGCTGTTTAGTCTGGAGAAGAGAAGGCTGAGAGGGGATCTGATCAATGTCTATCAATAGCTGAGTGGAGGGGGCCAAGTGTGTGCGTTTTGAGAGTCAGATCCAAGCCTAATTAATTGTCTGAATTTTTTTATAACAACTTTGCTCTCTCTTTTTAAGTCTGTGGAATCTGTACAAACAGAAATTGAGGCATTCTCTGGTGGTGCTAACAAAAAAATACTTGTTGGGCTGCACAAATTTCAGGAAACCCAAGATGACCTTTGAAAATGATGCCTAAGTTCTAGGATTGTGGTTCCCTCTCTATGTCATCATGTGGGAGCAGGGAAACAACCGACTCAGCCAAGGTCAGTACTGTTACATGAGGCCATTAATAACCCATTCCACCATTTGCAGAAAATAATGAGATTTGCCCTGCAAGTCAGAATAAGCACTGACACCTGCAGGCACTGGAAGACCATTACTATGAGCCCAAAAAGATAGGAAACCTCCAAATTTACAAGGGATGAGGCAGAGGGTTTTTTTGACATCTAACTGTGCCTTGGTAGAATTGCTCAGACTTCCTGAAGCTCATGCAATATTAGACACAACTCTGAATTTGCCATGGTGCAAATGAAGATTAAAACACAGATTGGTACAGACAACTGCAATGCTACATTAGTAATGCAGACATTCTCAAAGGCAGTTAGATGCATCTGAAATACTGGTAGGAAAATCTTTTTCAAACTTCTCCTGTTTTGTTACTTCTGGAAACCTACTTTTGGTCATAGATTTTTGCAGAAACTGTATTACCCGTAAGCATCTCCTTATAAACTGCTGTGTAGGGGTTTTGTTTCCTTGTTTAGACTAGGTTTGCTTTCCTATTTAAGGATAAATTGCTGAACTTTCTGAAACATGAAATTGCAAGATAAATGTCAGAAAGCATTTTTAATAGGTATTCTGTAGAATCTCTCCCCTGTGACATTATTAATACTATTGATCGCGAAAGCTGAAAAATGAGAAGGCTATAAAACACAACAGCAAGAAGCTAGAGACTTGCTGAACATTTCAGTAAATCTCCATGTTGAAAGTCATGAATTAGTGTCAGACCAAAGGGTGTGGTCTTGCTCTTTTATCAGAAAACATAGCACTCAGGAGCACTGATTACACCTGACAGTCACAAATGAGTCTTAAATTGAAGGTCTTTCTCAATCCAGTTAGACAAATTAGCTACTGATAAAGTAATTATTTAAAATGAATACTGAACCAAACTTTAATTCAAATTGACTATGAAACATTTCCCTGAGGAATCCTTCTGACCAAAACTCCCAGGTTGAATGGTATTTGTGTCTAACTGGGACTGTGTAGTCTTCAGCCCTGAAAGCTGGGAATATTTTGGCATTTAGGGAAAGCAGCTGGGGAAGACAGCTGCTTGTGATTAATATGGCTGTCATCATGGAAAAGAAAGGGCTTTACAGAAGTCTTTAATAAGGGGACTTAGGTGGTATGAAAGGTGCAGGTAATTACTGCATGTAATTAGCAGGTGGAAGGAAGATGTTGGTCAGGTATTTCACTGCTGCACCTGGGGCTCTATCATGCTTGGAGAAGACTTTTTTCTTTGTACTAGTAAATACATACATACATGGAAGGTATACTGTTAGTAAAAAGCAGTGTGGTAAATGGCATTCAAAGTCATCAAGAGATAAGGTACATCAAATGGTGTGCATTTTATTTCTTTTAGAATCTGGAACACCAAAGCATGTGTGGAAGCTGAAGGAAGGAAACTAAGTTAGGAAAGTGTGAGTGTGCAGCTAGGGCATGATGACAGGTAAAGGCAGATGCTTTGGAGTTGCTGTCTGAGAAGGAGGAGAATGTGGCAATTGTTGCAGCAGATGCAGTGATGAAAGAGGTAAAATTCAAAATGAGCTGTGCACTTTAGAACAGAAAACTTGAGGTATGAGCAGAACAGCAGCAGAAGGTGAAGTTAAAGGTTGTAATGAAATTAGGTGTTATAGATAACAATCCAGCCTAGGAAGATGTCAGACTTGATAGCAAGTGTGAAACAAAGAACAGCAATTTTCTAATGCCACTTAGGCGATTGAATGTGTATCTTAAAAGCAATCAGATGGCACGAGACTGGCAATGTAAGGGAAGGTGCTGCATTTGATGAGGTACAACTGGGGAAAGAAAAATGAGGAATAAATGAAAAGGATATTTATCAAACTTGACTATGGAGATTTGATAGAAGTAGAGAGGAAGAAACTAAAGGGAAAGGAAGTAAACCAGAGGTGATTAATTACAAGCTAAGCCTAGAAATGGATTTCAAATTGTGAAAGGTAAGGCTGAGGATTAACCTCTTCCCTGGCACAAATTCATCTTATTTCATTTCTTCTTCAGAAGCCCAAAAATGGTAAATGGAGTATGATTTTCTACCTCTCACTGGGCTTTGTTCAGCTACCTTTCTCCTTTGATCTCTTTCAAAGTAGGGTCCAATACCTCCTGTGAAGAGCAATAACTCTGAAGCTGTTGGGTATGGTTTGTTTGTTAAAAGCATCACAACATCAGGAACTCAATTCACCAATACAGAAGAAACTATTTTCTTCCTCAGACTAGTGGGGCAACTTCTTGCAAATGATACTCCTGAAGAGAGCTGCTATGAATATAGTATGGATGTAGCAGATTAGCCCTTCCTTGCTGCTCTTCTCTGCATGTATTTTGCTATATGTAATCAAGCTTTTAAAATGTTCTCAAACAGTAAAAAAACCTGAGCACTGCAAACTGACAAGCACTACGTCCTTCTTCAAGCACCTGCAGTCATCCTCAGGCTCTGTTCCCTTGAGTATATTATTGTATGATCTGTCATTCTGTCTGTCTGAGGCACTGTTCAGTTTCCTACTTTTTCATTGTTATGAATTTGAGAAAATTGCCTTTCCTGATATATAATACGAGTCTCTGTTACTTCTATTCTTGGAGCATTTCACACCAAACCAGCTGCATGGAAATGCTGCAAAAGAAAAAGAAAATAATAATAATAATAATAATAAAATCTAATTTGAAGGTTCATTTCCTGAACTTAAAATGTCTCTCGGTGGTAGTAATGATCAGTGGTGTATGCATTTCTCAGTTCAGAAATAAGACATGTGAAGAAGACCTGAGAGTTAATCTAGAAAGCAAATAAATAAACTCAGCCATAAAGCAAAAGTCTTAGGGTTTCCCTTCTCTAGCCAGGCAAAATATGTTCAGATTTGAAAATCAAATTTCAACTACTTTATCATTCTCAGTTTTGGTAGCGATGATGCTTGGCAGTAGTTTTATACTCACAGTATAACATTTGATGTTATCATAAGTCTGAAAGCATGCAATATGCATGCACCATTTTACTGCCCAACACATAGAGTTTCGTTATTCATTTCCCATGCATACAACAAGCGGCTACATAATTTAAGGTCTAAATTCAAGGTGAGTGAAGATTTCTGTATTTCTCTTATCTTTTTTATTAAGTATCAGTAAGTCATTTTCTTGGGTGAAGAAATATCATTTAAGATTACACTTAGTAAAGGCGGCAGTGGAGTCTATTGAGCTTAAATTAATTTCATAATTGTAGCAAAATCAGCAAGGATTATTTGGGGTTCAAATTTGAGGCAAGGTCACTACATTACTTACTTATAAAGTAAGACTGATTAACAGGATTAGGTTAAAATATTTTTCAAATATATGCCCATGTGCATATCTATCTATCTGTCTATCTATCTATCTATCTATCTATCTATCTACACACTCAGTAAAAGGACTTGGGGTTTGACTGAGGTGGTTTTCATGGAGATGAGAAATAGTAGGGGTAAGGGGTGGCCCTCTCTTTGAGCTGCCAGGTTTCAGAATGGACCCTTTTGCTGTCTAAAATTGTTCTCAGAGAAGAGCCTAGTTGTGGCTAGATCCAGTTTTAGACCCAGCCCATGTTCTATGACCAAGCCTAGAGGTTCAGAGTTGAGCTTGAGAAGAGATACCAAAACTTGGTCTGCTGGGATGCCAGCGTGCTCCAATGGGCCTGATGTTAGGGTCGGTGTGGACAGGGTGTGAAATGGTTGGCTTTGGTCAGTATTTTCCCACTATGGCTGTTCATCTTAGAGTGGAGCAGGCTCAGCTCCAAGGTCAGAGTTTACTGAGCTCACCAGACCTGCTGTATTTGATTAACTGGGTGATGACTGGTACTGGTTCCGTGAAGCAGCCTCAGAAAGCAACCCAGCAAAAAAGAGCAGGGAGAGAAGAGAGGCCTAGGAGCTGTGTGTGCAGCACCACCCGGCAGGAGGGCAGTCAGTGCCGTTGTAGAGCAAAACACAAATCCTGCTGGCATAGACTCTTGCCTGAACAAGACTATTCTCAGTTGTTCTTTGTGCGTGTTTATCAGGTCTACTTAGAGCAAAAAAAGAATTAATAAAGCAAGTTAAAGGTGTTCAGATTTGTAAATCTAGTTCAGATTTTTATGAAGACCATAATATGATATATGCATTTGGAACACCCTTGAGAGTCATGACACTGAGGACAACAGAGTTTGCAGTACTGCAGTCTGAGTTCTTGTCTGGCTGTGTGTGTGTTTCAGATAGGATTTAGATACCCTTGACTAAAAAGTATCATTTTTAGGGGTAAACACCCTCTAAAAATGTGTGTACAGTCAAGGAGACAGCTTTCAGTTTATGAAATACCAATATTTTTGTCCAGAAAATGATTTTTTTAAAAAAAAACTCTTTCTGGGGAAGGGAAAAAAAAAAAAAGGCACAGGAAACAAGGCTGAGCAAAGAGCTGGAAGCTCTGACATGGCTTTTCAGCTTGTTCCAGGGGCCTTGCACCAGTCCAAACAGAGGCACAGTTCACACAAATTACTCTTTATGGTACCACTGGAACTATGATGACTGCAGAGCAGAGCAGACTCCCATTATGGGTTGCCTTGAATTTCTCAGTGTCTGTTTCCTCTGATTCAATACTGAAAAAGTCTCATTAAACAGAAACTCCAAAAAGTGAAGTCCAACTGTTGAACTGCAGCACAAACTGGAATAGTTGCTTTTCCAGTGAAATAAACAAGCTAATTCCAGTTGTACTAAACAGTAAAAGAAAGAAAAGAAACTAATAGACTATTTCAAGTGATATATATTTGATAATGGTTGGTCTCCATGGCAGCATACAAAGATAATGTTAATTGGCTGATAACATGGATCCAGAGCTGAACTTTGTTAAACAATGGCCCTTTTAAGTGCAGACACCCATATTGATTTGAGACACCCACAGAGAACTGAGGTTCATCAGAATATGTTCTGTGAAAATATTTATTCATGGAGCACTGCTGAAGGAGGAAAGGTGACCATAAAGAAGCCATTTCTTGTATTTTGCCCACAGGTCAACCTGGTTGTAGCCCCATGAATCTTCCCTTGGAAGAATTACGACAACTTTGCCCTGCCACATCTGGTAGGTGCAGCAGGAGCTTACCCAGTTCTTTATCTTATGAATTTGACATTATAAATATCCTGTGCATCTTTGTGGTGGGTTGAAATTTCCCCCCAACTAATTTGGAGAAACTCCCCCCACAATAAATCACCAGACCAGCTCAGTTTGGGATGGAAGCAAACTACAATCTAGAAATATGAATATGTTAAAAATATACAATATATGCATATTTACTATATATTGTAATAATAGATAATATAGTATAATTGAATTTATAATATATAATGATGTATTATAATTTATATTATGTATATTATTATATATTATTATATTATCTATATTATCTATGTTATTTTTTATATATATTATATTTACAATTTATAAACAACACAGAAACTCCTCAGACTCCCCTGGACAGATCTAAGGGGACTGTTCCTCCCGCCCTCCCTCCCTCTTTCCTGTTGCACAGGACTCAAAACAGAGAGCAAGAACTGTTTATGACACTACTCTATATGCCCATTAGCAAGCCAATGAATTATATAGACTTTACCATTATTTGTCTTTTGTATCTAGTGGTAATCATTTTACTTTTTTTACTTTCAGTCTCTGTAGTCAGGAGCTACACTGAAGTTTCCCCTTCAAACTGTAGCAAGGAACACCAAACACATGCTGCTTTCTACTGTTTCTTCTTTCCCCTGACTGCTTTCTTTCTGGCATAGCAAGCCCCTTTGGTACATAATATCGAGAAGGCAATTTACATGCAGGAGAACAAAGGTTTCACCATTTGAATTTCTCAGCTATGTTTCTTTATACAGAAGAGCATGGTTGGCATATTTTTCATAGGGAGTGAACCAAAGCCTGCTGTCTGCTGCACATTATTATAATGAGAAGCCTCTCTTTATGTGATCTTTAATATTTATTTTATAAGCTAATATTATGAAATTCTGTCACTGCTATTTATATTGCATTTGTGCTTTGGGATGAAAAAAGCAAAGCATCTGCATAGAAAAGGCTTATGGGAATTGTTCATACACTGAGATTTCTCATCTTGGGGTATGAAACGTGCTACACAAAAAGCATCAAGAAATCTTAATCCTGTTTATGCTTCAGAAATTCCCTCTGGGCTTTAAATTTTTCTGACAGTGGAGACTGAACTCTTCATGAAAATATTAACAGTTAGAAAAGATTTTCACATTACATGAAATAAAATCCTTGGATATTATTCAGAATGAGATTTTATGGAGTGGCTTATAACACGTACAGCTTTTAAACACTTCCTCTACAAGGATTTAAAGAGGCAGGTGTAAACCTCAGTTCCATGGAGAAACACTGTGTGGCAGAGAGCCTCCCAGTAATGTCTTCGTCAAACTGAAATATCTTACTGATAATGTAATTAGGATTGCAAGAGTGGTTGGCTATTTATTGATGCTCCTGAGGTTATTGCCGTACATATAATCCTTCTCATATTCATGGAATCACAGAATTGTCAGGGTTGGAAGGGACCTCAAGGCTCATCCAGTTCTGGCCCCCCTGCCATGGGCAGGGACACCTCACACTAGATCAGGTTGCTCACAGCCACATCCAGCCTGGCGTTAAACATTTTTTTTTCTGCATAGCTGAATTGCTGCTTCTGCCCCTTTTGTCCCATTTGCAAGAATGTTGTGGGATTTGTATTCCACTGCTTTTTCTGATATGCAGGAGTGCATTTAAAGAAAATAAATGCATGACTGCATACTTCTAGATATGAGCTAAAAGTACAACAGTGTACTTAGATTAATGCAATGGCTGTAATCTGGAAAGATTATAACAAAGGGAGGCTACAGAAGAAACTGTGAGTGATGAATGTTTAATCAGTGTACCTTAAGCATGTCAAATGTTTGTGTCTTGAATTTGGAACATCGGAACAGTTGTATACATATTACTGGTTGTGGTGTGCAAGTTGCAAGTTACTGTGAAACCCATCTGGGAAAGAACGAGCCTGAGAGATCACATTTTAATAAACTTCCTAGGCAGGAGAATGAACACAAAGTTCTTGCAAGCAGTTTGACCTAAGCATAAAAATTGTGCTAAAATCATTAGCAGGAAGGGTGAGAGTTTCAGGCTCTGTTTCCAGGGGTAATTTTCAAACATTATTACTCAGGTATGCTTACAGATAGATTAAAATAAAACTTTATACCTTCCCAGCACAGCTTCTTTGAGGCATGGAGGTGCATCACAATGGTCGGTGGAAGAGCTGCCTGAGAGAAAACCTTGGTAAAAAAGACTAATTCCTAGTATAGTTCAAATCTCCATTTTCCTAATTCATGTCTTTTGGTTTTGTTTTTTAACATAGTACCCAATTATGTATTTGAGAACCTAGTGGGGTTTTTCCTAGATTAATGCCTATTTGTTTATTTATTACATTTTATACAATTCACTTTTCACTGCAGTGAAATCAAGTGAATCTGAGAAGGATGGTTTCATGAGAGCAAATCAAGCTGGATAAATTAGTGAAGATAATGTCAGTATCTAGCAGGAATTATTTTTTTCTGTTGTTGGTTGTTTTTTGGGTTTTTTTTAAGGGGTTAAAAGGTATCAAAATGCCAGTTAAACTCTCCCCTTGGTTGTCTTCCAGTACAAGCACAAATGATCACATTCTGTGGAATTGTTTCACTCATTAACGTCTCTCTCTTGTTGAAATGCTTTAGTTTTGTGTTTTTTTCCCAAGGTCTGGCATCGAACTTTTCCATGTCAGCTTTGACAGGAAATATAATCTATGCCTGAGTTACAATCTGTATGCAGGTGGCAAGAGTTCACCATTTTCCTTGGCTGTCAGTCAGGACATATCCATTGTTTCCTTTCATAGTAGTTGTCACTTGAGCTGCTTGGAACTGTTTAGTGTCGCAGGTGAAGCTGAACTGAAGTTGAGCGTTGTCACTTCCCTGTGCTTGGACTGCAGGACAGCTATGCAGCATGTAAAGCGGGATCCTTATTCCATGTACATGGATTTTGGGTGGCCATGTGGGATAAGGTAGTTGTAGACAGCAATAAGGTCACCCCTGAGTCTCCTCTTCTCCAGGCTAAGCAACCCCAGCTCCCTCAGCCTCTCCTCATAGGGCTTGTGTTCCAAGCCCCTCACCAACTTTGTTGCCCTTCTCTGGACACGCTCCAGCAAGTCAACATCCTTCCTAAACTGAGGGGCCCAGAACTGGACACAGGACTCAAGCTGTAGCCTAACCAGTGCACTGTACAGGGCAGAATGACCTCCCTGCTCCTGCTGGCCACACTGTTCCTGATGCAGGCCAGGATGCCATTGGCCCTCCTGGCTGCCTGGGCACACTGCCAGCTTCCAGTCTTCTGGGACCTCTCCAGTGAGCCAGGACTGTTGAAAAATTATGGAGAGTGGCCTGGCCAGCTCATCTGCCAGCTCTCTCAGCACCCTAGGATGTATCCCATCTGGCCCCATGGACTTGTGGGGATCCAAGTGGCTAAGCAGATCACGAACTACCCCATTCTGGAACAGAGGAAAACTATGCTGCTCCCTGAATCCTTCTGCCAGCTCTGCAGGCCAGCTATCTGGAACACATTCTGTAGAAGATAGCTCTCCATTTAAAAGTCCCCTGTTTTAACACTGATAGCAAGCTGAAGGTGGAATTTTTTCCACTTAGATGTTGAAATTTGAAATTCAGTGAAGAGAGTCAGAAGAACCCACAGCTGGAGTTACACAAGCAGTGTGATAAACTCTGAAGTGCCTCAGGAGAATATGTAATTGCTTTTGATCACCTTCTGAGTTAGAACCTGAACGAATGTGCACAGAGATACGCTGCTGGAACACAGGTGAAATAGCATCCTCTGGGCTGGGAAGAGGCTGTTCTTCAGTTTTACCTCCCTGTATGTTCCCTCTGTGTTACTTCCCCTCCTCTCTAAAAGCCTCTCAGGATATGTTCAGTGTGTTAGAACCAACCTTCACACATATGACTGCTGTGAAATTTACTGCTGCAGCCAGAAGTGCTAATGAGAGGCTCAGTGCTTTATTTTCACATTTAAGGGATAGTTTAGTGTGATGATAAAATGTGCCAGCTTAAGCAGGGGTATAAAGTGAATTCTTGCCTCTATTAAATTATTGAAAGTCCAAATATTTCTCATATAGGAGCAGTAGCCCCAGGTATTATTTGCAATTATAAATTTCTACTCTTAAACTGGACATGGCACCCTTCAAAAACTTCAAGAGATTTTTGCTAGTTTAGAAAGAGAAATCTGCATTTCAGCAGCAAATATATTTGTGGTTTATCTTTTGTGTACTGTAATAAGCAGTGCACCTATCCAAGTCTTTAACTGTTTTGCTTGCCATTTTCAAGAAAAACGGTAGCATGTGCCAGATACTCAGAAAATGCGGGGTCCTGCACCTGGGCTGGAACAATCCTATCAATTCAGGCTGAGGGAAGAGGTGATAGAAAGCAGCCCTGAGGAAAAGGACTTGGGGGTGCTAGTGGACAAGAAGGTAGACATGAGCAGGCAGTATGAGCTTGCAGCACAGAAGGCCAATGACAGCATGGGCTGCACCTAAAGCAGCATGGCCAGACACACAGAGAGGCGATTCTGCCACTGTACTCTGCTCTGGTGAGACCTCACCTGGAGTTCTCTGGAGCTGAGCTCTGGAGCCCTCAACTTGGGAAGGACAAGGACCTAATAGAGCAGGTCCAGAGGAGGGCCATGAGAATGAACATGGGGTTGGAGCCACCAGAGTGGTTAGGACAGGCTGAGGGAGCTGGTGGTGTTCATTCTGGAGAAGAGAAGGCTCTGGGGAGACCTAATAGCAGCCTGCCAGTAGCTGAAAGGGGCTACAAGAAGGATGGAGAGAGACTGTTTACAGAGTCCTGCAGTGACAGGACAAAGGACAATGGATTCAAACTAGAGCAGAGCAGATTTAGATTGGGTGTCGGGTGCAAATTCTTCACCATGAGGGTGGGGGAACACTTGAACAGGTTGCCCAGGGAGGTGGTTGAGGCTCCATGCCTGGAGATACTCAAGGTGTGGCTGGACAGGGTTCTGGGCAACCTGATCTAGATGAGGATGACCCTGCTGACTGCAGGGGGAGTTGGGACTGGATGACATTTGGAGGTTACTTCCGATCCAGACCATTTTGTGATTCTGTGAAAATGACAGAATGCTCTCTTGACACCAGTTTTTGTTGGCAGCTTTACGAACCTTTAAACAAAAATGCTTTCAGTTTGGTTTAGTTTGGCTAGATTTCAGGAATCTTGTGGCTATTTACCTATGTATTTTGCAACCTTCCACAGGGTTCAGAGATGAGTATAGAGAGCTACAGTGACAGGCAGAAATATGTCAGTCAAGATAATATGGTGTTGGATGATGGGTTGGACACGATGATCTTAAAGGTCTCTTCCAACCCGGTTTATTCTATTCTATTCTATTCTATTCTATTCTATTCTATTCTATTCTATTCTATTGAAACTTCTATTTTGTAACCTTTCTTATTCCTTGCAATTTTCAACTGTAGTTCCTCAGTATGTGTCTTGAAGTATTGGAATTTAGTCCTGATCAAAATACCAAAGTTTAGTTGGTTTTGGGGTTTTTGTTTGTTTGTTTTTAAGCTGTAGCACATAGAAAACTGAAAATGATGGAGTATAAATTGCTCGGCATGTTGTGTCAGATGATGCTTTGGGAAAAAAATGTCCTCTCTAGAAATAACATTACCAGTTGGCTCACTTAATCAACCAAGCAGGGTAAAACCAAAGAATATTAGAGGCTAATAAAGATACAGCATCTTAAACTCTCTTCCTTAAAACTTCTGCTTGTTTGGGTGGCTGCCTCAGCAATTGTGTTGATTCTGCAGTCTCTGTCATAAATATCCAAGTGACTTCTCTGGTTCATGTTCTAAAGGGACAAGCATTTGTTCTTGCATAGCTTAATTTTCCTTGTAGGATCCACAGGGTTCCTCTCTGTTGGTAGTGAGCTGATCACCATTTGTAAAGGATATGAGAACTGCAATTATTTATTTGGTTATCCTCACTGAGTGTCATTTACAGTTGAAGTTTATGCTTTGCATCTTGACATTCTCTCTTCACTTTATGATTGCTGTAACAAGAGCACAGACATGACTTGCGACGTGCAGGTTTGTGTGCCAACAACTCTTAGTGTCCTCCCCTGAAGAGCAGAAGTAAAGGTCTCAGACCTGCCTTTCACTGTGTGTTTTGGAGAGCTTTGCAAGTGCAAACCGGAAGTGCAGTAGGTTTGTGTTGGCTCTGCCCTGTTTTCTCACACATGGGTTTAAAATTCAAGTTTCACAGAATCACAGGGGTTAGAAGTGACCTCTGAAGATCATCTAGTCCACAACCCACTTGCCAAAGCAGGTTCACCTAGGGCAGGCTGCACAGCAATGCATCCAGGCAGGTTCTGAAAGTGCAGAGAAAGAGACTCCAGAGCCTGTCTTAGCAGACTGTTCCAGTGCTCTGTCACCCTCAAAGATGTTTTTCCTCATGCTGAGGAAACTGGAACTTCCTGTATTCCAGTGTGTGTCCATTGCCCCTTATCCTATTGTTGGGGATCAGTGAAAATACACTGGCCCCATCTTCTTGACACCCACCATTAATGTATTTGTAAACAGTGATCAGATCCCCTCTCAGTCTTCTCTTCTCGAGGCTAAACAGCGCTAGGTCCATCAGCCTTTCCTCATAAGTGAGGTACTCTTTTCCCTTAATTATCCTTACAGCCCTCTGTCAGACTCTCTCCAGCAATTCCCTATCCCTTTTGAACTGGGGAGCCCAGAACTGGACACACTGTTCCAGATGAGGCCTCACCAGAACCTCCCTGAACCTGCTGGTCACACACTTCTTAGGGAGGGACACACTGTCCCTCCTGGCCGTGAGGACACTTGCTCTCTCATGCTGGTCTGCTTCCTGTCCACCATGGACATGGATGAAGGTGTTAATCATCTGCCTTAGTTTTTGCCTTCATTTAAAGAAGTTGCTTCATTTGTATTAGTGAATGGCTTTGTCAGGGGTGGTGGCATGAAGGAGAAGCCATCTGTGTTAGATGGATAAATTCTGATTGTATTTTTGGTGAACGAAGTAATATTATGGGGCTTATAAAGTAATTTTGAAGAGATTTTTACTTAAACTGTGCTCTGATCTGGGATTTTCTGTTTCCTTGACTTCTCCCAACATTGCATTTGTTCTTGAAAATTAAACAAAAAACTTGACAAACGATGTTGTGTGCAAAAACGAAGCACAGGTTGCAGCCCATCAGGGTTCATTTTCTCTGATGGATGATACTGAAATTTCAAAATGCTGCTTGTAGAAGTAATAAAAATGTCTCTGAGGGAAAACTTATTTGTTTAATTGTCTGCTGCCCAAATTTGCTGGCAAGCCTTGCATTTTGCCATATGACCCTGGGCAAGCTGAAGATTTATTTTAGCAAAGATAGACAGTGGTTCTGTTGGGAAGCAAACAAACTTACAGGTTATGCTTCAAGTTTCGTTGAACCCCTCATACTAGTGATGGTCAAAGGTCCTATGAGATAAGCTGATTTTCAGTTCAGCTTGGCTGTGCTTAATTACATCAGTGTGTTGTGTTGGCTGGATGAAGCTTTCCAGGAAAAGAAAGGCAGTGGCTCATTGAGAGTGTGCTTAGGGAGACAATGGGAACAATGGGTACAAGCTAGAACACAAGAGGTTCCACCTTAACAGGAGGAGACACTTCTTTATGGTGAGGGTACCTGGAACCCTGGAACAGGCTGCCCAGAGAGGCTGTGGAGTCTCCTTCTCTGGAGACATTCCAAACCCACCTGGATGCATTCCTGTGCAGACTACCCTGGGTGACACTGCTCTGGCAGGGGGGTTGGACTGGGTGATCTCTGGAGATCCTTTCCAAGCCCTAATATTCTGTGATTCTGTGAAACACCTCTGTAGTAGTTTTGGAAGGTTGCTGCCAGGTGTTAAAAATGTGAGAGGCTCAGGTAGAAAGACTGGGGAACAAGAGATATTAGAAGACCAAAGTAGTGAGATGGAGTAAAGCATCTCAAGGAAAGATACCTCTGCTCCTCTGTATTGCATGGACAGAGTGTGAACAACTCATGGCCGGTCAAAGAAACACCTGAAAATACAGGTTCAGCAAGCCATAGGTTTTTAGTGCCCTCTTCCCTGCCTGCAGCTTTGGCCACATTTCACGTCAACTTGCCCTTTTAACCAATAGAAGAACTTTTTAGTTAGGTTGTAAAACTGTGTATTGAAGGGAATGCCCCTAGCTTCCCTGTGTTTTGTAATATCAAGGGTTTTTTTAAGAGGCAGTTTGATATCTGGCTCATCTCTATCAGCTCCCCACAAAGCATGTGAAAACCAGCACATATTTGCCAAACACGTAATATTCTATCCTATTTTGGCTAGTGCCCTCCACTGTATTCATCAGAATGAGATTGTCTGTCCTGGGACATGTCATAGAAAGGAAGACTTCTATCTTTTTTACCATCTTTGGACAGAGCAGTATTTGCATTCTGGACTTTGTTTAAATGACAGCTGAGCATAGATAGTGATCTGTGTTTGTTCTGCTTAGTGTGAATAGAAACCTTTCCCTTTGCTACCAGGAACCGTTACCCGGTTTGAAATGTCAAACACCTTTCAATGTGAACAGGAGAGAGAGAGTGTTGGCATAGGCCCCTGCTGGAAACAGATGTATGGCTTGGGGAGATGAGAATTACACCGCTGTGCAAGGCTGAAGGAGGACACCAAACCAAATGACTCCCAGAGAGCACCTCTAAACACAATCTGTTCTGTTGTAGATTGCAGTGAAGCTATGGCATTAGCCTTAAACCGCAGACTAATTACCTGTGTATTTACAGACCCAGAGAAAGCGTATTCCTTCCTAGGCATGTTGTCTGCTTCTCTTTTTATTGCAGTTTTCAAAGTGTCTCATTGCTTGTTCAAATGCCTTAGAAGACAAAATTATTTTTAAGGAAAACAACTGACAAAAAGAAAAAAAAACCAACCACCCAACCCAAAAATTCTACTGGAGTAGGAAAAAAACCCACCAGGAAAGAAAACACTCTGATAACAGCAGGTAGATTTCTTTTTTATCCTGCTGGTACCCCCTGCTAATTAATCATGCCTCTTTCTCTTCTCTTCTGCCAGGGTCCGATGTGCAGTTGTGCAGCGTCTCTGTTGATATGTGCACATCCTGAGTGTTCCTAAGGTTTTGTGTGTCAGATTTAGAGAAGACAGCCAGGCTGGTACTATCTATGCTAATGCAAGTGTCTGATGGATTTCTGCTCCCTGAAAGCAAAGGATGGCCTTGCATTAGCAAGTCAAAAGAGTCAGAGTCGTAAGAGATACTAAGTTTCAAAGATGGTGCTATGTCTATATATGCACAGGCACACAGCTTCTGTCTTCTGCTTTCAAGATCTGTAGGGGCTGCTTGGATCAAAATTTCAAGCTGTATCTTGACAACAATAGGGGGCAGAAATTGACATTTTGTTTTACTTCCATTGAAAAAAAAAATCAGCTTCTCCCAAAAGCTGGAGTAGTGTAGCTACGTGCCTGGAACAGCCATGAGCTGGCAAGTCCGGTTGTAATCTCGGTCTAGACGGAGCTTTGACAGCAAGCTTTAGCACATGCTAAAATGATTGTTAGTGCTGCAGGCTGTAAATGCTAGAACAACCAGAGAGTAAGCAGCTTAAATGGCTAGTTTTAATGTGATGGTCTAGAATACAAAATGAAAAGGCAGGGGATCTCATGTCCTGGAAGTGAGGAGAGAGGTGAGGCACTGTAGAAAGAATGAAGCTTCTGATGGGACGTGGTTTGTAAGCACCTATGGAAGCAAAACTGTCATCAATGACCAGCCCAGTGCTACTAATAAAACTTTACCCAGCTACATTCTTCTGTGTCCTGCTGCACAAAGATTCAGAAGGAATCTCAGAATGGTTGGAAGGGACCTCCAAAGGTCATCCAGTCCAACCCTCTCTGCACTCAGCAGGGACATCCTCAACTAGATCAGGTTTCCCAGAGCCCTGTCCAGCCTCATCTCGAGTATCTCCAGGGATGGGGCCTCAACCACCTCCCTGCGTAGCCTGTTCCAGTCTTCCACCACCCTCATGATGCAGAACTTGTTCCTAACATTGAAAGATTTAAATATGATTCAGAGATATGGGCTTTGTTCTTTGAAAGATTTAAATATGATTCAGAGATATGAACTTTGTTCTTTCATAGTCAGCCAAACTAAACATCTCTTTCACGCCTGCTCTGGCCTGAGTTTGTCAATTCTTAATTTTGACATTTTCACAGCAGGTCACATTCTGAGGGAGGGGAGATCTTTTCTTCTATAAGAGCATTACAAAAATGCTACTGCAGTGCTTCAGTCAAACAAAACTAAAAGTTCTGATTAGCTTTTAATGAATTGTTTATCATCAAAAAGAAACACGCTGAAGAGCACTGTGGCAAAGACAGAGACATCTTCTGTAGGTGGGCTACATTCACATATGATAAAGTAACACATTTCTGCTGTGGCTCTTAGTGATTATGTCAAGTAAGTGCAAAGCAATTACATTATTTTGCACATTAATTAGTTTATTGCTGTCTTTCTGTTTGGTCTCTAGTGCCTTTGTTTAAAAAAACAAGTATGTGCTTTTGGAGGGATTTAATTTCCCTAGTCAAAACCAGAGCGCACACATTGCAGGGTCTGCCTTGTACATGCAACCTGCCTGAACGAATCAATGCAAGTCCCCTGCTAGTTCCGGAGGATGCTCACCCAAAGTGTTCCACCACTTACCAGCTCTCACTCCTGTATGTGGCTGGGAATTTGTTCTTGGTGAGTTGTTGGCCTCTATTTAAGCCAGTTAGTAGTTCAAAGATTTAGACCTACAGGTTTGGGTTAAAACAATGCTTTTTATGCAGTTACTCTAAAAGGAAGGTTCTTATTTCTTCTGTCCTATACACTTCATTTGCCATTCATTAGTGTTGGTACAGGATTTCTCATGGATTTCTGATACTTCTGTTTAAATCACAGAATCACAGAATGTTAGGGGCTGGAAGAGACCTCAAAAGCTCGTCCAGTCCAAACCCCTGCCAGAGCAGGAGCACCTAGAGCAGATCACACAGGAACACATCCAGGTGGTTTTGGAATATCTCCAGAGAGGAAGACTCCACACCCGCCCTGGGCAGCCTGTTCCAGGGCTCTGTCACCCTCACAGGGAAAAAAATTCTTCCTCCTGTTTCCATGGAACTTCCTATGCCTCAGCTTCCACCACTGCCCCTTGTGCTGGCATTGGGCATCACCCAGCAGAGCCTGGCTCCAGCCTCTGGGCCCTCACCCTGCACATCTTTATCAACATGAATGAGATCACCCACAGGCTCCTCCTCTCCAAGCTACAGAGCCCTCAGCTCCCTCAGGCTCTCCTCATAAGGAAGATGTTTCACTCATTTGATCACTTTTGTGGCTCTGTGCTGGACTCTTTCAAGTAGTTCCCTGAGGCCTGTCTTGAACTGAGGGGCCCAGAACTGGACACAATATTCCAGATGCAGCCTTAGCAGGGCAGAGTAGAGGGGGAGGAGGAACTGTCTTGACCTACTAGCCATACCTCTTTCAATACACCCCAGAAAATCAGGCTTTTCATGTCACTATGGCTGCTCATATATTTGTCAGTGGAATTGGAAGTGTAAAAGATTAATTCCATAATGTATCCTTAAAAACCTTATAGAAATTTCCCATTTAAGCATTAAAAAAAAATCTAGAGGATTGCTGTCTTTTAAAAGTGGATATATAGTAACATACATGTTCAGGAGTTCTCCATAAATTATGTCACTAAAACCATTACATGCTTGCATTTATTGGTCATAAAAGAGGATTTAACATAAAAGCTCTTTTAACAATAACATTAGGCTATAACTATTTTATGTGATAATGAAATAGAATGGATTTGAAAGTTGCCGTTTCTTCCTGATGTATTAATCAAATTCACTACATACAGTAGATGGAAAAGATCCTCTGAATTTAAACACAACTCTCTTCTACTCATTATTTAAAAGCCCGTGACAAAGGATCTATTTGTTAGGTTATATCCTTGGGCCACAACAAAAGTCCATTGTTTTGATTGCATGCATGAGTATTGAATGTTATCATCACTCCCAAAGCTGTCCAGTCTCTGCCATTCAGCTGCCATCTAATCTTGTAGGCATGTGCGTTGTTTCTAGTGGAGGAGTATGTGTCTATAGCATGATGACCTATGGGATGATTATATAGATGTCTGTGTGAAGCTGTGGTTGGACACCAGGGCATTTCTACAATGAGACCCAATCCAGAGCAAGTTTCCAGAATCACCTGCCCAGGATGAAGGCAGGAAAGTGTTGGGTTGTAAGGAAAGTAAGCAGAATGCTGAAGGTATTCCACTTTGTGTATTGTAGTAAATATTAATTACACCTTTAAAAGTGGCTGTTGCACATGTCAGAAGAACCTCTCAGCCAACACAAGGTATAATGAATTGACAGGTTGCCTCACAAAAGTATACTTCATGCTTAATAGCTTCATTAAAAGATAATATCGTGGTTTGCGGAGCAGTAATCATAGCATCACAGTATATCAGAGGGTGGAAGTGATCTCAAGAGATCATCCAGTCCAACCCCCCTGCCAGAGCAGGTTCACTTAGGGTAGTCTGCACAGGAATGCATCCAGGTGGGGTTGGAAAGTCTCCAGAGAAGGAGACTCCACAACCTCTCTGGGCAGCCTGCTCCAGGGCTCTGTCACCCTCACTGGACACAGTATTGCAGCTGTGGTCTCAGCAGGGCAGAGTAGAGGGAGACAAGAACCTCCCTAGTCCTGCTGGCCACACTGTTCTTGCTGCACCCCAGGATCCCATTGGCTCTCTTGGCCACCAGGGCACATTGATGTCCCATGCAGAACTTGCTGCCCACCAGCACTCCAAGGTCTTTCTCCATGGAGCTGCTCTCCAGCGGGGCAGCCCCTGACCTGTCCTGATGCCTCCCCAGATGTAGGACCCTGCACTTGTCCTTATTAAACTTCATGCGGTGAAGTTCTTTCCAAACAGTTAAAAGCCAGGTCAGACAGGACTCAATGTGCATGGCTTGTCTCCTTCATAAAACTACATGAATTTTCCACTTCATTTTCTGGTGCATTCTGCCAGGCACTTACAAGCCCTGCTGTCTTTTTGTCTTTTAGTGGATTGGACCCTACCCATTAGCATACTTAAGCCCATTGCGAGCACAATGTTTTATATATTCTGCAGAATATTATTAAAAAGCCTTGGTAGCTAAAAGCTTGGTACCAGCTGACCTGTAAGGGAATCTGAATAAAATAAGTCACTTCATGTGCTTCTTAGAAAGCAGTCACCATATCAAATATCTATTCTGATTTTCCAGCTTTTAAAAACATTTTTAACCTTATAAAAGCCTGGCAGTTTTATATTCCATTTGCACCATTTCTAAATGGAAGACTCAAGCATGTAGAGCAGACAGCAAAGGGGAGGAGAAATGTTATTTCCTTCTAGAAGGTGGTAGTGGCAAATCAGACCTACATTTCTCCTTTCCTCTAGTTCTACAAAGTTTTCTGGATGCTCTTGAGTGTCTTTTGTCTTTCATAGATTAGATCAAAATCACATTGTTTCAGTCCCAGATTAGCTGAGTTGGTCAGCTGGGTGTCGTGCATTTGGACTAAGATACAGAGAGGACACCAAGTACCTTTAGCTTTTTTTCTGCGCTGAGACAGTGTCAGAACTACACATCATTTACAAAGGCTGCACAGCTTGGAGAGAGATTGACCCTTTGTCCAAATAACAACCTCTTCTCACAAATGTACATCTTCTTTAGTTTATATCCCAAAATGAGATGAATTACTGCTTGCTTTTGTGCGTGATTAACCTGCAATCTACATTTTGTATACCAGATATAAAATAGTTTCAAGACTGATCCCCTGCCATATTTTTGAGGGGGAAAATATATATAAAAAATAAATACTTAAACATTGCCAAACTTCCAGTGCCCAGATAACCCTGTTTACTTGTCCTGGTTTATCTGCTATGCCTTGTTTCCTAGTGCACTGTTAGTATTTTGAATTGAATAAGCCCCACCAGTCTTTTCCAAGTAACTGTAGTTTTTTGGACATAATCTGATTACTGTGTGATGTTGCACTGTCTTCTTTGTAGCACACTGAAGGTTTCCTCACAGAGGAAGAAAAGGACTGAAATCTCAAGTGTGTGTTTTTATGTGCTAGATCAGGGGATCCAAACAGATCTCTTGACTCCTGTGGAATTTAGAGAGAAGAAAGAAATGGTTGGTGTGCCCTTATCAGCTGTACTTTACCAGCACCTGAAAAATGGAGAGCACTTTACCCCCTTTTTTATCTTTTCTTTTTTTTTTTTCTCCTAAGTTCGACTCCGTATTTCATGATCACTAGGTCCTAGCCCTAAGGAAACCTTAATGGCTGTAATATAAACATTGGAAAGAAAAGTGGTTGTAATGGGAAAAGCTGTCAGTCTCTTAACTTAGAGCAACACTAGCCACTAGAATTGGTGTGCACACTGGTGTGTGGGTGGATACACAACAGATACCCAACATCATTTTGCTAAAAGGCTGACCCTGAAAAATCATAGCTTCAGAATACCAATGAGTGATCCATAGTTCTAACAGCTGTAAAATGTCCAACATTATGTACCTTCTGACATGGTCTGGTTTAATATTCTGAGACATCATCCCTGTGGCCCTTGAAGTGTTCTCCATTAGAACAAAATTAACATTGAGAAACTGAGACACCCACAGATGTATATATTTTGTTAGCAAGGAATAGCTATGTATGTAATTAGCCAAGGGCTTATGTTCTGGTTACCTTTTTACCTTCTCAGAATCAAAAAGGAAATACTCATTTTTAGAAATGAGTGAGAAAGTTGGCAATTATTATCCTCCTTGACCAGATCTTGAGCGTATTTAGGAACCTATCAGTCTCTTCTGTGACATGCCTGTTGGAATATTTAGGAACATGCTTTTAAAAGTGTATGCCTCAGTGCTGCTCAGGGTGGGCAAGGGCCTTTCATGTTCCCAAGATGTGTCCATGTATTTCTATCATAAGCCATTTGGGGTAGAACCTGTCTCCTGCTAAGTAAGAACACTGAGAGATTACTCAGAGATTGATTTTTGGACTAGGATAGGTGTAGAATCTGTGTGGATCACAGGATGTTAGGGTTGGAAGGGACCCCTGGATATCATCGAGTAGAACCCCCGCCAGAGCAGGGCCATAGAATCCAGCACAGGAACACATCCAGACAGGGCTGGAAAGGCTCCAGAGAGGAGACTCCACAACCTCTCTGGGCAGCTTGCTCCAGTGCTGCATGACCCTCACAGTGAAGAAGTTTTTCCTTATGTTGAGGAGGAACCTCCTGTGCTGTTGTTTCCAACCCTTGCCCCTTGTCCTATCCCAGGGTGCAACTGAGCAGACCCTGCCCCCTCCCTCTTGACCCCCAGCCCTCAGATATTTATAAATGTTTATTAAATCCCCTCTCATTATCAGAAACTCACGGAGTGCTTTGAACTGAATTTTGGAATTGTTTTAAGCAGGCAGATTTTCCCCTAAAAAACAGAAGTAGTTAGTCTCCTGTGTCTTATATGGTCTAACTGGGGGACCTTTCTTAAAATACTAATTGGCAATTTTTCTAGAAGATAACTATCTTTCATCTGTTTGCTGGTGATGAGGAAAAAAGCCCACCACCACAACAACAACAGCAACAAATTCTGGATGGGAGAAAAAAATATGCACTGGAAGTTACCCAGATTTGTGTGGAAAAGGGCTTCAGAATACACACAGCTAATAGTGTTCTTCTAGTGTAAAAAGGCCTCTGCTTCCTGGTGGGCTAAGTGATGAACAAATAAGAGTTGTTTCTTTGATTCTTTTTATTTCCCCTGAAATATATATGAAGGTGAAATTTATGTCTGTTTATACAGGAGTGTGTGTATGAATTTTATAGCTATAAATATGTAAAAGTATGTGTGTGTGTGTGTGTGTGTGTGTGTGTGTATACACATATATCACAGTATCATCAAGGTTGGAAGACACCTCAAAGATCATCAAGTCCAACCTGTCTCCACAGACCTCATGACTAGACCATGGCACCAAGTGCCACGTCCAATCCCCTCTTGAACACCTCCAGGGACGGTGACTCCACCACCCCACTGGGCAGCACATTCCAATGACAAACGACTCTCTCAGTGAAGAATTTTCTCCTCACCTCAAGCCTAAACCTCCCCTGGTGCAGCTTGAGACTGTGTCCTCTTGTTCTGGTGCTGGTTGCTAGAGAGATGAGACCAACCCATTCTTGGATACAACCACGTTTCAGGTAGTTTTAGAGAGCAGTGAGGTCTCCCCTGAGCCTCCTCTTCTCCAGGCTAAGCAATCCCAGCTCCCTCAGCCTCTCCTCATAGGGCTTGTGCTCAAGGCCTCTCCCCAGCCTTGTTGCCTTTCTCTGGACACGTTCAAGTGTCTCAATGTCCTTCCTAAACTGAGGGGCCCAGAACTGGACACAGTACTCAAGGTGTGGCCTAACCAATGCAGAGTACAGGGGCACAATGACTTCCCTGCTCCTGCTGGCCACACTATTCCTAATGCAGGCCAGGATGCCATTGGCCTTCTTGGCCACCTGGGAACAGTGCTGGCTCATGTTTAGGCAGCTGTCAATCAGCACCCCTAGGTCCCCTTCTGTTTGGGAGCTCTGCAGCCACTCTGACCCCAGCCTGTAGCTCTGCATGGGGTTGCTGTGGCCAAAGTGCAGCACCCGGCACTTGGATATGTTGAATGCCATCCCACTGGACTCTGTCCAGTCAGTCAAGGTCCCTCTGCAGAGCCCTTCTGCCCTCTAACTGATCAACATCTGCTCCCATATATATATATATATATATATATATATATCTATATCTATATATATATATATATATATATATATATATATACACATACATACACATACAGAGTTGCACACTGAAGCACTGTATATAATTGATTTCAGGTTTTATCTAAACCTCTGCTTTAGAAGATAATCTTCTGGCTGAGGTGGTCTGCTCTGCTTGTGGAACCTTCCTGATGCCCTGAAGTTTCCTCTTAGACTTCTGAGGCCTTTTATTCACAGTTTTGGAGGCTTGCAACAGATAACATTGGTGTGAAATGTTTTTATTGCAGTAAATGCAATAAAATTTGCATCTTAGGAAGGTGAGGGGGGCTGGCCATCCCTGAGGAGCTTCCTGCACTAGTGGTTGAGGCCCCAGCCCCTTTTTCCAGCTGCAGAGGTAATGAGGGGTTTTACTAGGAAGAGGAAGCTTCTATTTTTAGTATGAGGTGTGGTTTTTTTTTCTTGCTGCTTGGAGATGAATTGTAGTGGATTACCATAGCAATACTGTAATAGAGCACCTGGACATTGTCAATAGTGAACCTCATGAAATGTCATTTCAGGAAAGAATTGAAAATGAGCTTTTTCCTGCAGTGAGTAGGAGGAGTTGTATCAGACAATGAAGATTTTATGTCACAGATCTGTTATGTTCCTTTCAGATAGTTCAGAGGTACTATATGAACTTACTGAGCGTACTGTATCCCAGCTCTGAGTCACCATTTTCAAGTAGCAATTGTGTTAGATTTTAACATGTTATGACCATTATGATGTGCTATTATTGTAGTGCTTTTCTTACTTCAGTACAAGGTTCTGTATTTGAAAAGATGGTTTGTGTGTTGAGCAGTGTGAAAGTCACTGATGGCGTTTTCTTTGGTTGAAATTAGTGTTTTATTTCCAGTACACTTCTAGTTTATACATAAACTCTAGCTCTTCTGTGTAAGTGAGGCTGATGATGGTTCTCCATGAATACTTCTCGCTTACTCATCACTGGGGCAGCACAACATTGCTGTTTGGATGAGGTTCTTCTCCCTGATAATGTGCTGTACATGACTCCTTCTTAGGTGTTCTTAGGTGTTCAAGAGGGGATTGTTCTTAGGTTCTTATATTCTTAGGTGTTCCAGAGGGGATTGGACGTGGCACTTGGTGCCATGGTCTAGCAGGCATGAGGTTTTGGGTGACAGGTTGGACTTGATGATCTTTGAGATCTTTTCCAACTTTGTTGATTCTATGATTCTATTCTATGATTCTTAGTGGGTCCAGAGGGCCATGAGAACGATCAGGGGGTTGGAACACCTCTGCTACGAGGACAGGCTGAGTGAGCTGGGACTGTTCAGCCTGCAGAAGAGGAGGCTCTGGGGAGACCTAATAGTGACCTTCCAGTACCTGAAGGGGGCTACAAGAAGGCTGGAGAGAGACTGTTTGCACAGGCCTGCAGTGACAGGACAGGGGCAATGGCTTCAGACTAGAGAAGAGCAAATTTAGGTTGGATGCTAGAAACAGGTTCTGTACTATGAGGGTGGTGGAACACTGGAACAGGTTGCCCAGGGAGGTGGTTGGGGCCCCATCCCTGGATATATTGAAGGTGAGGCTCGATGAGGCCCTGGGCAACCTGATCTAGTTGAGGATATCCCTGCTGACTGCAGATGGGGATGGACTGGATGACCTTTGGAACCCAGACCATTCTGTGATTCTGTGATTCTTGGAGATGTGTCTTGTTTTCATCCTTTCTCAGTGTCAGGATGTTACCCATATAAGGTCCCTGCTCAGAAACATGAGGAAGACACCTTGGTGGAACTCACAAATTGAATGTGCAGAATATTCTAACAAATAATATGTCTCCCAGCCTGCAGGTACTGGGCAGGATAACAGAGGACAGCCTTATTTCATCTTACTCAGTTTAAATAAAGTGCTTTTATGGGTATATAAATCTCACTTAAATATAGATTCCAACAGCTTGAATATGGCTTTTTTAATAAACTTGCAAAGTGGCCTATGTTATGAAACTTCAGGAAAAAATGTTAATTTATAACTGAGGCTTCCCTAATAAAGGCTATGAACCATCGCTGGTTTAGTACCCTTCAGTCAGAAGCATCTGTACCATCCAGCTCAGAGTGGTGTTTTAAATGATGCACAATATTCTTCTCACAAAGTTGTTTCAGTGCATTTAAAAATTAAGAGACACTACTTTCCTTGTTTTGTGAGAGTCTTGAAAAGCTGAAAGTGAGAACATTTTAGTTCCACTGACCATCGTGAGCATCTGTCTGTCCATATCTGTGCTCTCTCTGGTGTGTTTCATATCTTGACTGTGAATTACATAGCTTTTACAAGAGAAAGATAAGCTGTCCATAAAGGAGAATTCATGTAGCTTCATTTCCTGTTCTTTTTTTTTGGTTTTTTTTTTTCTTTTAGTTTGACATTGGAAGTTGCTTGTCTTCAGAAATCACATTAATGACTTTCTGTGTATGGTCTCTATGAAAACAAAGTTAACTAAGGAACATTCATGTGAAAAATATTCATTATCCTTCCAAAATGTGATTCAAATGGAAGAGAAAATTGGAACTATACATTAAATTAATAATAATTGTCATTTTCTTCACTACTTATGCTAACATCTCTAATTGTACTGAATTAGTTCAGTATGAATATGGGTGTCATGCATTGCTGTTACAGCACTTCTGTAATTCAATAATAATTAGCATACTGCTGCTGCACAGTGCAGCCATGTTCTCAGATTTATTCTCCATTCAGACTTGGGCTTTTTTCCCTGGTTGTCAAAGACAAAATAGGTGCAGTGTTGAAGTTGTGAGTGCTGTCATGCCAGAAAAAATCCCTAACGTTATTTGTTACATTCTGTTCCACCAAGATGTCAAATAATCTCTATTAAACTTATCTTTCTTGACTGATCATAGAATCATGGAATTGTCAGGGTTGGAAGGGACCTCAAGGATCATCCAGTTCCAATCCCCCTGCCATGGCCAGGGACCCCTCACACTACATGAGCTTGCTCACAGCCACATCCAGTCTGGCCTTCAAAACCTCCAGGGATGAGGCTTCCACGACCTCCCTGGGCAACCTGTGCCAGTGTCTCACCACCCTCATGGGGAAAAACTTCTTCCTAACATCCAATCTGAATCTTCCCATTTCTAGGTTTTTTTCCATTCCCCCCAGTCCTATCACTCCCTGACACCCTCAAAAGTCCCTCCCCAGCTTTCTTGCAGGCCTTCAGATACTGGAAGGCCACAAGAGGATCTCTTTGGAACCTTCTCAGACTGAACAGACCCAAGTCTCTCAGTGTGTCTCCATAGTATAATCATCTATCATGGTGGTGGGTTGAGAGAGAAGGCCCAGCTTTCCCTCCCCCACTAAGAAGGCATAAAGAAAACACAGCTAACTCAGCCGGAAAAGCAAAGGGAATGCTGTATTTTACAAGCAGTATGGAAACACAGGATATCTACACACACTATATACAGTATTTACAATATATATACAGAAATATACAGCAAAGAAAGATACAGGAACAAAACCCCCAGACAGAGGGGGGTTCCCCCCCGTACCCCTTTCTCTCCCCCTACTTCCCTTTTTCCCCAAAGAGGGTTAGAGAGAGAAAAAGGCAGTTATAAGGAAGAAGAATTTTAGTAGGCCTTCAATATTAGTGCAGGAGGATTAATGCTTATCTGTTATTAGTGATCGTACTGGCTAGATGCCCAGAAGCAGACAGGCTGGAAGGGAGAGCGAAGAGGAACACCCACACCCTGAACAAGATTCTAACTGCACTAAAACTTAAAGCTGCATTCTACCAATCTACCAATGAAATTCATTTAGAATATCAATATTTACAAACTATTCAGCCAGAGTGTTCCAGCACTGTCCCTTTCTTAAAGGCACAGCCTCAAACGGTCACAATCATATATCATGGCACATCTTGGCTGAACCTCTTGATCATAGAGTCACATAGGCAGGAGGGAACCTCTGCAGGTCTCTGCCACAAGTCCTTGCTCAAAGAAGATTCTACCACAGCAGGTTATTCAGGGCCTTTTACCTTCATGTTCTAAGCATCTCCAAGGGTAGGTGTCCCACAGCTTCTCTGAGCCTGTTTTGTTTTGGTTTTACCACTGTTATGGTAATATGTAAGTAAATAAATGAAGTTCTTATATTAGGTAACAATCTCCGGTATTCCAGCTATGCATTGCCTTTCATCCTATTGCTCTGGATCCCTAAGGATAGCCTGCCTCTGTCGTCTCTGCACCCTCTCAATGGGGATATTGCTCTGGCTAGCAATGCGGTTCCCTTTGCTTATTCTTGAAGATTGAGCACAGCTGACTCTCTTGGCCCCCTCACCATCTTGTTGGTCCTCTCTGGACTTGCTCCAGCATGACCAAGTCTGATGGTTGTATTGCACTGATATTAAAGGTAGATAGACTGTATGCAGTAAAACTAAGGTCTTGTGTTATATCTGAACGTCATCAAAACCTTGATGAATCTTTCTGTTGCCTTTAATGGATTCTCAACCACAGGTTAAGGTTGTTTTGTTTAATTTTCTGCTTAAACAGCTTAAACTCCAGAGTGAGTAGAGAGTACTTCCATTTCCAATTCCATTTATAGAATAGCAGGTTCCTCTGTCACTGGGCCAGCCATGAAGGGCTTTTTTGGTGATTTTCTTATCTTTTTGAGTTCTAAGTCAACATACATGAAAAAATGTGTTTTGGCTTTTGGAAGTTCATTATAGATTCTTTCCATGCGGTTGACCTGAAATAACATAGACCTGTAGCAGTTTTGCCCATAGGCTATTTTACTGTAAGAAAGTGGCTTGCTTTGGGAGAGTGTGGGATAGAGCATGGTTTCAATTTCCTGTAGCAAATGGTGCATTTATAAATGCAGATTTTATTGCTAACACCATATGGCTATCTGTACATTCTAAAGGCCTGCTAGCAGGCTCTCAAAGTCAATCTGTAATATGTCTTTAAACTCAAAGGAAGTAAAAGCCGAAAATGATTGAGTTCATATTTCAGTGTTGATCTTTCTGTGTTTTCTTGTAAGGAACCTATCTCTGAAACTGTCAAAGGAGATAGATCAAGGAGAAGCCAGGCACCCTCGTGTTAGCCAGTTGGCTGGCAGCCCATCTGTGGAGTGGCCTTTTACTGGTCTGGAAGAAGGTGGAGGCATTGAATCTTTACCCTTCAGATTGATGCTACAAGATTGCACAGCCGTGAAGACATTGCTTCTGAAAATGAAGAGGGTTCTTCAAGAGGTAATAACATGTTCATTTCTTGAATGAATAGCTTTCAGCACCAATGATCTAAGCAGCAGAAAAGGGTCAGAAAAGTTTATGAATAGATGTCTTTTACTATGTCTTGGATATATGGAATTGATGCAGAAGTATAAATAGTAGTGCCTCAACATAGTGGAGGTCAGAAAGTTTATACTACAGCAGAATCCAACTGATGCTGCCATCTTGGTGTGCAGGACACAAAGCTTCTGTTGAGCTTTTTACCAGGAAGAGGGCAGGAGAGCTAAACTACTGTAGATCAAAATGAATTCTACTGTTTTCCTCTAGTATTGTTGAGCATTTTGGTTTTCTTACAGCATTCGTTCATCAATGGGAATTTGCATCTATTTATTCAAAGAAGAGATGCAAAACCAAAACAGACGTTCTTTTAAGTAACAGTACAGGAATGAAAGGCTGCTAGCTTGAGTTTGTAAGTGATGGCTGAAATCAGGCTGCTTAGGCTGTTCTGACCATTCCAAGAGTACTGGATTGTCCTGCCCTACTCTATTTTCCTACTTCTCCCATGGACTGCTGGTGTTGCTTTAAAAAATTTGCTTTGCATCCAGTTCCCTTTAGGATTTTAGAAGAAATCAAGTTATTGTTGGATTGAGGTAGGGATTTTTTGGCCTTTTCCAGCTGTGGAGTTTTGACTCAGATATAATTTTGAAAAGTTTTCATCTTCATGTTAGTGAATTGCAGCATGTGTCTTCTTTGAGATGTACAAGAAAGATGTTTTGGTTTGGATTTCTTTAAGCTATATAATTCATAGAGTTGCAATATCATTTAGATTCAGAAGGCCCCCTGCAAGTGCAAGCCTCTAATCAAAGTAAGGCCAGCATAAAACAGGTTGCTTAGATCCTTGTGCAGTTGAGTTTTTGGTACCTCAATGGGATATCTACACAGTTCTTTTCTTTTTGCCTTGCCTACTTTATGGAAGCAAAATGGCCTCTTTCTAATTCCACAGTCAGATGTTATATGGTGTAGATACTATGTGTGTGCTGTAACTTACCTCCCTGGTTTTCAGCACCTTTGGGATGGAATATCCTGGAAGCAGTACACATTGTTCTAGTACACATTTAAACAAAACTCTTATGTAGCTAGAATCAAATAACCAACCTGATGAGTTTTGGAAACTTTTGCTACCTTGAGTTCCCATTTGTATTTTCTTTTTTAATGAGCAACCTTTGTAGTATTACTGGCAGAAAAGACATGGAGAATGGTGTGGGAATGTACTTTTTGGTAGCTCTGTCTGAGAAATGGCTGTTTGCTATGCAATGCAATATTTCAGTTCTACTGATGCAAATGCTTATTCCTAAAACAACAAAAAAATACTTTACAAGGTGGTTAAACAACACAGTTTTTCTATCTCCACAAAGAGTTAACAAACCAATCTGCTGTACAGTGGTTATCACCTGTGTTACAATTTTAAGAGTGAAAGAGTTCTAGTAACAAAATAGTCACAGCCTTTAAATCACGTTCAAACATTAGCAATTAATGCAAAATTGGAATATGATTGGAAAGAACATAAACAGCTAGTTTGAACAACCCAAGAGAAGGTGGCCTTGAAATCTGATGTACAAATGACACAACTTGGTGTGGTGGGTTGAAATTACCCCCGCCTAATTTAGAGAAACTACCCCCAAAAATCAAATTGCCAGACTAGCTCTGTTTGGGATGGAAGCGAATGAAGCTCCTTTTACAAGCAAACTAAACTCTAGTAATGTAAAATGCAATGAATGTGAACAAAACACACAATTTATGTACGATTGTGGCAGGTCAGGCTGGGCGCCTCCTGTTGCTGCCACACAAGTCACACCTCCAGTGTCCCAAGGGTCCAACCCAGTAGGTGTGCACAGGAAACAGCCTATTGCATACCCATAAATCCTGCACCTTATAAATCCCTCTGCAAAGTCATTCTCTGCCTCTCCCTTCCCTCTCTGCTCCTATGGGAGATGCTCCCTATCGGGGAATGCTGGGGGAGTATCTCAACGCTCTTAGGCCTGGCTGGGCCTAATGCGAGGAGGAGAAGAGGGGAGGGGCAGTCTGAGACCACTCTAGCAGTGGGGGGGAGAAGAAAGAGCCCTGGGGGTTTTGGGTGTGGAAAAGGGAAGCGCAGGGGATCTTTGGGTGTCCTGTAGGGGATTCTGTATGCTTAGGGATTCTTTTGTCACTATTCTTTGTAGCTTCTGTAAAACACCTACAGCTTTCCATTTAAACTTTCCATCACTCTCCAATCCATTTGTGTGAAGAGTGTAATTCTTTTGCCCCTTTCAGGGGCAAGAGACAATCTGCCTGGCCTCAAACCAGGACAGATTATTGGTAGCAGAGGATGGTTTCTACAGTAACTGCAAATTGGCTTGGAGAAGTGCAGAGATGGAAAAGTTAAAATGGATATCTAGGCGTTGTTGGGTTTTGGTGGTTGGCTCAATTTATAAAGAATACAGAAACTCCTCAGACCCCCCAGCATAGATCCAAGGGGACTGTTCTCCTCCTCCCCAACTCCCTCCCTCCTTCCTGTAAACTCACACAGTAGTCAAAACAGATCCCCTGGCAATGCCACAGGAGAGAGAGAGAGAGAGAAGTTTCAAGCAGAAGTGACAGAAGAAGAAAAGAGAGCAAGAATTGTTTATGCCTCTGCTCTATACTTCCATTAGCAACCCCATTAATTATATAAACATTATCATTATTTTTCTTTTGCATCCAATGGTCATTTTATTTTTCTTTCCATCTTTGCAGTCTGGGACTAAGCTAAAGTTCCCACTTCAAATGGTAACACTTGGTTATCTTCAGAAATACATTTATACATTTATGCCACTTTAAAATTATTAGTGAAAGTTTCTAGGGAAATATAATTTCATCAGACGGATAGATTGTGTTAAGAATCTGATAAATAAGTCATCTCAGCAAGCAGTTTCCATGGAGAAGGTACCCTACTTCCATTGTAACTGGATGCAGTTTTCTCATCCAAAAATCAATTCCACCCCAAACAAGATTATAAATCAAACTTGGAAGAGTATAGAATTAAAAGACATAAAAGGAAACTTCTTTCTTTGCAGGGAATGCTCAAGTGTTTTTAGATGTAGTCAAACAGTCTCTGGTAGGCTTATATGGGACAGAAGTGAGGTATTTTATCCTTGTAACAGTAGAAAATCAGTGTATTTATTTACAAACCCAGGAGCATCTCATATGTTTACAGCCACTTTAAAAAACATACAAACCATACAATCAGCATGGGGGAAAATCACACATGAGTCATCAGAATAAAAGCTGCTGTATTTCTGTTTTATAGCTGGTGTTACCAGTGCAAGAGGATATCACAGTACTGTGCACCTCTTTATTGAAAACTAACAGCTTAATTGAGTTAAAATCTTAGCCTTCTTATTTAATATAATCCTTCTTCTTAAGCAGTGAGCGCTGCTTCTAAGGAATAATTTAATTATGATCTCCCAAAATGTAATACTAGCTACTACAATACACTTCCCCCCTTTTTGCTGCAGTTGCATGTGATGCAATGTGGTGGGTTAACGCCCTTTTCTGAAAACAAAAAAAAAAACAAAGCAGGGTGGAGGGCTTGCGGGTACTTCACCTTCCCTGCAGGGCGTTTTCCCCTAGGAAGCTGAGTCTGTTCCACTCCCCCCTCCCTGCCCAGCCACAGTATAAAAAGCAGGACATCGTAGCTGTTGGCTCTCCTTTTGGCTCTTGCCTCTGCTGGATGAGAGCTACTGCACCTGCCCTCTTGCTCCTCAGCCACGTGGCCGGACCTGATTCTTCTCCCTGCTGCCTCCACACCTCCTCAGAGAAAGACTGGTTTTGTATTATTCTTTCTTGTCCCTCTCCCATCCATCCTTGTTCCTTGCCCTTGTGAACCTTTCCTGTTATCGTTTTTTTAATATATCTATATCTATATCTATATCTATATTATTTAAAGAAAATTCTTCACCTCTCTACTTCCAAGCCGACTCCAGATTATTGTTTAGTGGATTTGCTCCTTACCCCTTTTTTTTCCCTCTCTGTTTGGGGGAGGAGGTGGGAGTGGGGGAGAGATTCTCAGGCTTTCCCCCATCTGGGCTTTTAACTCCCAGTTAAGGCTCAAACCACTACAATTTTGGGTGTGCCAACATGGGGCTAGCTGTTGGGCCCACTCTGCAGATTGATTGCAAAAGATGGAGAGTTTAAATTTAGTTCTGGGCGTCAGTTTGGGTTTGGCAGTTGGGGCTCGAGTTTTGTTGCTGGGGCGATCGTGTGAGTTCTTGTGGATTGCAGGGGGACACTTGGTGCGCGGGCGGTGGTATGGAGCCCCTCCTGCTGTTTCAAGCATCGGGGTACCGCTTGAGAATGCGGAACCTGCCCTTCCTCCACAGCGGGGAGCAAAGTGGGGGAGGGGCAGCGGCGAACAGATCAGAGTCAGGTCCATTCTCGCTGCAGGGATAGAGCCAGCCGCTGTGAGCGGGCGAGCCAGCTCCCGAAACCCTGGAGGGCGGACGGGGACCCCAGCTGGAAAGCCGTTTTCAAGGGCTCTGAGAACGCGTTTATGGCTTTCACTGGAGAAGCCGTTTGAGTGTCTGAGGGGTGGAGGTGATTTTGATTCTGTGCCATGGTAGTAGAGGTGAGCGGAGCCCTGCTGTGTGCCGAGTGGCGGCGGCGGGCCCGGCCGTGTGCTCGGAGGAGCGGCAGCAGTGGCCCCGGCTGTGCATTTGGGCTTCAGTAGAGCCGGCTCTAATCTCTTTCCCCGATTTTTGGATGAGTTCCAAAAATGGCCCGAGCGCCTGGTTCTACCTCCCTTCTTCTCAGTGGGCTGTGGTGCAGCCCCTCCCTCTTCCGGGGGGGTTGTGCAGCCAGATGCTGTCCTGCCTCGGTACACGAGAGCCCAGTGCGGGGGCAGAGTGCCTCTGACATGCATCCGTGTAGTTTCGGACCACGGTTGGAAGCGGTTGGTTGCAGCACCCTGGATGGATCGAAAAAAGGCAGTCGTGGAGCCAGATTGTTCCGACTGGCTTGCCCCAGGGGTGGAGAATATGCCACTGAGTATGAGAATAAAGGCTTGGCTGAGAAGTTGTGAGGCTTTTCCAGATGACCAGGATGTCCAATGAATGCATGGAGAACTTGCACCACAGAAGAGTGAACTCTGCATCGCTGGGAGGTTCCATTGGATGAAGGAAGAAGAACTGGAATAGACAGATACTTGAGCCTGAATGAGAGACTATTTGGGTGGATGCCCAGATGAAGATATGGACTTCGCCAGACATGTCATCAGAAGTTTTCTGATTTGATGATGTGTTTGGGTGCGGGGATTATGGTATGAAATAAGGGGTGGCTCTTGTCGTAGTTTGGGCTGGGTGCCCTCTGCGACGGGGGTGTTTCCTGTGTCCAGAAGTCCAGCCCAGTGGGTGGACACAGGAAATTATGTATTTCTACCATAATCCCTTGCACCACTATAAATTTTACGGCGGGGTCTGGCACTTTCTCTTTTCCTTCCTCTCTGACACCTGGTAACTGGGGGATAGATCTCCCGGCCATGGGCCTGTTTAGGCCCGAGGCCACCAGGGGATGGGCAGTCTCAGATCTGGCCAGCTGAGACTAGCCTAGCAGTGGGGGTGTGAAGGAGGAGCCTGGGGGATTTTGGGTGCACCCTCATGTGGAGATGGGATCTTTCTGGGACTGTTTTGGGGTCTCTCTTGTCACTGTGTTTCTAGTTTTCTGCACGCACTCGCTGTTCTCTATTTAAACTTTCCATCACCTTTGCAATCTGTTTGAGTCATTATTTCTGCGCGTGGTGGGGAGGGGGTTTGCCCCAACCCATTACATGGAACAAGCCAAAAGGAAAAGCTGCATACAGTGTATGAGGTGCTGTGCTGCAGATGCAGAGCGTCATGAGCTTAGTTTGCGATTAGTCTTACCGTGACAAGGGTAACCGAAGACATGGCAGTAAATTCCAAGATTGAGGATGTTGTTAGCTAATGTATTTAGTAAAAGTTCAATGAGTGATTGTTCAATTAAGAGAATTAATGACCACATTCCTTTAAAAAGGCCTTGGAAATGTCCACTAAGAACTCTTTATAGCTTTGGCCACAGCATAGATTGCCCCTGATGTTTTGAGAACCTCACTGAACAAAGCTGAAGATATTCTGGAGGACCCTGGCACATGAAACTTGATGATCCACCAGGAATCAGTCCAGAATCATAGAGTGGTTTGAGTTGGAAGGGACCTTAAAGATCATCTAGTTCCAACTTTGCTGCCGTGTCCATGGGCACTACTAGACCAGATTGTTAAGGCCCTAATCCAAACTGTCTTTGAAGATTTCCAGAGTTGGATCGTCCAGAGGTTTTCTGGCCAACCCGTTCTAATGCCTCACCACACTCATGGTGAAGAATTTCTTTTTAAGGTCTAATCTAAATCTAGCTTCTTCCAGTCTGAAGCCATTACCCCTCATTCTATTGCTACATGCCTTTGTAAAATGCTCCTTTTCATCTATCCTGTAGGGCACCTTCAAATACTGGAAGGCTACTATAAGGTGTTCCTGGAGCCTTCTCTTCTCCAGGCTGAACAGACCCAACTGTGCCATCCTGGTCTTCATAGGAGAGGTGCTCCAGGCCTCTGCTTTTTGTGGCTTGCTCTAACAGTTCCATGTCTTTCTTGTGCTGGGTGCTTAAGAGCTGGACACGTACTCCAGGTGGAGGCTTATGAGAACAGAGTACAGGGGCAGAATCACCTGCCTTGGCCCTCTGGCCATGATTCTTTTGATGCAGTCCTGGATATGGCTAGCCTTCTGGGCTGCGAGCACACATTGCCAGCTAATGTTGACTTTTTTGTCCACCAGCACTCCCAAGTCCTTCTCCTCAGGACTGCCCTCTACCTGGATAGTTTTCTGCCCAGCATGTATTTGTGCTTGAGATTGCCCCCACCAAAGTGCAGGAGCTGATTCAGGGCAGAAAGTATGTCTGGATGTGTTTGGTAGCTTTATCTCATGGGTATGACATTTCTGACAGGAAAATATGCAATAAATGGACAAACCAAGACTTGTGGGCTGCAAAGTTTAATGAAAAGCCACTTGCAGAGATTAGCAGCACGGGCAGCTTGATAATAACCACTTCGGCATAGGAAACAATACAAACTGTCATGTACCCAGGCTGTGATTTACTAGTAGTTCTTGGTCTCCCCATCTCTCTCCATCTCACTGATGTTTATTGAGCTGTTTCTGTTGGTTTGTCTTTTTTTTTTACCCCTGAAAGTGTTGACAAAACCCCAAAACACAACAACAGCAAAGAAAACACATACACAGGAAAATGGGGGGCTGGCTGGATGAAATTGGTAAGCTCACCCTCTCCTGAGAAATATATTCTTCAGTTTCTGGCCTTTCTGTTCTGAGCTAGTCTTCAGCTCAGAATCTATGTCACCTTCTCTTCCCTATGTGCTGTGCCATACTTTCTATGTTTTATGACATTTCTGGCCACTAATTGATTGTGTATAGACAACAAGTTTCTAAAAATTAGACCGTAGCTTCCTCCTCACTTCTTGCTATCAACAATAATGAATATATAATGCCTCTTTCCCAAACAATGTATGACTTTCCTATACTCTTCCAGAGGAGACTGAAATTATTTCCATCTATTAACTTTTCCATGGTTTAAGTAATAGCTAACTGAGGCAGTGTTGAAGGCTGGCTAATTGGGAGGACTTTTAAGGGCTTTGCCTTCGTTGAAATCATTACTGGAATGTTTCAGGCAGAGGCATAGGAGGAAAACTCATACAGTTTTATGTTGTGCCTTGCAAAAGAGGGTCTTTGTGATGAAATGAACACAGTGAAAAAAATACAGCTATTTTGGGATACATTTAGTAACAGGTTGTTGTTCAAAGTTTAGATGTTGAGTGTGTTATTACTTTTACTACATGCCTCAGGAAAAAAAATCTTGCCTACAGTTAGACTTCCTTCTGCAGATCCTATTTTCCCTGTACTCTTTATGAAATAAGTAGATTATCAACTACATAATTGGAACTGCAGATATTTTTGTGGCAATATCTTGGCCATTGTTAATCTAGAAAATTAAGATCTGTTGTCAGTATGTTTGTGTAATTTGGAATAAAAATTATTCAGGGCCTGCCCATATTTCTTTCATTGGTCTGCAAAGCCCCATTCAGGCTGTGCAGCTTTAGAATTTGAAACTAATTGCTGTGATGAGCAATAGGGATAGGGCATTGTGGACTGTTTTACTAATTGTCATGGTTTAGAGTGGGACAGATTGCTCTGATGCCTCTGTGGCAGAAGACAACTGCTTCACACACAGGATTGGAGTATTGGAAAGTTTAAATGGAAATGCTTTTCACAAGCTGCAATGGTACAATGCATAGTGGTGAGCATAGCAAGGCATATAAAATACAAAGGAATGCTGATCTGAGTTTAACACAGAAGCTCATTAAGCCAAAAGCTTCACACAAAACCTCCACCAAATCAGACCAAACCCTGGTACTCCTTTTCTCCTCACCTGGGGTTTAGCGTACACTCCAGGGCTTTTTTTGTTTTCCTTCCCATTGCCAGACTGGATTCAGGCTCCCCTTAGTCCCTGGCATTAGGCTTAAACAGGCCAAGACTGCACAACAAAATTTAGTCAGGCCTTGAAAGCCACAGATAAGACTGGAACCAACTTCCTCCCACACCAGAAAAGGAGCTCACTGCCTCCAGGGATGTGCAGAGGAAGAGAGAGAATGCAACCGACTTCTCAGCCAGCTTCATAGTGAAGCAGGATTTATGGGAGGAAATACAAATATCACACCTTCTGGTACACCTCCTGGACACTCTGTACCTTCTGGAGGACTGCAAGTTTGTGGCTTCCTTAAGGCACCCAGCTCAAGCTGGGACACTAATTCATCTGCTATTTTGTGGATGTCATTAAAATGTAATGTGTCTGATACGGCGTTTTTAGATTGCACTTGGAAAACATGGGAAATGTGGAAAATTCTCTCACCATTTCTGTGAGACTGGCCATGACAGTTGCTGAGACTGGAGGGACAGTGTGAGGCCACTCAGCCTGCAATTAGACCGTGGGGCATTACTGGCTACATTACTTCTCCCCGTGCCTCTTTCACTTCCTCAGTAAATAAGTGTGATTTTATAGGCTTCCTGCATGCTGCACTTGCAATCTACTAATGGAACATACTAAAAGAAAGCTAAGTACTGTTTGTGATATTTTGTAGCCTGATTACTAAGCAATATGGATTTGGCCTTAAACTTTGGGATTAAAAGATGTTAAAGCATTTCCTGCAGTCCACTGTGAAATGTTGTGTGTTTATTAATATTGTCTCTTAGCGACTTAGGAAGCCATGGCAAGTGTAATACAGTGCAAAATGCTGCGTGTTTTCTTCCTTTAAGTAACTTTGTAATTAACCATTGTAGCATTACTGATTTATTCCACAACTCTGCATTTAGTGCAGTGCCTTTTATCAAGTAATTCATGCTGGAAATTGGTAATTCCTTCATTTCATGGTGTGTCGACACCACATATATCCATAAATTTAAATAAGAAATAATACAAATGTACTACATTAAATAATAGGATGTAACTTTATCCTATTAAATAATTTTTTAACATGGAAATATACATTGGAATACCCTTGCCCAGCTGCTTGCTAAAGAGCTGCACATCACATTACCACGCTGTTGTGTGTGTTTTCTAGTAATGTGTCTCAGGGTGATGGAGAATATTAGAAGCTGCCTGATAATAATCAAATGTTCTCTTAGGCAGCAAAGATGTTTTGTTCTAAGATTATCCATTATAAGGTATTTAATAGGAGCAAACAAAGCCAGTGCTTGTTGATTAGCTAGACATTCTCAAGGTGAAAGTCTTCCCCCCTCCATACTTTCAGGCGAGCTGCATAGGATAAATATCATCACCAAATTGTGTGTGCTGAACTTGGCATATTCAATACTCTGAAGTAGGTTGTAATGCTGCAAATCCAGTCCAAATTCTATTGCTTAGGTTTCTTAGCTGAGTAAGCCTTAGTTCAGATAGTAATGTGGTGGAGAACTGTCAGACTGTTTTAGTAATTGTGACATAGATCTCTAGCATGTGCAACATTTAGAATGTCTTGAAATTGCCAACAGTTTTTTAATAGGACTTCTGAAATCTACTCTCCTGGGACATCAAGGCATGTTCTCCACTGATTCATTTAGAAAACCTTCTTTGATAGAATTTGAGCAGTTTAGGGAATGATTTTAAAGAGGAAGGGTTAAGAAAAAGGTTCTATGTGTCTCTATCACAGAATCATAGAATCAGGCAGGTTGGAAAAGACCTTTACAGAAGCACAGAATGTTAGGCATCAGAAGGGACCTCAAAAGATAATCCAACCCCCCCTGCCAGCGCAGGATCACCTAGAGTAGGTCACGCAGGAATGTGTCAAGGCAGGTTTTGAATGTCTCTAGAGAAGGAGACGACTCAACCTCTCCGGGCAGCCTGCTCCAGGGCTGTCTCCCTCACAGTAAAAAAGTTTTCCCTTCTGTTCCCATGGCACCTCCTCTGCTCCAGCTTGCATCCATTCTTTCTTGACCTGTCATTAAACATTCTTGAGCAGAGCGTGGCTCCATCCTCCCGATACTGCCCTGCACATCTTTATCAACAGGAATCAGGGCACCCCTCAGGCTCCTCTGCTCCAAGCTAAGGAGGCCCTGTTACTTGCTACCTGGGAGAAGAGACCAGCACTCACCTCACTACAGGTAATTGTGGAGAGCAAGAAGATCTCCACTTGGCCTTCTTTTCTCCAGACTAAAGAACCCTGGTTCACTCAGCCACTACTCATTAGATTTGTGTTCAAAGCTCTTCACCAGCTTATTTGCCCTTCTCTGGACACACTCCAGCACTTCAGTATCTTTCTTGTAGTGAGGACCCTAAAATAGAACACAGTATTCAGGCTGCTGACTCACCAGTGCTGAGAACGGTGGTTCAATTACTTCCCTGCTCCTGCTGGCCACATTATTGCTGATACAGGCAGGTTGGCTTCTTGGCCACCTGAGCATGCTGCTGGGTCATACTCAGACAGCTGTCATCCAACACCACCAGGTCCTTTTCTGCGGGGCAGCTGTCCAGCCACACCTCCCCTAGCCTGTAGCCTCGCGTGGGGTTGTAGTGGCTGAAGTGCAGGACCTGGCATTTGGCCTTGTTGGACCTGCCTTGGCCCATCAATTCAGACTGCCCAGATCCCTCTGTGGACCCTTCCTACTCTCAACAGGTCAACACTCCCCCTAATTTTGCATCATCTGCAAACTTACTGAGGGTGCATTCAATGCCCTCATCCAGATCATTGATAAAGATATTAAGCATACTTGGCTTCAATACTGAGCCCTGGGGAACACTAGTGACCAGCTGTCTTCCAGCTCAGGGGACTCTGTACTCCAAGAACACTTGATCTTATTATTAAAGACTGAGTCAAAGAAGGCATTAAAGACTTCATCCTTTTTCTCATCTTTTGTCTCTGTTTCCTCCCCTACACCCAGTAAAGTACAGAAATTCTCCTTAGACACCTTTTTTGTTGCCAGTCTATTAATAGCAACCTTTTTATTGTCTTTTATGGCATATTAAGTTCTAGTTGGACTTTGGCTCTTCTAATTTTCTCCCTACATAACTCACAATGTCTGTGTAGTCCTTGCTTGTCCCTTCCTCCAAAGGGCATAAACTCTCTTTTTTTTAACCTTGGTTCCAGCTAAGGCTTTGTGATTAGCCTTCTAGTTGGACGTACCCTGAGACATCCTGTTCCTATGCCCATAAGAATTCCTTCCCGAAGAACATCCAGCCTTCCCATACTCCTTTGGCCTTCAGGAGCTTCATACTTTACAACAGGTGCTCCTCACAGTGCATTTTTTTGCTGACACTCTATGAGTGCTTAATGAGTGTGAGGTTCCAGGCTGGGTTTAGCACACAGCTCTTGAATACTGCAGTGACACTTGCCTCAGTTCAACAGAATGGTTTTCTGAAATGATCCAACTTGGTTACCAGCTCATGTCATACCCACAAAGTTCTTAGGCAGGCACATTGAGATTTTTTTTGAGCCACACTTTGGTTATCAGTTGATAATCTGCCAACTGATGGTAGATTATCAGTCTCAAATGAATACACTTAATTTTTTGATACTGAAAAATGGATAATTTCTCTTTTGTGTTTATGCTCTGCTTCTTCTTCTTCTGACCTAGTGGCTTAATCTTTGTGGTCCTTATATATATATGTGCTGCAGCCTCAGTGAAACCAGGTTTGCCATGAAATTTGTTGCCCTCCCACACGTGGGAATTATCTTCAGGTACGTGTCTACTCCATGTATTCAGAAGACAGTGATTAGATGCTTCCATGCTTCTCTTGTGGCTTCCTGAATGAAATGTTTTTTACAACAGTGTGATGTGCTTGGGGTCAGCACAGATTTGCATCGCATGCTTCCCTGAGCCTCCTCAGCAGCTAAGTCTTAGTAGCACCTTGCAGAGAAGCATTACAGATAGCACCCCCATTAGTGTGTGATGTCTCAACATCAGCAGTTCAGTGCAATTGTCTGTGATTAACGTGTGTCTGAAGGCTGTAAAATAGTAACAGCTATAGAAATGAAACCATTTCCCCATTTATTACTGCCATCCTTCTGAGCAGTTACTCCCGGTCCGTCAGCTGCATCCCCTCTGACACTTGTTGGCAGTGAAGCTGGTAATGCTAGCTAAGTGACTCGGCAAATATGGAAAAGGACACTGCAGAGTAATCAGCAAGCAATGAAAGAAATCCAGAACATCTGTGGAAGGAACTGATTATACTCAGTAAGAGTAACTTTGAGCTAAATGGCACATTTAGTAAGGAAGGTAGATGGAAAAGTTAAAACAAGATAAGAAAATAACCACTGTCAAATCTAACTAATTTCTCCGTGAGTTACCCTGTTCTTTTAACCAAAAGCAATTGGAAATAGGAGCAGGATGGATGTGAGTGCACAAGATGCACTAGAACTGAATTTCCTGCAGATTTACTGGGGTTGTAGATATGAAAATACCAACCCACCAGGCAGCTTTGTAACTTAAAAAGAAGCTTTTAGTGTGAGGCTTATAGCTGGGGATGCTCCCTTCAAGTCTAGTGGGTTAAAACCAAATAGAATTGCACTGATTTAAATAGTTTCTCAACTTTCTTGTATTCCTAGTATATTAAGACTTTTTCTTGCCCACAATGGGTTTCAGAGGTTTCCTGATGTGGAACAATGACTGATTGTATAGATGAAGCTGTAAAACTGATGTTGTGCAGATGTTGTTGTAAATTAATGTACAAGGAGAAGAAAGATGTGAGAGAAAAAAATGTAGGTCTGGCATTCGGTTATCAAAGTTCCAGCTGTGCACATAGTTACCTGTTTCAATATTTGTGTTTGTATATGGCCACACAGGTGATTAATGATCTCTGCCCCTTGATCAGCCAGGATTTACAAAACGTGTGGCTCTTGGCATTGCCCTGTGCTGCAGAGTTATTTGATGCTTTCTGTGCACACTACATTCCATTACTTTGCGATCAAAGCAGTGCTGAGCATTTTCCTAGTGGAAGGAATGGAAGGAGGGAAAGAAGGAGGGAGGGAAGGAAGGAAAGGAAGGAAGGAAAGGAGGGAGGGAAGGAAGGAAGGGAGGGAGGGAGGGAAGGAAGGAAAGAATAGAATAGAATAGAATAGAATAGAATAGAATAGAATAGAATAGAATAGAATAGAATAGAATAGAATAGAATAGAATAGAATAGACCAGGTTGGAAGAGACCTTCAAGATCATCGCGTCCAACCCATCAACCAATCCAACACCACCTAAACAACTAACCCATGGCACCAAGAACCCCATCAAGTCTCCTCCTGAACACCTCCAATGACGGCAACTCCACCACCTCCCCGGGCAGTCCATTGCAATGGGCAATCACTCTCTCTGTATAGAACTTCTTTCTAACATCCAGCCTAAACCTCCCCTGGCACAGCCTGAGACTGTGTCCTCTTGTTCTGGTGCTGGCTGCCTGGGAGAAGAGACCAACATCCACCTGTCTACAACCTCCCTTCAGGTAGTTGTGGAGAGCAATATGGTTACCCCTGAGTCTCCTCCTCTCCAGGCTAAGCAACCCCAGCTCCCTCAGCCTCTCCTCAGAGGGCTTGTGTTCCAAGGAAGGAAGGGAGGGAGGGAGGGAGGAAATACCTGAAAACAAAGCAATATCCTTAAAAGAGAGGACTCTTTATAAGCACTTCTGATGTCAAATCCATGTGAAGATAATCTAGATAGGAACAAAGATATGTTCAGAAGTGACCCATGTTGCTTGGGTAAAACTATTACAAAGTAGCTAAGCAAGGATACATTTTGACAATTTATCTCTTTTAGGTGTGATAGAGATAGTGAGAATGAATGGTTGGCCAAGGATCACCTATGTTCTAGGGTGTGTGTTTCTCTTATGGGACTCTGTTTTTTCCTGTTCCTATTCAGTTGTTTGCTGTTTTCTTTCTATATCAGGAAAACAGCTCTGGGGTTGCAGCTATAAAACAAAAAACTGTAGAAAAAGAGGGTCAAGTTTCTATTGCTTTCCACCCCAGGAAAATATCCTCTAAACATTGTTCTTCATTTTTGATGTAAAGTATGTTATGAATTTAGGTGAGTGATGAAATCTTGAATCTCTTATGTACAGCTGTGCCAGCCTTGCTCATCTGTGTAAGACCTTTGCTGCTATTAAACTTCTGGCAGTAGCACAGAGATAGGAAGCTAATGCGACCGAGATTGGAGTCAACACAGATAACCAATATGATAGAGTATTGTTCCTTTATTGTTCCAGTATTATAGGACTATAATGCGAGCATAGTGAGTACAGCACAGTAAAGTAAAGCAAAGAAGAAGGAAAAGGAAAGGAAAGTACATATCAGGGGAACTTCTACAACTTATATAAACTCAGAGAGCCTCGTTGGCATGGCTTCATTAGTTCCCTATTATAGTGGTTTGAGCCTTAACTGGGAGTTAAAAGCCTAGATGGGGGAAAGGCTGAGAATCTCTCCCCCACTCCCCCCCTCCTCCCTCCAAACAGAGAGGGGGAAAAAAAAAAAAAAAGGCGTAAGGAGCAAATCCACTAAACAATAATCTGGAGTCGGCTTGGAAGTAGAGAGGTGAAGAATTTTCTTTAAACAATATATATATATAGTTATATATATTATTGTATATAAAGATAACAACAACAGGAAAGGTCCACAAGGGCAAGGAACAAGGATGGATGGGAGTGGGACAGAAAAGAATAATACAAAACCAGTCTTTCTCTGAGGAGGTGCGGAGGCAGCAGGGAGGAGGATCAGGTCCGGCCACGTGGCTGAGGAGCAGGAGGGCAGCTGCAGTAGCTCTCATCCAGCAGAGGCAGGAGCCAAAAGGAGCCCCAAAAGCTACGATGTCCTGCTTTTTATACCCTAGCTGGGCAGGGAGGGGGGAGTGGAACAGACTCAGCTTCCCAGGGGGAAATGCCCTGCAGGGAGGGTAAAGTACCCGCAAGCCCTCCACCCTGCTTTGTTTTCTTTGTTTTCAGAGAAGGGCGTTAACCCACCACACCTATGAGTGACCACACATCGCACTATTATAGATTATGGGTCCAACTACTAATGACACGCGAGGTTGTTGATGCAGGTGCATGTCCTGTTGTCCTGTTGCCACAGGGAGCAGTGTTGGTGTCTGTCCTGCTGTGAGAATGAGCATTTCTTTTCCTCTCCAGTTCCCACCCCTCTCTGTGGGTTAGAAGACCTAGCAGTCAGGGCTTTTTTCCCATCTACGCTTGTGATGCAGCTTGGAATCAGATGATATATTAAACTTGCACACTTCACCTGCCTGGTACTTCTCAAGCACAATGCTACAGAGCAACAATTACTTTCAAAGTAAGACTAGCGTGGTGGATGTAGAGAGAGACAGTGTAGTGTCTTTGCATATCTTATAGATAAAATATTTAACCCAAATGATCACTTAAGATTAAAGCAAACCAGAGTTATTAACTGCCTGGTCCCCTTTATGTTCAGACCATTCCTGATTTGCTCCATCAGGAAGAACTTTGCATTCCTTTTGTGTAGGCTCCTCTGATCTTTAAACAGAGAGACCGCCTTTTTGGGAGTGCTCAAACTGAACATTCAGTTCAAATTAACCCAGGATAAGAATGCTGCTAATCATATTGTTCTGTGTAAAACCAGTCAACTAGCATAACTTTGTGCTGGTTAGTTCTCTTTTGGTATGTAGTAGTGATTATAGTGAGAACAGAATAGAATAGAATAGAATAGAATAGAATAGAATAGAATAGAATAGAATAGAATAGAATAGATCATCGAGTCCAACCTATCACCCAACACTATCTAATCAACTAAACCATGGCACCAAGTGCCTCATCCAGTCTCTTCCTAAACACCTCCAGGGATGGTGACTCCACCACCTCCCTGGGTAGCACATTCCAATGGCCAAGAAGTTCCAATTCCAAGAAGTTCTATGAAGAACTTCTTCCTAACATCCACCCTAAACCTCCCCTGCTGCAGCTTGATACTGTGTCCTCTTGTTCTGGTGCTGGTTGCCTGGGAGAAGAGACCAACCCCCACCTGGCTACAACCTCCTTTCAGGTAGTTGTAGACAGCAATAAGCCTCCTCTTCTCCAGGCTAAGCGACCCCAGCTCCTCATAGGCCTCTCCTCACAGGGCTGTGCTCTAGACCCCTCCCCAGCTTTGTTGCCCTTCTCTGGACACCTTCCAGCATCTCAACATCTTTCCTAAACTGAGGAGCCCAGAACTGGACACAGGACTCAAGGTGTGGCCTAACCAGTGCTGAGCACAGGGCACAATGAATTCCCTGCTCCTGCTGGCCACACTCTTCCTGATGCAGGCCAGGATGCCCTTGGCCTTCTTGGCCACCTGGGTACACTGCTGGCTTATGTTCAGCCTACTATCACCCAGTACCCCCAGGTCCCTCTCTGCCTGGCTGCTCTCCAGCCCCTCTGACCCCAGCCTGTGGCACTGCATGGGGTTGTTGTGCCTGCCCCACATTCACCAGGCGGTTTAGCATGCTGGTGATCCTGGTGCCAGGCTGCCTTTTTCCCCTGTGATTCTCTGTGTGTGACTGTGGGTAAAATGTGGATGTATAGCTGTAAACTATGTATATGTTTTTTGCCAGAACTTAACTGGAAGAGGCAAGTGGCTTTGTAATATGTGCATGAGATACAGTTGTTATAGATATACCTAGAATAAGCTCACTGGCTCTTGTTAATTGCAAAGGTTGTATTGAATCTGCTGCCAAAAAGGGAAACCCGATTAAAAACCCTCTAATGTAATTCCAAATGGAAAGTCTTTTTGATATCCAGTTCTTCAGGGACTGTTGTTTAAATACTGTTTTTTCCTACACTATGTCATTCCATCTGTCATTGGACTTTCATCACTGATTTTTCTAATGAGTAAGAACTTCCAGGTACTTCTTTTGACTTTTGTGATTAATGCCGTTCTTAGATGTGTCTCTTTCTATGGAGATGCCATTGTGTTTTGACAGTGCAGGCTTCATAGGTATATTTTGTCTGGTAGTTTTGCAGGCTACGTTTTAACTATATACTGTAGCTTGCTCATACAGTACAATATTTGAAAGCATCTTTCTGTTCATCTCCTGGATTTGGCAGCTGCATGATTTAGCAGCTTCTTGAACAATTTCTAAGGGAGTTTATTGGGTTAAAATGTAACTGTTTACTATTTATATCCCAGCTGCTTGAAAATATGCAGTGTTATTTGGATAAATGATTTTCATGTTCTGGTCGCTGTAGGATTTGCATAACAGCCAACTGGTATACGTGAATTAGAATTAGTACACAATATTCTCATTATTTTGTAGAATCACAGAATTTTCAGGGCTGCAAGGCAGCACCTCAGGGATCATCCAGTTCCAACCCTGCTGCCATGGGCAGGGACACCTCATACTAGATCAGGTTACTCACAGCCACATCCAGCCTGGCCTTAAAATCTTCCAGGCATAGGGTGGAGATGTTAGGAACCAGTTTGGATGTTAGGAACAAGTTCTTTACCTTGGATGTTAGGAACAAGTTCTGCACCACGAGGGTAGTGGAACGCTGGAACAGGTTGCCCGGGGAGGTGGTTGAGGCCCCATCCCTGGACAGGGCCCTGGACAACCTGATCTAGTTGAGGATGTCCCTGCTGACTGCAGAAGGGGGTTGGACTGGATGACCTTTGGAGGTCCATTCCAAGCCAGACCATTCTGTGATTCCTGGGCTGCTGAAGATGGTGTTCTGCTGTCACTTTGGCTAATGTCACTTCCTCCAACTTGTGATGTCCCAAGTGACATTCCTCCCTCTGCTGGCATAACCAGGGGTTTTTATACTCTTCCTGATTCATTCATTGTAGCTCTACCTGGCCCATGCCCTTGTCACATTACAATGCATACATGATCTCCAGATGCCTCCCAGTGTATGTTTAGGGGTCAGCGCTGAGTTACCTTCACATCCCTTAGCTGTCCCACCACACCCCCTGGACAATTGCTGTCTGGGTGGGCAGAGCTGTCATGTCAGTCTAGTCGTTTACAACAATCTCCTCTTTGTTGAGACACCTCTCACAATCTCCATGTACTCATCACGTTCACAAGGTGATTTGCATGTTCAGGAGATGATTCCCACTGATCATCTAGACGGGCCTGTAGAGCCTGATTGGATCAGCCATCTGAGATGGACTACGGCATGAAGTGGGGTGCTGCACAGTGGGCACTTGTGCTGACAAAACCTCCTGTTTTCAGCCCTGTATGTATAGCAAATGCACGCACTGACTTCTGATAGCAGTGATTTTTTCCAGCAGAGATGCTATCTGAGCAGAAAATGCTGGGTTTGAAGCAACAAATAGTGGAGTTGGACCCATGATTGTGGTACTTCTGCTGCAATAGATTAAAAGAAAGTAATAGCTGCACGAATTTTCAGTTCATTCATTTAGCTGCTCTCCTGTTAAATGTTTTCAGCCCTCCCCAAATCACTTTTTTTACAAAGCACTGAAGACCTAGTTTAAATTTTGAAGGGTTAGGACCACAACAGCTTGACAGAGTTCTCACACACTCTGTGAGCACCCAGAGGCTTCTGTGTCTGTGCAGCACAGATGCACTCCGAGTGGTGCTACATTTGGAACTCCTTTTTTTTTCACATACTAGCAGGCAGTAGTGCAGTCATTAGTTTTATTTTGAAAGCTTGCTTATTTCAGTCATTTCCAGATGTTTGCAAAGGGAAGTTCATGATGCTCATATGGCTGTCACCTGTACTTCCAATGCACCACTGAATACCAGATGAGGCACTGGACAAAAGGTTAATGAAGGCTGTTTTCAGAGAGATGGATCATGCTGGTCCTGATATGTGTTTTTGTTACATTTTAGAACTAGATTTTAGTTCTAAGCAGACTTTTCCAGAGGACTGGACAGTCTGAGAGGGGTGGACTCCTCAGAGTTCATGTTATAATAAAGATAAATCTCTCACTCAGTTGGTCTGAAGAAACAGCTTATGTTCAGGCTGCTATCATTCTTGCTGCTCCTGCTTGGACTTTGGGCTGTGCTGTTCTCCACTTGACCTTGGGGCTTTGTGTTTTGGCTTCTGTAAGGTACAGGGGGTGGAGAGGGAGCACCTGTGGTTGTATAGCCTTCTGGGGTCCTTTTTTCCCCAGAAGGGGATAGAAGAGCCAAATTTAAGGGGGGTGTGGGGCAGGAGGGGTTAGGGTAATAGGTGCCAGCTGAAAGAAAGCTTCAAGAGTCTTTCCATTGTCTTCTAAATAAGTTTTACAAGGTTTAATACAGAATGTAAAGGTGTACAGAATGAACAGAATGTAAAGGTGTACAGAATGTACAGAATGTAAAGCCTTTGTAAAGTTTTTTTTTTATCTGCCCTCTAAAAATTAATGGTTTATTGTACAGTTACTATAGATTTTGTAGGACTTGAAAGAGATATTAAAAACTGAGGATTTTTTGTGGAAGCCTGTGCATTGGCTTTGTTGTGTTTTCACTTTCATTGTCAGGAAACAGAAAGAGGTCAATCACTTAGGTTGTACAGGTGGTGTGCCTGAATGTACTGCACCCCATAAAATCTGCTTTGCAAGGCCTGCTGCCAGTGTTCACATAGTGTTGTATACACATGGTAATGCTTATGGCTTTCACTCACAAAACTGAAGTGATTTCGAGGTGCACACTTGTATATAGAATGACTTTTGATAGCAGAAGGAAGGTTACCATAAGTCAGTCATGGGTTGAGTTGATCCTGCTGCTGCTGTCCACACCATGCTGCTCTCAAGCCAGCTTCAAAATGTCAGTGCTGGCTGGAGCAAAGTATTCTGGGGCTTGAAGTTCAGATTGCTGGTTCTGGGTTCTTGCATGTTGTCTTTTCCACTGGGATGGTGGCAGGACAAGAAGGGATGGGGGAGTAGTTGTCTGGCTTGGGCTTTGGCTCTCTTGCTTCTGTCTGCTGCTGCTTTGTGCCGTGCTTGTTCTGCAAATAGGCTGAGGGAATTGTGCATTTTGTACCATGGTTATCTGATTTTGCTCAGTAAATTCCATTCTTATCTTTTTGTTGTTGTGTGGGTTTTGTTGTTGCTGTTGTTGGTTTGTTTTGTGTTGGTTTATGTGTGTGTGTGTGAATCCAAAGTTTCTGTGTGTTACTTTTTCCTCACTCCTGTATTGGGGGAGCAGGCAGCTTAGCCTTTGCGCTAAACTGTTACAAGTCTCAGGAAAAGCGAGATGACAGCTGCTGTATATCGCCTGAATTAAGATATAGTTTCAAATTAATTTATGCCTTTAGGCCCAGTCTTAAGGAAATGTATTACTACCTGTAAAATGTGCAGCTGCTTATTTGTCTTTGTGTACTATTGGTGGTGTTCAGTGGGTTTTTTTTTAATAGGGTGGCTGAATCAGATGCTAATTATGGGAGTTAATAGACGTGCAAAGAAAGAGCAAGCACAGCTTTGGAAAGAAGCAAGAAGCACATGCATAAGAAAAGGCTTCTCAGATTACCTGAGCTTACCTCTGATCTGATTTTTTGGTGGGAACAGATTATTATTACTATTATTATTTTTTAATTAAGTCTGTCTGTGTGGGGCATAAGCAAGGTGTGTAAAACTTCCAAGAGGCATTTTAAAGTAGGCAGTTTGACATCCGTAGCAGCTGTTCAACTATGACCACTGTTAAATGCCTTCAGGGAGCAGAAGCTGTTGTTTCAGGTAAAGAAAAAAAAAAAAAAATCAGAGAGGCAAGAGCTTGGTGATTTATTCTGCAAAGCTGCTGCTTCCTTCTGTTTCAGAGCCTACAGAAAAATGTTTCCTGTAGTCTCAGTTTTTCATTCTGAAAAAGATGATAGAAACCTGAGAGACTTTTACCTGATACATTCTCATGCTCTCATATAGAATCCATTGTACTCTGTAGTAAGACTACGGCAAACATGTTGGGATAGCATCAGTCCTTCAGCATGTGTCAACACAAGGAGCAGCTGGTCACTGCTTTTCTCAGACGAAACTCAAGGAAGAAATGGTGTTTCATTTCCTACCTTGCTCTTCTTTGGGTAAGGGAAGATTAGAAAACAGAAGGAAAGTAGTACAGTTCTGTAAAGAGGGAATCTATTTTCCTGCTTTATGCCTGTGTTGTGGTAGGAGTAAGACCCCAATGTCTGCCTGTCTCAGAGTCAAGGACTCTTACTGGAACTAGGTGACAGAGTTAATGTTTGCCTCTGGGTTGTTTTTTTTGGTGGGTTTTTGTTTTGTTTTGTTATTGTTGCTGTTTTCTTTTTTTAACCCAATAAGGACTTTCCCTGATAGCAGCTCAGAATGCTTTATTTTACTAAAGTGACAGGTACAATAAAATCATGCTTGCCAATGATAAATAACACTAACTGCAAGACTGATCTCAGGTTAGTAATTCCTGGGTAACACCTGACAGATTTTGATGGAAACCTTTGCCCTAATGTATAACAGAATTGCAGCAATAGTGAAGCAGTCTACTGAAGGTGCAGTTTGTACCAAAAAAAAGTATCCATGTCTTGGGGGAGGTGAAGGGGGTGGGGGTAGGAAGGAGCACAGCCCATTGACTGTCCTTGCCTCTGTCTTTGCCTTCCATCTACAGGCACCACCTCATGCTGCTGGCCCTGCATTTTATGCTGGTGGAGCCCTGAGATATGTTCCTTTTGTGGGTTTTATGCCTTGGCTCCACCTGTGTCCGCCTTCTAGGTGACATTTACCAAGATTTGGGTGGAGAGTTGAGTGACATACTCATACATGTTTAGCATGTACTGAGTTTGACTCATTATCATACCAGGGGTGTCAACTGGAATATTAAAATGGAAGTTAATTAAGCAAAAGTCTTTGCTCAGGAACTGTAGTCTTCAAAATCTGATTTGAATTTGGGTGTTCTTTTAGCCTTTCTTTATCAGTTTTAGCCAAAGCAGAGCTGTCTTATCTTCACCAAACTCCCTCCTTTGGCCATGTGGCAGGGCAGCTTTGTGTATCTTCATTTAACATGACAACCTCCTGTTTGTAAACAGCCTTGGTCCAGAAGCTCACTAAATTGACTTTGATTCCTGTCCCACCGTAAGCTAGACTGTTATCCAACAGCCTGTTCTGCTGCAGTGGTTGCAGGCTGGGGAAACTAAAACCTCTGCCTTCTCTTGATGTATAACTTCAGCACCTCTATGGCAAGAGAGCAGAATCAGCTGGGCAGCCACCAAGGGAGTCATTAGACAGAGCAATTTCTGAGTAGGACAAGTCATTTGGAGGAGAAAGCAATATATTTTTGAAGTCAAGAAAATTCTGATCTCTTCTTGCATTTTCCATGAGCTGAAAAACCTTTGGTATTCTTAAAGGAGGCAATATTTAGCTTTTTGCAAACACATAGAACAAGAAAGGGCACTTTTTGGATTTTTCCTTTTGAATGTCATGTAAACAGGTGTGTGTGTGTTTTACAGCATCTCTGGGAATGTGCTCACATATATCACATGCAGCTTTATGTGGCAATGCCAGTGACGAGCAGTGTGAGCAATCTGGCAGTGCAGGCCTAGAGCCTGACATGGTGGTAGGCCATGCTCAGCATAAGTGTAGAGCCAGCTAGCAGTGTACCAAACAGTGCTGTGCCTGCAGCATGTAACTAAAGCAAGACACTGGTAGCTGTAAACACAGCAAGTTATCTTGGGACAACAGGACATGCCCCTGCATCAACAAACCTCGCGTGTCATCTGTAGTTGGACCAATAATCTATAATAGTGTGATGCATGGTCACTCATAGGGAACCAATGAGGCCATGCCAACAAGGCACTCCGAGGTTATATAAGTTGTAGAAGTTCCCTTGCTACACACTTCTGCCTTTCCTTTCCCTTCTTCTTCTATGCTTTACTTTACTGTGCTATACTTGCACCATAGGCCTGCAATACTGGACCAATAAAGGAACAATACTCGATCATATTGGTCAGCTGTATTGACTCCAATCTCCGTCATCCCATTAGCTTTACCTTTAAATAGTGAAGATTACATGAGCTACAACAGACAGCCAGGCTTTTCTTCCTGTGAGAAGGGCTAGAATTGACAGAAAATGATCAGGGGGCTGGAGCAGCTCTGGTACAAGGACAGGCTGAGGGAGCTGGGGGTGTTCAGCCTGGAGAAGAGAAGGCTCTGGGGAGACCTAATAGCAGCTTGCCAGTACCTGAAGGGGGCTACAAGAAGGGTGGAAAGAGACTGTTTGCAAAGGCCTGCAGATGGGACGAGGGACAAGAGCTTCAAACTAGAGCAGAGCAGATTGAGACTGGATGTGAGAAACAAGTTCTGCACCATGAGGGTGGTGGAACACTGAAACGGGTTACCCAGGAAAGTGGTTGAGGCCCCATCCCTGGAGATATTCAAGGTGAGGCTCACAGGGCTGTGGCCACCTGATCTAGTTGAGGATGTCCCTGCTGGCTGCAGAGGTTTTTGGACTGGATGACCTTCAGAGGTCCCTTCCAACCCAAACCATTCTGTGATTCTGTGACGCTTTCTGAATCTTAGTGCAGCAGCAGCACACATAAGGATGCAGTTGAGTAAAGCTTCACTGCTAGCACTGGGCTGGTTGTTGCTGACAGTAGTTTTGCATTACTTGATCCATAGGTGCTTACAAACCACATCCCATCAGAAACTTCATTCCTTCTCTCTCCACTTCCAGGATGTCAGATCCCCTGCTTTTCTGTGGCCCTACTCATGTTTTCCAATGAGAAGCCTTTTCAAATGGTGCACTTGTTTCCTTCCTGATGCTCACACTGACATTTTCTGGTACTTAGAACTGTGTTTGCCAATTGCAGAGCCAGGTAAGATGCACAGCACGAGTGCCCAAACTCTAAATGCAGCTGCTGAACATAGAGGAAAGATGAAATTGTCCTTTTAAAGTTTCTATCATACATTAGACTTCATGGCAAGCTTCAACTCTAAATTGGATTCACACTGTGGAATAAAAATAGCTGGGGATGAAATGAAAACAGAGTACAGTGGATCTAACCTCTTTGCGTGAAACACTACTTTTAAAGAGTTGTAGGGAAAAACCCAGAGGTGGCAAAATATCTCACTTTCTGTCTGCAGAAAGATTGATAGCCTTAAAATGTGTTTTATCATGACAAAAATAATCTTTATGCTAATTGACATTACTTATTGCCTGTAGGTAATTAGAAATTATAAAAGCAGGCAGAAGACCTTGAGTTCACATTAATAAAGTAGTAGGGTGAGGAAGGATAGATAATAGCTGGTGTGTACCACTCTCTGGCAGACAGTGTGAAAGATTGCTGAAAGGATATTTAATTTTGACACTAAATCAAAATTGTGGTAGGAAATGGAAGACAAACTTTTTTCCCCTGAAAAAAATTTTGATAAAATGGAAAATTAAATATATCCATCACTATCAGACTGTCAGGAGTAGGAACCATCCTTCCTGGAGCATTTTGCTTATATGTTTACAGGAAGGGAACAGGAATATGTGAAATACAAGAGATTTTGTTAAGCAGTATGTAGGATTGGTGGAACCATTTGTTTATATTCCAGACATAATATGCTGAATTCTGACAAACAAAATGTTAGGAGTTGTCCCTGGTGTCCTCAAGCTTTTCTCTGTGCTTTCTAGAAGTGAAAAATAGGATTGAGTGACAATGGCTTTTAGAGTTCATCCAGCTCTGAGAAGTGCTGTGCCAGTGCTGCCTACAGCCTGTGGTGCTTTAGGTGGTGCTGACAGGTTTGGGTGAAATGATTGTGGTTTGGTATAACCAAAAATACAGAAACTCGAACAAACACTATCGTGGTTCTGCCACCTTCAATGCCTTCTGGGAATCCAGAGCTTCCAGTGGCTTCTGCAGAACAATATAGACCCTGCAGGTATGCGCAGGATTGAAGGGGAAGCAGGAGTTGGATGAGATTGAGTGCTCTGTTCTCATGGTTCTATACACAGCAAGGAGTAAAAGTGAATGAAGACAAAGGCATGATTAATAATGTAATATAAGCCTCAGCAGGGATCCTTATTCCTGATTAGCTATCCTTAAGGGCTTTTTTGAAGGACAGCTGTGCCATAGTTTCCCATGGTGTTTCAGTTTTGATGAGAGCTGCCTGTGTGTGCCTCCTGAGATGACAAAGCCTTACTCCAAGTTCAGAATGTTTTAGGGAAAGAACTCCATCTTCCTACAAAGGTTCTTGTGTACTTCTGCCTTACAGACTGCATTCTGCCATGTTATATACACTAGCAAGGCATAAAGTAAACATTTTTAAATATTGAAAGGGTCTGATGCAGTTCCTTTACTGTAGATGTTGAGCCATTTAATGTGCCCTATGGTAATCTCATCTATCCTCTAGCTCCTGAAGAGCACAAGTCTCCTAGAGGTCCTGTGGCATATCTGCTGACCTATGCATGTGATATAAACACCTTTGGTGATTCCAGAAGTATTTGTATTTAGACAACTGAACTGCTTCCAGAACCTCAAGTCAGAAACCAATAGGTCAAAGACAACTGCAACTTATCAGCCTCTGCTCCTTGGTAGCAGGGGACAGGACCAGAGGAAATGCTTCCAAGCTACAGCAGGGGAGATTCAGGCTGGATTCTAGGAAATATTTCTTCCCAGAGAGAGTTCTCCAGCATTGGAATGTTCTGCCCAGGGCAGTGCTGGAGTCACTGTCCCTGGATGTGTCCAAGCAGTGTGTGGAACCTGTGCTTAGGGACATAGTTTAGTGTTGACCCTACAGTGCTGGGTCAAGGGTTGGACTGAATGAGCTAGGAGATGTTCTCCTACCAGATGTTTTCTGTAATTCTGTGAATTCTTGTAGTACTGTAGAGAGTAACAAAATATAAAGCTGGAGTAATGGATGCTCTAAATGTGTTTGGTACAGTAGGATTAATCACATGGAGGTATAAAAAAAAAAAAAGGAAAGAAAGAATTGTTTTCCCCTATGTGTCTTCCATCATTGTAGTCTTTCTTTTTAAGGTAAAGATCTTGAAGAGGAAGTTAAAAAAACCAACAACACAAAACCACAAATAAAAACAAAAAGATATCAAATCTAAATATGGAAGTCTCCTTAATTTTTAGACAAGAAAACCTTAATCTCCACTTAGCAGCATTGTTAAACATGCAGTAAAATAATGGAGTTGCAAGACTTAATGACAGTATCAAGCCCACACAGCTTGGCTCTGTCTCTCAGAAGAAACTTTTCATGTGAGACAAGAATGACATTAGTGCCTTGCTGCTAGGTTTAATCTCTTGAAGTTGTGGGCTGTTGCTTTTGAAGCCCAGATTCCAGATCGAGCGTGTATTAGATTAGTGAGCTGTTTGATTTCATTACAAGGCAGAGGTCTGCTGTGTTTCTCTGACTGCACAATCCACCTACTTTTGCAGAGAGCATTCTCCTGGGAATCAGAGTGTCCATACAGTGATGATAAATTAAACCTTCTGTTTGATACTCCTTTTATTGAAAGTCTGCAAGAGGATGTTGAAATATCTTCCATGTAATAGGCAGCTGGAGTAAAGTATTATCCATCAGTGTGGGCATAATGATTTATGTGAATACGTATTTATCCCTGTGTCTGGTGACAAGCTCCAGTGAAGCTTGGAGCATTCCTCATGGTTGCCCAGGGAGTGTTGTTGCTGCATTTCCTGATAGACTTGATGCTGGGTTTTTTTGTCTAATGCTTGTTTTTATTAGTTTCTTTGTATGCCAGATGAAGGAGTTCTACTCTTAGCCAATTAATCTCCCTTTCTGTGTAGGAGACATAACCTCTTCATAGCAGCTCTCTGCACACCAGAAAATACAAAGATGTTTAAAAGAACTGTCAGCACCAATCTGGAGAGGAGCAGACACAGGATATATCTGCAGCATAGTGGCTGCAGCTTGTGTAGAAGCAGCAGAGCTTATTTTAAACTGGAAGGTAGCTCATAATGTTGCTGCCACACCATCAAGCACAGTGTGAGCTTCAGCAGGTGCCATAGACACCGAACAGGCTCTAAGGCAGCCTTAGCACCAACATGAAATCCAGGCTGCTCCAGCCTCCATGCTGGCAGGGCCCAGATTAGCTTGTGGAATGCTGGTGTTCTGCTGAGCAGCAGTGCCACATCCAATCCCCTCTTGAACACCTCTAGGGATGGGGACTCCATCACCTCCCTGGGCAGCACATCCCAAGGGCCAATTACTCTCTCTGGGAAGAACTTTCTCCTCACCTCAAGCCTAAACTTCCCCTGGTGCAGCTTGAGACTGCGTCCTCTTGTTCTGCTGCTGGTTGCTAGAGAGAAGAGACTAACCCCTTCCTGGCTACAACCACCTTTCAGGTAGTTGTAGAGAGCAATGAGGTCACCCCTGAGCCTCCTCTTCTCCAGGCTAAATAATCCCAACTCTCTCAGCTACTCCTCATAGGGCTTATGCTCAAGGCCTCTCCCCAACCTTGTTGCCCTTCTCTGGACACGTTCAAGTGTCTCAATGTCCTTCCTAAACTGAGGGGCTCAGAACTGGACACAGGACTCAAGGTGTGGCCTAACCAATGCAGAGTCCAGGGGCACAATGACTTCCTTGCTCCTGCTGGCCACATTATTCGTGATCCAGGCCAGGATGCCATTGGCCTTCTTGGTCACCTGGGCACACTGCAGGCTCATGTTTAGGTGGCTGTCAATCAGCACCCCCAGGTCCCTTTCTGTTTGGCAGCTCTCCAGCCACTCTGACCCCAGCCTGTAGCTCTGCATGGGGTTGCCGTGGCCAAAGTGCCGCACCTGGCACTTGGACTTGTTGAATGCCATCCTGTTGGACTCCGCCCATCTGTCCAGTCGGTCGAACTCTACATTAGAAGATACTGCACTTCTGTGATGGCAGCTTTTATTCTTGATCCTGAAAAAAAAAAGTGCACTTTTCATTCATTGGTAGTGTTAGGTTTGGATGTCACCTTCTGTACTGAACAGGACCTGTCTGCTGAAACAAAGGATGCGTTTGATGCTTGCTTGCCAGAGTGCCCTTTGTTGTCATCGGTGTGACAGCCTGGCTGCTTTGCCTGTACTATTTGTAGTATGGGAAAATGCAGAAATCATGGGTTTAGTGTGGCTTGTCAGGAAGCCTTGAAACTGTCTCTTATTTTATAGCTTCATCCTGGAAAACAACAGACTCCTCCTGTATTCACTTCAGTTTGCTCAAAGGGCAAAAGTGGTTTACATTTTGAGTGAAAATGTGGTGTAAAGTAGCATGTAGAAAAACCCCAACCAAAGTTTCCAAGTAGAAGTCTCCGATGATGTATAGAGTTTTCATACTAAAGAAGTGTGAGTTGTCAACTTAATTCTCATTTGTGAGGCTGCATCAATCTAGGAGTCTAACATGAGGATTCAGAAAGAGCAAACATAGTTCAATACTGTCCAAGGAGAAGTGATAACTTCTTGCTAGTTTTATGAGACATGGAGGTCTAGACTCTCAGCAGCTCCCTGTGAGTTCACAGGCTCACAGATTGTTAGGGGCTGGAAGGGACCTCTTGAGATCGAGTCCAAACCCCCTGCCAGAGCAGGACCATAGAATCCAGCACAGGTTACGCAGGAACACATCCACATGGATCTTGAAATTCTCCAGAGAAGGAGACTCCACAACCTCTCTGGGCAGCCTGTTCCAGTGCTCTGTGACACTCACAGTAAAGAAGCCCTTCCTCATGTTGAAGTGGAACTTCCTGTGCGGCAGTTTCCATTCACTGCCCCTTGTTCTATCCCAGGGTGCAACTGAGCACAGGCTGTCCCTGTCCCTTGCTTTCTGACCCCCAGCCCTCAGATACTGATAGTCATTGATCAGATCCCCTCTCAGTCTTCTCCTCTCCAGACTAAACAGCCCCAGGGCTCTCAGCCTTTCCTCACCAGGCAGTGCTGCAGTCCCTTCAGCATCTTTGTAGCCCTTCCTTGGACTCTCTCCAGCAGATCTCTGTCCCTCCTGAGCTGGGGAGCCCAGAACTGGATGCAATATTGCAGGTGAGGTCTCAGCAGGGCAGAGCAGAGGGGGAGGAGAACCTCCTTGGATCTGCTGGACACACTCCTCTAAATGCACCCCAGGATCCCATTGGCCTTCTTGGCCACCAGGGCACATTGCTGTGCCATGCAGAACTTGTTGTCCACCAACACTCCCAGGTCCTTCTCCACAGGGCTGCTCTCCATCAGATCACCTCCTAACCTGTACTGGTGCAGTTTATTCTTCCTTCCTAGATGCAGGACTCTGCACTTGTTGAACCTCAGGTGGTTCCTCTGTGCCCAGTTCTCAGTCTGTCCAAGTCTCAGAATGACTGCACAGCTTTAGCCAGATATGGCGACGACGGAGGTTCTTGGAATCAATACGGCTGACCAATATGATCGGTACTGATCCTTTATTGTTCCAGTAGTGCAGGCCTATGGCTCAGGCCTATGGTGAAAGCATGGCACAGTAAAGCATGGAAGGAGAGGAGACAGGACAGGCAGAAAAAGAAGTGGTGTGTAGCAAGGAAACTGCTACAATTTATATAACCTTGGTATGCCTTGTTGCCATGGACTCATTGGTCCCCTATGAGTGACCACACATCACACTATTATAGATTATTGGTCCAGCTATGGATGACACGCGAGGTTTGTTGATGCAGGTGCATGTCCTGTTGTCCCGAGATAACTCACTATGTTTCTAGCTACCAGCGTCTTGTTTTAGTTACATGCTGCAGGCACAGCTCTGTTTGGTACACTGGTAGCTGGCTCTGCACTTATGCTGAGCATGGCCTACCACCATGTCAGGCTCTAGGCCTGCACCGCCAGATTGCTCGTCGCTGGTGTTCCCACACACAGCCTTCAGGTGTGCCAGCCAAGCCTCCCAGTTTGGTATCATACATGCTGAGCAGACACTTTGTCTGCATGTCTGACCTCTCATCAATGTTATTGATGATGATGTTGACTAGGACCGGACCCAGCACTGATCACTGGTTACAGCTGGACTTGGCACTGTTGAGCAGCACACTTTGGACTCTATTGTGTAACCAGCTCCTAATGCATTCTGAGCTTGATCACAAGGATGTTATGGGAGTGTCAAAAGCCTTGCTAAGGTCAAGTAGACTACATCCAGTGAGCTCACATTATCTGCCTCACAGCTACTTAGGGTTAGTTGTTTGGGTGGTGTTGGATTGGTTGATGGGTTGGACGCGATGATCTTGAAGGTCTCTTCCAACCTGGTTTATTCTATGTATTCTATTCTACTTCAGTATCTCTACTCTTGCTTACTCTTTCAAATCTCTCTCCTTACTAAGCCTTTTTAAATGCCACACACAAGTGTCATTTGATTAAAATAGTTTTATGGGAAGAAATCAGTATTAAATTATTTGAAGGCACTTTCATGACTGTTTATCTATGAGTAATTTGAAGCAAGAAAGTTGAGGTTGTGCACATAGTTTATTTAAATCTATTCTCAGAGCTGGATCCAAACCAGTCTTCTAAATCCAATCTTGAAATTATACAGTAGCTGGGATTTTGATCTGAAAGTTGTACCTGGCTCAGGTTCTCTGAAGACAGACCAAATCAGGACAGGGCTAGGTGTATGCTCTTCCCTGTGTACTGGTATATTCAAAAATCTCATTTTGTCTCTGGATTTGTTACCCATTATAAGTGAGCCTTATAATGCCAGCTCACCTCTCCTCTTTGTATCTGCTTGTAACACACACTCTTCTCTAACCCAAGCTGTTCCAACAGCCAGATGGCATTGGTTGATCAGAATAAGTGAATGCTGTTAGTTTTGGGCAGGATGCTGGCTGATGACAGCACTTGGTCCAAGCCAATTTATCACAGGTTTTAGAAGTACAATTTTCAGTAGCTTTGGTAACTAACATGAACATGAAGTAGTTACTATTTATTTTATTTTCAATTTCTGATCACCTTCTTGCATTATAAATGTTAGAAAAAGCTTTTTCCATTTCTCCTTGTCTGTTGAAAATAAAGCCTACATAATAGAGAAGTCTGCACTGTCCCATGAGTACAACCTGCACTCTTGTTGGCTTTCCCTAAGGTGCTGGCTTGCCTCTGATCTTATAAGTGGGGTGAAGCTATTTTGTGGCTTAGCCTTTTCCATTTCTTGAATTCTCTAAATTGTACTGAAGTTGCCCAGAAGCATCCTGGTAGAATTCATGACCTCATAGAACCTGTCAATAATCCAATAAGTGTAATAACTAATCTTGGGGTGAGGGGAAAAATAAAGATAACTCTGTTTTTGTAATTCCTGCCTGGTTAATTTAACCCCAATCAAATCATCACCCCATACAGTAGTATATACAAGAAAGAAACCAAACCCTGTTTTGTGGTTCCTGAGGATAATGTTTGAAGGCAAAGGAAAGTATTCTTTATTATGATGATAATACGGAGGCTCAAAGCGGCCCTTCCCCTTTTTCAGCCCTGAAATGCTTCTCATTTCTGTTACTGTGATAATTGTTATGCATACCAGGAATTAGAAAATATTATGGAACTCTCCTGCAGAAAAGGAGGCAGATTCAGAGACTTTGCTTTCACCAGAGGTGTACGAAAGAATCTTTGCTGATCTTTCTGTGCAGAGCTTTGTGCATCAGTCTGCTAATCCAGCCTGAAGAATGCCTCAGGCTTGTCATAGGTTTCTCTTGTGCCTGAGGAGTGCTACCTTCTGCACTGCTCTGCCTCAACAGTGACAGTGTTAAAATTACTGTTCTCAAATAAGCCACTCAGGTTTGTAGTGCACAATCAGCTCTCCATAGCACTGTGATGGCCTGAAGGTGAGGTTACCTTGGCATGCCCATCCAGGGCTGTAAGATTGGGGAATGAAGTCATTTTTACCTCTGGCCTGCATGAGTTATAAGAACATGGTGTTGTGATTAGCCATTACTGGAAAGAAGATGGATTTACATGTCTGGATTTGTTTTAAAGAATATAAGGTTCATATCTATCCTGGCAATTGCTGGCTGTTCAGCAAAAAAAAACATTATCAAAATTTGTCCTTCTAAAGTGTGGTGGTTTGAAAGGAAAGGCTCTGCTTTCCCTCCCCCACTGAGAAAAAGACCACGGCTAAACCCAGTCGGAGAAATGAGATTATATTTTACAAGGAAACAGATTCTATGTAACACAACAAATACAGGTATTTTACAGTATATACAGGAATATACAGCAAATGAACTCAACCAGAAACCAGACCCCCCACAGAGGGGGCTTCCCCCTGTGCCCCCTTCACCCCCCTACCTCCCTTCTCCCCCAAAAGAGGTAGAAGAAGAGACGAAAAAGGAGTTAGTACAGCAAGCAGAGGCCTATGCACAGGGAGTTAGTTCTTATCTTTTGGCAAGAAGCCCAGAAGCAGATCCAGCCAAGAGGGACAGTGAAGGAAGGAAGACTGAGAGAAAGTTCCCAACTCCCCTGGGTCCAATCTCTCCTCCCACAATCCTACCAATGAAATTCGTTTAGAATACCAAAATATTTTACAAACATTTAGCCAGTGTGCCCCTTTCTTAAAGGCACAGCGTCAAACAGCCACAATCCACCCCTTCTAAACAATTTCATTGGTCGTTCGCACTGTCCATCCAATCGGAAACAATATTTACAGTTCCTGAGCAAAGTTCATAGTCCGTTCTGGCTACACTCAGAGGAACACAGGGACTCTCAGTTGACTCAGGGCTCTCAGGGTTCTCAGGGTTCGTGCACTGTAGATTCCTCAGGAATTCTTCCTTTGGGCGCGTTGTAGCTGCACAACAGTCTGAAATTAAACTCTTTCAGCTAAAGTTAAATTTCTTTGTGGAATACACTGAATTTGACCATTCTCCTGCATTACCCAATAAGTGTGACCCGGACCTTCTGCTGAAACCACCCCTCGGACAGGTTTAGCCTCTCCTGAGGGCGAAAATACCCAAACAGTTTTACCTAACAGATTCTTTTCTCTAACAACAGGAACTCTATCACCTTCTACTTTCTGTATCAGATCTGAATGTGCCGGTCCAGCTCGGTTCACTGAACCTCTACTATTCACCATCCAGGTTGCTTGTGCTAAATGTTTCTCCCAGTTTTTCAAAGATCCACCTCCCATGGCTTTGAGAGTGGTCTTCAACAAACCATTGTAGCGTTCAATCTTGCCTGCAGCTGGTGCATAGTAAGGAATATGGAAAATCCACTCAATACCGTGCTCTTTTGCCCAGCTCTTTACAAGGTTGTTCTTGAAATGAGTTCCGTTGTCTGACTCAATCCTCTCTGGAGTTCCGTGTCTCCACAGGATCTGTCTCTCCAGACCGAGAATGGTGTTGCGTGCAGTTGCATGTGGAACTGCATAAGTTTCCAGCCATCCGGTGTTCGCCTCTACCATAGTAAGCACGTATTGCTTACCCGAACGAGAACGTGGTAGAGTGATGTAGTCAATCTGCCAGGCTTCACCATACCTGTACTTGGACCATCTGTCACCATACCACAAGGGCTTAATTTGCTTTGCCTGCTTAATAGCAGCACAAATGTCACAGTCATGGATGACTTGTGTGATAGCATCCATGGAAATGTCTATGGATCTGTCACGAGCCCACTGGTATGTTGCATCTCTGCCTTGATGTCCTGACAAATCATGAGCCCACCGAGCTAAGAATATCTCACCTCGGTGTTTCCAGTCGAGATCAAGTTCAGAGTCCTTGTCTACTTGAGAAACTCTTGCAGCTAAATCTGCCTGATGGTTGTGCTGCTGTTCCTCAGTAGCTTTGCTCTTAGGAATGTGAGCATCAATGTGTCTCACCTTCACTGAAATTCTCTCGATTCGATCGGCAATGTCTTGCCACAGGTCGGCTGCCCAGATGGGTTTTCCTTTCCTCTGCCAACCATTCTTCTTCCAGTTCTTTAGCCAACCCCATAGAGCATTGGCTACCATCCATGAGTCGGTGTAGAGATAAAGCTTTGGCCATCTCTCACGTTCAGCTACGTCGAGAGCTAGTTGGACAGCTTTTACCTCTGCAAACTGACTGGATTCTCCTTCTCCATCCTTTGCCTCTGCAACTCGGCGTGTTGGACTCCACACTGCAGACTTCCACCTTCGCTTGTTCCCGACGAGATGACAGGAACCATCTGTGAACAAAGCATATTTCTTCTCATCATCAGAAAGGTCATTGTAAGGAGGAGCTTCCTCAGCACGAGTTACTCTCTCCTCTGGAGGTTTAGCACAGTTGGTACCTTCAGGCCAACTTGAGATCACCTCCACCAGACCAGGTCTTTCAAGATTTCCCATTCGAGCTCTCTGTGTTATCAGAGCCATCCACTTAGACCAGGTGGAATCTGTAGCATGATGTGGTGTGGAATCCTTGCCTTTGAACATCCAATTCAAAACTGGCAATCTGGGAGCTAAGAGAAGTTGTGATTCAGTTCCAATCACTTCAGAAGCTGCTTTCACTCCTTCATAGGCAGCTAGAATCTCTTTCTCTGTTGGAGTGTAATTAGCCTCTGAACCTCTGTAACCTCGACTCCAGAAACCAAGAGGTCATCCACGTGTCTCACCTGGAGCTTTTTGCCACAAGCACCAGGTTGGACCATTGTCACCTGCAGCCGTGTACAAAATGTTCTTAATGTCTGGACCATCTCGGACAGGTCCCAGACCCACTGCTTGAACTGCTTCTTGCTTTATCTGGTCAAAGGCTGCTTGTTGTTCAGGTCCCCAGTGGAAACTGTTCCTCTTTCAAGTCACATCATACAGAGGTTTCACAATCTGGCTGTATCCAGGAATGTGTAGTCTCCAAAATCCCACTATCCCCAAGAAACGTAGAGTTTCTTGCTTGTTGGTGGGATTTGCCATGGTAGAGACTTTGTTTACCACATCCACTGGAATGTGTCTGCGTCCATCCTGCCACTGCACTCCCAGAAATTGGATCTCTGTGGTAGGACCCTTCACCTTGTCTCTCTTGATAGCAAAACCTGCATTCAGAAGAATGTCCATGATTTTGTTGCCTTTCTCAAAGACTTCCTCAGCAGTTTTACCCCAGACGATGATATCATCGATGAACTGGATATGTTCTGGAGCACCACCTTCCTCCAGAGCATCATGGATTACTGCATGACAGATGCTGGAGCTGTGGATCCAGCCCATTGGCAGTCTGTTGAAAGTGTACTGGATTCCTCTCCAGGTGAAAGCAAACTGAGGCCTGCATTCCTCTGCTATGGGAATAGAGAAGAATGCATTAGCAATGTCTATGGTAGCATACCATTTGGCCTCTTTGAATTCCAGCTCATACTGGAGTTCCATCATGTCTGGTACTGCTGCACTCATAGGCGGAGTTACTTCATTCAGGGCTCGGTAGTCCACTGTCAGACGCCAGTCTCCATTCGGCTTTCGCACAGGCCACACTGGACTGTTGAAAGGTGAATGAGTTTTGCTGATGACTTTCTGACTCTCCAACTGACGAATCAGATTCTGAATGGGCAACAAAGAGTCACGGTTGGTTCTGTATTGTCTGTGATGCACAGTCCGAGAAGCAACCGGCAACTTAATGTCCTGAATCTTGTGTTGTCCCATAACTGCAGATTCATCAGAGAGTTCAGGTCTAGCAGACAGCTTCAGCTTTTGTCCATCAATTTCTACGGAAGCTACTCCAAAAGCCCATTTGTAACCTTTAGGGTCCTTGAAACGCCCTTCTCTCAGAAAATCAATTCCCAAAATGCAAGGTGCATCAGGTCCGGTCACAACTGTATGCTTCTTCCACTGCTTACCAGTTAGACTTATATTAACCTCTACCTTACTTAACTCTTGAGATCCACTAGTGACTCCCAGAATAGTTATGGACTCTGATCCCTGATAATTTGATGGCAATATGGTGCACTGAGCTCCTGTGTCAACCAAGGCCCTGTACTTCTGCAACTGTGAAGTGCCAGGCCACTGGATGTACACATCCCAATAGATTCTGTTATCTCTATTACCCCTCTCCTCCCCCTGGCAAGAGGCAGGGCACCCCTAATTGTGGGGAACATTTCCACAGGTGCAATGAGCACACTGTGCAGTGTTAGAACTGGAGTCACTGTTGGAGCTGTCATTGTTGTCCTGGGGAACTGTGGAAGTAACAGCTACCCTTCTGGTATTGCTACCCTGGGTTCTGCCACTTTGCAGTTCCCTCAGTCTCCTGAAAAGATTAGAAGTTGGTTGACCATCCCACCTGTTCATGTTCTCACCAAACTGATCACGTAGAGTTATCCAAATGGTCCTACGTGATTGCCTTGGTGGTCTGTTTTGGTTTGGCCTGTTTTGGAATGACCTCCTTGGAGGATGTCTATTCCTCACAGCTGAAACCTGCACCCACCTGGAGGAAGAATTGGAATTATCTCTTTGTGCCAATTGACATATGGAATCTTTGAGCTCTTTCATGCAATTCTCAATTTTTCCAGACAGCGTTTCAATGGCTGAAACCAAAGAAACACGTGTCATGCTATCATCCAATTGTCTTAGTTGATCAGTGAATTGGCCAACCGTAGGAGGATCTCCACCATAATTTCTTGCCACAATTCTGCTTGCCAAAATGTTTGCATAATTGGAAGGAGCAAGCTTGATGAGCTTTTTAGCAAGACCAGCTGCCACAGGAATATCGTCAGGATTCAGAGTATCATGGTCACCATAGAGTATCTCTCTAATGGCAAACTCTCTCAGACGCTTAATTCCCTCATCTATGGTAGTCCAGGGCTTAGGATTCCATGGAAGATCATCTCGGGAAGGGTATCTCAGGGAAACCGCCATTAAAAGGCGTATCCACAGATTAACCTTACCGAGAATCCTGGCTAGATGTCTATCTATTCCATTATCCTTTGAGAGAGTTCCTAGCTGGGCTGCTGACTTGTCTCCAACTATTAGAGCTGGAGCACCTGTATCATAACACCTAGCAAGCCAAGATAGGATGGGTTCCTTATCTGCTCTGAGGTAATCTTTGCGGACATTGCGAATCTCCTCCCTCGGTGATGAGCAGCTCTGCAGGTCATCCTCCTCTTCATCTATCACATCTTCCTGAACGTTTTGTCCCCATAATCCTGCTGTCACTCTCCTAAGGATCTCTTTAAGCTGAGAAGCACCACTGCCAGCTGCTGTCTTAGCTGCATCTCCATCCTGTGATGATCTCAATAACTCAGCTATATCTCTAAGGCGAAACTTCTGTTCATCTCCAGCAGGCCCTTTCCTAGCAGAGGTTCCCTCACCAGGATCATCCTGTCTAGCAGAGGTTCCCTCACCAGGATCGGTCTGTCTAGCAGAGGTTCCCTCACCGGGATCAGTCTGTCTAGTAGAGGTTCCCTCACCGGGATCGGTCTCCTGCTCTTCTCCTCCATTAGCTCCACTAGCTCCTGGATCAGCTTTGGCCTTTCCACCTCTGGTCTTTAAGACTGCTACTTGTTTAACTGGAGCTGTGTTTGAATTTACAGCCATCCTGATAGAAGCTGACAGGTCCTGATCTAAATCAGCCGCCGTGGGGGCCCCTTCCGGTCCTGTCATGGCGGACGGAAATGACCTTGCCTCACTACTGGTCGCCATCTTGGGAATGGGAGCCGCCCCTGGCTGCTTGCCAAAGTCATAGAGTGGAGCATTTAACGCAGCTTTTCCAATAGGTTTTGCTATTTTTCTAACTGACGCAGCCCCTTCCTCGTCACTCGAGGACTCTGGGGCAGACTTAGAGGAACGCCTACGCTTCCTAGATTTTTGCTTAATCACAAAACATGGTCGAGAAACCTTTTTCTCTATATATAGAGCCCACAGCAGATAGACATTAATTATCAGCAACAGCAGGATTACACCCGTCAAATAAATCACCTTAAGATCCCAGCCAGCACTTAAAGTTACTCTTTGACCTCCTGAAGCGTTAAACTCCCTTATCTCGATCGGCAGAGTGGAAGACGTTCTATTGCCGTAATTAGTGAGCCGAAAAAAACCCAAACAGTGTTTATACAGCAGCTGGATCCTATGCATAAACCACAAATAGATTTTACGCATTAAATATTTACCTATCTGGTCTAACATCAACCCGATGCAGTACCGGTAGACCAATATAGAACACACGGAACACAGCAACTGCTTAAAAACCCACAACATCTTAACTTCGTTTCTCCGGCTGAGACAAGCAATAAATCAACTTAATTACTTAATTGCCCGGCCCCACGTTGGGCGCCAATAAAAAGAGTGTGTGGTGGTTTGAAAGGAAAGGCTCTGCTTTCCCTCCCCCACTGAGAAAGAGACCACGGCTAAACCCAGTCGGAGAAATGAGATTATATTTTACAAGGAAACAGATTCTATGTAACACAACAAATACAGGTATTTTACAGTATATACAGGAATATACAGCAAATGAACTCAACCAGAAACCAGACCCCCCACAGAGGGGGCTTCCCCCTGTGCCCCCTTCACCCCCCTACCTCCCTTCTCCCCCAAAAGAGGTAGAAGAAGAGACGAAAAAGGAGTTAGTACAGCAAGCAGAGGCCTATGCACAGGGAGTTAGTTCTTATCTTTTGGCAAGAAGCCCAGAAGCAGATCCAGCCAAGAGGGACAGTGAAGGAAGGAAGACTGAGAGAAAGTTCCCAACTCCCCTGGGTCCAATCTCTCCTCCCACAATCCTACCAATGAAATTCGTTTAGAATACCAAAATATTTTACAAACATTTAGCCAGTGTGCCCCTTCCTTAAAGGCACAGCGTCAAACGGCCACATAAAGTAAAACAGAAATTTGATACAGGTGTGTAAGCAGTTAGTTAATTCTTTATGGGAACACCTACTGACCTTTCAACAAATTATTTTGAAGATAAACTTCATTAAATGAAATATCAGAGAATCAGAAAATCATAGAATGGTTTAGTCTGGAAGAGACCTAAGAGATCATCCAATCCAACCTCCCTGCCATGGGCAGGGACACTTTTCAACCAGCCCAGCTTACTCAAGGCCACATCCAACCTGGCCTTGAACACGTCCAGGGAAGGGGCATCCACATCCTCTCTGGACAATCCATTCCAGAGTCTTGACACCCTCCTAGTGAAGAATTTCTTCCCAAGATCCAATCTAAACCTATTCTCCTTCCATTTCAATCCATTTCCCCTTGTCCCATCATTGAACCCTCTTGTAAAAAGTCCCTCTTCAGCCTTCTTTTAGGATCCCTTCAGGTTTTGGAAATCACTTAGCACATCCTCCCAGGGTCTTCGCTTCTCCAGGCTGAACACCCGCAGCTCCCTCAGCCTATCCTCATAGCAGAGGTGTTCCAGCCCCTGGATCATCTTTGTGGCCTCCTCTGGACTTGTTCCAACAGAACTATGTCCATCTTACAGTGAGGACACCAGAACTGGACACAGGATTGGGGGTGGAGTCTCAGCAGAGTAAAGGGGGAGAGTCACCTCTCTTGATCTGCTGGCCACACTCTTCCTGATGCATCCCAAATTATAAACTCTTACTCTCTTCTGAGATGTAGTTGGATGACATTCAAAGCAATCTAATTATGTAAGTGTTGTTGACAATAAGAAAAAACCCAACTTTATTCAAGGTTTTCAGATTTAACTTCAAGCAGCACTTCAAGTTTCTGAATGGAGTTAAAATAAAGGAACAATAATAATTTGATTTAGTTATGTCCTTTATGCCAAAGGTTGAAAAGCATGTTTACAACTTGTGTCTGTGCATCAGTGTGTGTATTTTTCTGTATTAATGTATATGTATACCTGTGTGCCTGTGTGCATGCAGGATTTCTCATGTCCTTACACAACACAGGACAGGCAGGGTGTGCACTGTTGCCTGCCTAGTGGCATGTTAGAAAAATCTCCTTGCAGCTCTGAATTTGTTACCCATTTTAGGTGGGTAGCTTTGTTACTGGGAATAGTACTAGACTTATTTTTATTGCATACTTGAGCTTGGAGTCTGCAGGCATATTGTGAATCAAGCATGTGCCCTGCCAAATGTGGCTTGTGTGTGGCTTGCCAGTCATATGGAAAAGCAAAGATCTCAATTTGGTTAGACACTGACAGATACTTACATACATATCTCACCACTTCCAAACATGTCCATATAGCTGCAAGCACTTCTGCTTTTATACAACTAGCTCTTACTGATTGTGCAGTATTAATCAGTGTTAATGGTGCAGATTCAAAGAAACTTAAATCATTTGAGAGCAACTTGGTATTTTGTTGTTGAAATGCTAAGCTGCAGTCTAGCAAATGCTGTCTTTATCATGTTATGAAACTTCAGAAAGCTGCCCTTGCTCCTGTAATTTCCACCTCAAGGCTGTGAAATGAAGCACATCTTCATCTAACTGTACTCAAGGGTCTCTCTCATACCTATTTTCTGTGGCTGTGTTTGCCTAACACCAATAATCCTGGGGCTCCTCAACAGTTCCAATGGTCATTGTTTAAGTAAGCAACCAGAGAAGGTGGTCACTGTGGCCTCTTTTCCCAGCAGCAGGGTGGGAGGGAATAGAGAAGCCTGTTACTGCAGCCACTGTCCTGAGGGTAGCTGCTGGATGCATGCAGAGTGCAAGATTCCTTAGCTGACCAATTGCACACTGCAAATAGCAAACCAACATTCCATGGGTGTCAAGAACATCTTCACATTGGCACCTTTGGTTGGAACATGCTACAGAAGCCACATCCTTGACAGGCTGTCACCTCTCATTGGGAAAAGATTTTGACTTATCTGTGTGGTTGAATTTTACTGGTTAGGTGATTGATAACAAAGAGTATATGGACAGCCACTCTGAGCAATAGTTACTGGGGTTAGGGACTTAGGTACCTTGAGGGGTTTAGGGCTGCTCAGGACTTCTGTTTCTGTTAGTTTGCTGCTTCTGGCTAGGGCTTTGGCTTAGGAATGCTGCTAGGGATATGCTCAGGACATCTGTTAGCTACTGTGTCTGTTAAGGGCTCCTAGGACTTCTTCTGTAAGTGGGACTCTGAGGCTCTGTAATGCTGGGGATTCTACAACACAGCAATAAAGGACTTCTGGGAGGACTTCTGAGATTCTCTGCATTTCTGGAATCTCATTGCTATATGGCAGAAGGGCCTCACTTGTCACCCAATGGCCCCCAAACTGGGGAGAACAACAGCCTATGATTATGTCTTTCCTGAACCCAGGTAAATTCAGACCCACTTCTGGTGATTGAGCAAAAGCAGTTCATGAAGGCAGGATGTGAAAGCTCTCCTTTCCTCCTTTCAGCATCATTCCTCTATACAGAGAAGTATACAAGATTATTTGGCTCAGGGATAGAGAAAAGAAAAACCCAAACCAGCATCTTGTGAGTTTCTTGTGAATGTTGTTTTGCATTGGTTGTTTAAGTTGTATAAGAAGGAAGTGGCTTGTTGTGTTTTGGTGGTGGATTTTTGTGTGTGTGTGTTGGTCTGGAGAAGGAAAGAGACTCAGTTCTTTTGAATATTCCTGTGTTGTGAAATTAGAGGCACAAACGAAGCCAAAATATCAACAGCTAGACTATTTATTACATAAATAAAGTGGAAATAAGCAGTGGAGAGGGAGAAAAGAGAGAGAGAGAGAGAAGTGAGAGAGAAGAGGAAAGGAATTATATTACCACACCCCTCACCCCCCTCCTCCCAAGACAGTTTGAGTCTGTGGAGGAAAGGTGCTGCAGGAGATGCTGGGTTTGTAGAGAAAGGGTGCTGAGGCTTTGGCTGGAGAAGAGATGTGGTCCTCTGGGCAGCCTGGGTCTGTAGAGAAAGGCTGCTGAAGCTTTGGCTGGAGAAGATATGTGGTCCTCTGGGCAGCCTCTTCAGCTTCCGGAGTTGCAGCAGGTGGGACTTAGGACACGGAGAGAGGGTTCAGTCTGCTTCTCCCAGGCTCCACGGCCTCTTTTCTCTGGAGCAGCATTGTCCCGGGCTTTTCCTTCCTCCTCAGCGGCATGGTCCTTCTTCTGCGTTTTTCTTCTACCAAGCCAGTAGTTCCTCAAGTCTTTTATACAGTTTTGAGTCCTTAGCTATGTGTCCAAGTATTGTCCCTCAGGAATTCAGGAGCCAGGAAATCCTCCTTAGGTAAATATCCAGGTATTGTTCCCCAGGAAATCTTTTTGTGCATTCCTGTGTGGGCAAGGGTCTGGATGGAGGGGAGGGCGGGCCTCCACCCCCTCCTTCTCCATCTACCTGCCCCCACACTTACACATCAGGAAACAGGTGGTGAATCCATTGTCTCACCATCCTCCCTTCCTGGGGTATCTGATAGCTGGCAATGATCTTGTCCTGAAGGCGTGGTGGCTGGGTCTTTGGGCCATTGTTGTAGGCCAGCTGCAGTCCAGTGTTATCACGATGCAATCGCAAGGTGATTTGCATCCAGGATTGGTAGACAGGATTCCTACATGATCTTTGCACCTTCCTTCCAGTGGCTCTGCCCAACAACATGCTGAGTCACACAAGGAGGACAAGCTTTAGTTTCTCACAGTGTGTGTGTGTGCATGTTTTTGTTTTGTTTTGATTTGATTTTCCCCCTTGTTCTGGATATAAGGACTCCCCCTGTATTTAATGCAGTGCTTTTAATGGAAATTCTGGGTTTAGAAATGACTAACGTATCCAGAAGAGTTACCATAAAAGTACTGAAGTTCTTCAATGCATTGCAGAAATTACTTTGGATCACTGTGCTGGGCTAACGTGGAAAGCAGAGAGCTGGCTTTAAGTAGAACACAAATACACTGGTGCTGGAGGTTAAGAAGCCTTTTTCAGTGAGATGAATAACAAAAAACCCACACCCAAAAAACTTCCACAAACTCACCACAAACAAAATCAAACCCAAAATCACCACCACCACAACAAAACCCAAACCCAGAGCCCTCAGAAATACAATTAGAGGAACAATTTTAAATTCCTGGTTTCAGAAGCAGATATCTCAGAAAATTTTGTCTTGCCTTTTGGTTTTTCTTTGTCACTTAGCAAACTGCAGGTCATGCATTATGAACATAGTCTAATACTACTAAGACAGGATCTTGACTTCATTAACTTGTACCTAAGGAGGGATACCTCTAGCTGATACACTTATTCATTTGACAGTTTCATCCATTCTGGGAGAATTACTGCTTTTCCTCCTGGTTTGAAACATTAAATTGGTTACTGAAATTGAATCTCAGGTTCCTAAAGAAGTGAAAAATATTCCATAATATGTGGTTTCTATACTGACCAGCAGAGATTTTGTCTTAGCCTTTCTTTTGATCCAATAGTGATGCACAGGTTTTAGGAAATGGACAACCCACACAGGATTTAAGGTTTGAAGTCAATTTATTTGACTTGAAATAGGAAAAGAAAGCTATATATGAATATAAATCTATTGAGGAGCCTTCTTACTTCCTCTCACAAAGAAGAGTGAGAGTCTTAACTATGCACAACTTTGAATTTTCAGCATTAGTTTTCCCCTTCTTTATTCTAATCCCCTAAGCTTCTTCATGATCAAATGTGAATCTCCAGAGCACTTTCTCTCTGCTCCCCAAAAGCACTTTAGCACAAGTTAAATGAAACCGTGCCCCAGCACTGTCTGGAGACCCTCCTGCAGTGCACTCACTGCTAATGTAGACACTTGGCAGTGGAATTTCTAGAAGTACCTGGCATCAAGCAGAACTTGAAATATGCAGAAAGCCTCCCATACAGTTTGTCTTCTGAATAGCTTGTGCTAAACCCACCCTGGTTTGAAAATCCTGGTTTCTCTGGCCAGCTGATGTTCCCTGCCAAGGAAACAGGTGTGTCCACAGTTACAGAATACAGAATTAACCAGGTTGGAAAAGACCTTTGAGATCCAACCTATCACCCAACATCATCTGATCAGCTAAACCATGGCACTAAGTGTCTCATCCAGTCTCCCCAGTGACGGTGACTCCACCACCTCCCTGGGCAGCACATTCCAATGGCCAGTCTCTATTTCTGTGAAGAACTTCTTCCTAACATGCAGCCTAAACCTCCCCTGGCACAGCTTGAGACTGTGTCCTCTTGTTCTGACTCAGGTTCCTATCAGCACTATCTGTAGAAGCATTTCTTTCTCATTTTTACTGATTTTCCCCTCTTCTTCTTAAAGCAGACAAGTCTTAACATCAAGTCTTTTTTATGTCCCTTTAAGTTGCTGGCAGCATCTTTACTCTCTCTTTCCTTCCCTCACTCCCCTCTACTTTGTTTCTATAACCTGGAGATATTTACTCATCTGATGTATCATTTTTCCCTCTTATGTTGGTCTTTGATTATGTTATTGGTTATGGTTATTAAGATCATCCTCCTTCACCAAAGACTGACATGAGTAAGCGTTGTTAGATGTCCACTGGAAAAAAAAATGTTGCTGAAAAAAAGAGTATTTGCTTTTGCTCTGTTGGAAAGTTCTGACTTTTCTCCATATAGGTTTCTGGTGAAGATGAGGCACTTTCTGTAACTGAGTTATGGAATGTTTGTGTGATTTGCACAGGTAAAGTTGCATTGCTGCACAGCCATAGTGTAGCTGGGAGTCTTACAGGGCAAAAAAAAGTTCATCTACAGTACACTCTGTACTCTTCTTTCCGCAAATTCCTAAGGCTTCAACCTTGGTAGTTCAGGAGTGAGAGGAAATGAGAGGTGACCTGCTTAGGAATTGAGTTTATTTCTGTAACTAGTGAAAACTGTGAAGTCTTAACAAGTGTATCGTACTTGAACAGAACAATTAATAACCATAAGCTGCATACCCTAGGTTGTGTGATATGCAGCATGAGCATGGCAATAAGAGATTTATGTGTAGCAGCCAGGTTATAAATGTGATGTGAAGGTGCTTATGTAACAGGAAAAATGAACTGAAATGGTCATTATTCTTTCCAGGCAGTCAGGGCAATGTCACATTGTACATTAGCTCAGTCCCATTATTCGTTGGGTACGTGAATTATGGAAGTTCCATAACTTATAGCTGCACGTTGTCATTCATTCTGATGATGTATTTTTCTAATGGTTGTATGCATTCTATAAACTGTGTCTAGGCTGCAGTTGTCTGAGAACACTTAGTGATCTTGGGCTTGCCTCAGTGAAATAACCTAAAATTGAAAGACTAACAGTTGCTGATAAAGTTGGGGTGGAAAGTGAAGGATTATTTCACTCTTCATTTACAAAACAAATTTTCAAAATCAGACAGAAGTGGCACAGCTCATTCCTTTTCTGTCTATGTGTGGACAGGTTTATGGCTAGCTACTCTACGCCCTCACCTTTTTATTGGCCTTTATAAACTTCATATAATGATACTGTGGTGCCCTCCACAGACAAATCTTGCTGCTCTTCCAGTGCACATAACAAAAGGATGTTGTCACTGTGCCTTTAAGGCCCTTTCTCCTGAAATTATTTTCCAAGAGTGGTATCTTGACTTACACTGGTGAGAAAAAGTTCTTAATAAATTGGTGAGTTACTGAAGGTGCACTTTTAAGCTTTGTTTTCGTTAAAATTAATAACTGGAATGTTTAATTATCAGACATTCTGCTCCTTCAACAGTCACTTCAATTTTCAGTTTTCCTGAGGGTTGGCATTTTGGAATTTCATCTGTATTATTTTTATATTTCTCTTCACAATGTCACAATGTCATCAGTCCATTTTGCTTCATACAACTGGCCATCTGTCCAGATACCTTCCCTTGGAATGATGCTCAACATTCCATCCACTTGGGCATAGTTCCTGTCAAATATTATTTTGTAGTTACCTACTGTGCTTTAACTGATGGTGAAAGCAGACACCTGTCAATTGGAGCTTTGTCAAAGATCTTTCCAAATAAAGACTGCCTATTCCAATCTTTCCACAGCTAATCAGATTTGGTTTTCCTCATCTCTATAGGTTCCTAATAGTGGGTTTGGGGTTTGTTTTGGCATGATGCAATATTGTCTTGGATTGACCTTGGCTGACTGCCAGGTGCCCACCAAACCACTCTATTACTCCCCTTACGTCAAAGGACAGGAGGGGACAAATGCAGTGAAAAGCTCATGGGTCAAAATAAGGGCAGAGAGATCTCTTGCTAGTCACCACCATGAGCAAAACAGACTTGATTCTAGGGAATTAATGTGATTTGTTTAATGTTAATTGCCAATTAATTGTAACAGAGTAGTGAGAAAAGTAAAACTGGAAACATTTTCCTCTTGCCCTTCCCTTCTTCCCAGGCTCAGTGTCCTCCCATGAGTGGTGCAGGGTGCAGGGGGTTGTGCTGCATTCATAATGCTTTGTCTTGGCTGCTCCTTTCTCCTCATGATCTTCTCCTGTTCCAGCGTGGGGTCCCTTCACAAACTTCTCTAGCATGGGTCCTTCCCTCAAGCTGCAGTTCTACAAGAATTGCTCCAGTAAGGGTCCTTTTCATGTGCTGCAGTCCTAGAGGTCAGGAATGGATTGCTCCAGTGTGGGCTCTCCAAAGACTTCAGGTTCCTTCAAGGCACATCCACCTGCTCCAGGATGGGGGACCTCCATGGACTGCAGTTGAATGTCTGCTCTTGTATAGTCCTCCATAAGCTTCAAAGAGACAATCTGCCTCTCCATGTCTTCATCACAAGCTGCAGGGGAATCTATCTCTGCTCTGCTTCCTCAACCACCTCCTCCCTCTCTTTCACTGACCTGCATTTGTTCAGCTGCTCTGTAGCTTTTTTTACCCTTCATACCACAGAGGTGCTACCACCATCACTGATGGACTTGGCCCTCACCAGTAGCAAGTCCATCATGGAGCCATCTGGAACTTCGTCTGACATGGGGGACAGCTTCTGCTGTCTTCTCACAGAAGCTACCCCTGAAGCACTTCCTCTGTGCTACCAAAACCCTTGCCACTTAAACTCAACCTTGTGCAGGAATGCGCACTGAACTGTGCTGCATTCGTTTCTGATAGTACAGTGTTGCCTGCTGAGCAGGAAATTTTGATGAAAGTTTCTAAATTACTTTGGTGTTGCTGAGAGAAGGTTCTTTTGAGATACATATGTTAAGAGAGCTTTGAATGAAAGCAGCTCTACTAACTAAAATATTTGAGCTTTCTATTTGTGCCAAAGGCACCTAGAATCTGACTGCAAGTTCCTCTCAGGCCATCCTTGAAATTCACAGCAATTTTCATATATGTGTAAGAGCAATTGAAAGCACTGGAGAGAGAGCCTCTAGGATATCAGAACATCTAATGAAAGCTGTTTGCTTTATTTTGTTTTTCCCTTTGTGTCAGTACATTTTTCAGCCCTCCTTGCATCATGTCAACAAGCCAGTAGAATTAATAGGTTTTATGTGTTGCGGTGCATTTGTACAGTAAGTTTTTGTTCGGTCTATTTGGATAGATGCTGCTCTAATAGCTAAGTGCTCTCAGTGTCAAAAGAAAGAAGAGGCTTTTTAAAAATCAAAACTGAGTGAGAATGAGGACAAAGTATGAGAAAAGGCTTTGCTACATCCATGACCAAGACTGGTTGGAAAAGGGCTCTGACTGTCCTTGGAGAGTGGAGAAGAGCAGGAGTTTTGCAATTTACAAGAAACAGGTGCTGGAGGAAAGACTGCCAAGCTCTGGCAGAAGCCATGCACAATGCCATGCCAAGGCCTAGGAAAATTAGCGTGATTGTGAAATTACGCAGTATTGATTTGGAAAGAACTGAAGTGAACTAATCATCCTCCACAAGTGAAGCCTGTACACTTCCCGTCAATGTTATAAGTGCAGCTGGCTTTGCTGAGACAAGAATTAGCATGGTCCTTCTTTACTGCTTGTGGTTTATGTCTCTGAGTTTGGGATCTCAGAATCTGACAGTGCTTAAACCTTCTTCACCACATGCTGCAGAGAAATGCAACATATCATTGGCTTCCCCTAACTGCTCCTCAAGCAAGCTGCTTGGGGGCGAGCATTAGTGCTTTCTTATCCTTCCCATTGGTTCTTTTTTCTCCATGACAATCCCAGGATAGACAATCAGTGATTTAGTCTTTCTACTCAGAGTGCCAACAGGAACTTTAGTTCTGATATTAAAGTGTTCAAAGTTCAGTACAAAGTATCCCAGTATCTCCCAGAAAAAAACTCTCATGCCCTACTGTGATAGTAGAATATGAAAGTATATTACTGTGATAGTTGTTTAGTTAACATATACCACTGCTGTATTTCTCATTTTTTTTTGTACCCAGACTCTTAGAGTTTGCATTAGTTCTCTTCTGTTGTTTCCAAATTTAGCCTGCAATGTGTAAAATAGTCTGTTGTTAGGGAGAAAGTGTTTATATCACAGCAGTGTTCTTGTGTTACTGGTTATTTTTATCTTCTTCTTCTTTATGGTATATGTCAAGTAATTAAAACTGGTAAGGTTCTCCCCAGTTCAAGCGGGACAGGGATCTACTCAGGAGAGGGCTACAAGGATGCTGAAGGGACTGAGAGGCTGAGAGCCCTGGGGCTGTTTAGTCTGGAGAGAAGGCTGAGAGGGGATTTAATATACATTTATTATTATAAATATCTGAGGGCTCAGTGTCAGGGGTGGGGGTGAGGCTCTGCTCAGTTGTACCCTGTGATAGGACAAGGGGCAATGGATATAAACTCCAGCACTGGAGGTTCCACCTCAACATGAGGAAGAACTTCTTCACTGTGAGGGTTCCAGAGCACTGGAGCAGGCTGCCCAGAGAGGTTGTGGAGTCTCCTTCTCTGGAGCCTTTCCAGCCCTGTCTGGATGTGTTCCTGTGTGACCTGTGCTGGATTCTATGGTCTTGCTCTGGCATGGGGTAGGACTCAAAGATCTCCGGAGGTCCCTTCCAACCCCTAACATCCTGTGAGCCTGTAAAAGATGACAAAGGCTGTGTGAGTGAAGCTTGGATTCCAGACACTGGCAAAGAGAAAATTTGTACCTGCATCAGCCATGGAGTCTCTTAACTCTCAGGCCATTTATTTCCTCTTTGAAGTTTACTGTCATAGACTCTTGCGGAAATGAATTTATTTTTACTAGGCTCAGTTATCTTTCCTTTTTTGTTGTTGTTTTGTTTTGTTGGTTTGGGGGGTGGGTTGGTTTGGGATATTTTGTGTTTTGGTGCAGAGGCTGGTTGGTTTGTTTGGTTTGGTTTGTTTGTTTTTTTGTTATGTGGTCTTCAATAAACCCCAAACCCCAAAAAACGACATAGAATTGAGATGGGATGAGCCAGGGATGAGCCAGGAAAATCATAATGTTGTTATTGAATCTCATAATTCTGATATCTCTCTATAAGTTGACAGCAAGGCCAACTTGGTCTCTTTTCTCCCTCCTGTCTGCTCTCTGGTGGGAGTCCTTTCTGGTAATATGGGGGAGCAGGTCTGCTTGTGTCCTTCAGAGGTCTGGCTGTGCAATCTTGGCCTGCTTAGGCCTAATGGAAGGGAGGCAACAGGAACAGGAAGAAAATGAGCAATGGGATTTGTGGTTTAGGCTGGTTGGGGGAAGGATTTTCATGTATCCTGTATATGTAACAGGTGTTAAGGATTCATGTTTTCTCTGTTTTCTCATATACTTTGAATATGATCCTATATTTCTCTCCAATTCAACCTCAGCCTCTTTATTCTACTTCTTTTGGCAATAAAATTATTTCTGTCTGCTCTTTAAACAAAGACAGTTTGATTTTTCTTCTTTGCTTGTTTGTTGTTGTTATACAGCAGTTAACACTTTTTTAATCTACAGGATAACAAGTAGGGCAAGGGTTATTGGTCTTGATGCTCTGAAATGCTTGCAGACAAGAACCAGTAAGTGCTGGTTAGCAAACCAGCAGTCTGAAGATGTTTGCCCGCTTCAGTTGTGGCATAAGTGGCTATTATTCCATTTACTGGAGTTGATCTGCGTTGATTAGGATGGTAGTGAATCTGCCATATTCTGTTTCGCTGACACTAGCCAAGAGTGCTTGAATATACACCATGTAATTGACAGCTTGAACCTGAATCTTCATTCAGCAGATCTGAAGGACTGCTCAGACGTACTGTGGGAACCAGTCAAAGCAAAAAGACTTGCAAGTCTTTGGCCTCTGTTTGCTTCTAAACCCACCCTCATTAAAATTCTTTGTTCCCCACAGTTTCTATGGGGCAAAACCAATAGGGCACTGAGCCCTGTGCCGGGTCACTTGTGACTGCTTTCTAGGAAGACTCACTGAATTAATTTGACTGTTTTCCACCTAGACTTCATCTGCAAAATACAAGAAAAATTCTGCATACACTTCCATTTTGATTGCAGAGTGCCATTAATGCTTTCCCTGTCTCTTTCATTCCCTACAACCACCACTAAGAGGGCAGCTCATCCTGAATACTCTCTGCTGAAGCACAGTAGCAGTTTCAATGCCATGAAATATAAATACCTTTAGTGGAACTCGTGTATTGTTATCCTGCACACCTGTTATATAGGCAGCTCACAGAGGCATCTGCACTTAAAAATATGCATGCAGCACCATGCATAAATGTTATATATTCTAGCCCATTCTTCATAGAGATGCTAACGATACTGTGACAAATGTCTCAAGGGAAAGAAGGAACAGAGACAGAAGAATATTGTTAGAAGGAAATAGCAGGTTTATAGGCAAGCTATAAAGCAATGTTACATTGCCTTCTGTTTTGCTTTATGTTACTACTTGCAAACCAAGGACATTTTTTGCTGAAAATCACTCCAAAATGTGCTGGTGTGTATCTGACTTTCTTATTATGCCAGTCTAGTGTCAGAGAAGCTGTGCCATTTTTTAGAGAAGCCTGCTGGAGTTACTATTACAGTATTTAGTACTCTTGTAAATTGTGAAGGCAAATTCTCTGTAATGCTTTAAAGACAGAAGGCACAAATGCAATGTTTCTACCGTGCTCCTAGCAGTTAGGCTTTGGCATTTTTGTTTTTGTGAGCTGTGCCACACTGTTGTTTGTTGTGCAAGCAGGAGGACTATTCATGTCAAGGAAGGTGGTTAGAGTAGGCAACACAATGTTGTCATGTATCAGTACCCATCACTGTTTCTAGCCTCTTCTGCTAGAAATTATAGCTTTAGCATCCCCATAGCAAACAGACTGTATGCTATCAAGTTATTAAGTCTTGTGGTGGGTTGAAATTACCCCCAGCTAATTTGGAGAAACTACCCCAAAAATAAATCTCCAGACCAGCTCAGTGTGGGATGGAAGCCAATGAAGCTCTAGTTACAAGCAAACGAAACTCTAGAAATATGAAATGCAATGAACATGTACAAAACACAATACATGCACAACAGAGATATATTTGCAACTTATAAACAACACAGAAACTCCTCAGACCCCCCTGGATGGATCCAGGGGGACTGTTCACCTCCTCCCCCACTCCCTCCCTCCTTCTGCTACGTCACACAGGAGTCAAAACAGAGATCCCCTGGCAAGGCCACAAAGAGAGAGAGAGAAGTTGCAAGCAGAAGTGACAGAAGAAGAAAAGAGAGCAAGAACTGTTTATGCCTCTACTCTATACCCCCATTAGCAAGCCAATGAATTCTATAAACCTTATCATTAGTTTTAATTTGTATCCAATGATAATTTTCTCTCTCTCTCTCTTTTTTTTTTTTTTTTTTTTTTACTTTCAGTCTTTGAAGTCAGGATCTAGGCTAAAGTTGCCTTCAAAGGGTAACATACAGCTGAAGCATCCCCCTAGCAAACACACTGTATGCTCCAGGTTTTTAAGTCTTCCCATGCAAACAGGCATGTAAGCCACCTTAAGCTGTGTGCTCTGTCTGCAGCAACCTCTGTCAATCTCCATCACTTCCCTTCTGTGTTGTGCTTCCATGAATATCTCCTTATTGTTCAATTCAGGTCTAAAGTTCTTTATTTCCTGTTAGAAACAGTTGTGTATCATGTGAATGGACATTCTCCTCTCAGGCAGCTCACAACTGTTCCCTTGTGGATGTAGTGGCACCTAATTACACTTCAGTAGTGCAGTGAGATAAGTTGCATGGTTTTTGCTTCGATGGGTTCCTGCTTTAGGCAGACTGCCACAGTTTCCCAAGGAATGCGAAAAAGTGTAGGGAAATTGTACTTTAAAGTGGTTAATACCTCAGCAAGATTTTGTGAGACAAAGAAAAGTCCCTTCTTCAGTTCAAGGCTGTTTTCTGCACTAAATATAAAAGGCCTGCAGAGAAGAGGATGTGCATGAAAGCTTTTAAGGTCACAGGTATTATTTATAATGAAAACTTTAGGCAAGCTGCCTGTAGGTGTCATTACAAGCTGACTGGTGTGTACCCAGAGGCCCAAGCATAGAAACAATTAATTAAGTGCAGGTACACGAGTTACTTAATTGTGCACCTGGCAAATCAATAAGAGAAACTGAAATCTCTCAGCATTTGTAAGATTTACAGGTTTCCCCTCCTGCTGTTAGATCAAATGTGGGAAACTTGTCTGAGATATGTTTAATATTATGTTGTAAGATATTGCAGAGCTCTTTTGTGTAATGCTTGTACTTTTAGGGTGGTCTAAGCTTATTTTGCTAAGCACCTCACCATCTGGACAAACAATTATGGTTTCTGCTTTCTCTGTCTGTCTGGTTTTGGTCTTAAATTGATACTTCATTGCTTTTTTGAGTTGGGAGAAAATACTGTCCTCCATGTTCATATGTGTTGTGCTCCAGGTAGTTTGCATATACTATCAATGCATTAACTGAGAGGAAAAACCTGGTGGGCTCTGCTGGGAAGTGGAATGGATCTATAATTTAGTGGTTAATTGTGTTTGTGTTGCACTGCGTACTGCAGAATGTCTCCCAAGGCATGGTGTGTTACCTGTTTGATCATCTGTCTTACCCAATGCAGGAAAGTGCAGACATTTCTTTTGGTTGATTTGAATGCCAGTGGATAGAGAAGCATGCTTTCTTGAGGATATGTATTGAGGGCAGGCAGACAGATGGCCACAGGTTTTGTGGCTAAAGAAAAAGGTGACAACAGCAATTACATTCATTAATGTAGTCTGCTTTAATTTGGATTAGTTTGGCTTTTTTGGTATTAATTTTAACTTTATTAATTTCTAACTTTATTAATTAACTTTGTGTTAATACACCTTGGCCACAACAATCCCATGCAGGCTACAGACTGGCTGGAGAGCAGCCCGGCAGTGCTAGGTGACAATAGCTGAACATGAGCCAGCAGTGTGCCCAGGGGGCACAGAAGTCCAAGGGGCATCTTGGCTTGTATCAGGAATGGTGTCGCAGCAGCTCTAGGGCTGGAATCCCTGCCCCTGTGCTCTGCACTGTTGAGGCCTCATCTCAAGCACTGTGTGCAGCTCTGGGCCCTCACTGCAAGAGAGATCTTGAGGTGCCGGAGCAGGTCCAGAGGAGAGCAACCAGACTGGGGAAGGGACTGGAGGGAAAGGCTGATGAGGAGAGGCTGAGGGTGTTCAGCCTGGAGAGGAGGAGACTCCAGGGTTACCTTATCACACTCTACAGCTGCGTGAAGGGAAGTTGTAGTCAGTGGGGGTCAGGCTCTGCTCCCAGGCAGCTTGTGACAGGACAAGAGGGCATGGCCTGAAGCTGTGCCAGGGGAAGGTTAGATTGGATGTTAGGAAGCACTTCCTGATGGGAAGGGGAATAAGAGACTGGGATGGACTACTGAGGGAGGTGGTGGAGTCACCATCCCTGGAGGTGTTTAAGGCAAGATTGGATGTGACACTCTGTGACATGGTCTGGTTGGTGTGGTGGTGTTAGGTCATAGGCTGGGCTTGATGATCTTGGATGTCTCAATAATTCTGTGATTCTGTGATTTGGAAGCACATGAAATTATTTTACCCTTTATATTGGGTAGTGTCTTGTGTGCATTTCAATGCTTCATCTTTATTTTGTTTACTTTGCTTTTTTTTTTTCTCTTGTCGGGTACAGCAGGACTACAGTTACATGCAAAAGACCTGTACAGGAAACCTGCTGTTACCTAGCTAGGAATAGCAAGACCATTCTCTCTTCTTGTGTGCATTTCTCCTTCTATTGGCCTGAGACTGTAGTTTGTGTAGCACATTGTGAAACTGGGTAAGGCTATCCTTGGAACAAACCAAATAATAGCAAGAATGGTGTGTTGCTTTATTTATTATTGCAGGTTTTTCTCAGCAGAGAAAAGAAATTGTGCATTACCTTCTTTACCACCCCCTTCCAAAAAATTGCCTTCATTTGACACTTTCATCCTGCTCCTTGTCTTGCCAATATCAGGATCCTCATTTGTTCTTATTCTCCAGTCTCCCCACTGGTTGCCCTCAACCCACTCTATTTAAGTTAGTTTTTGATAGAAAAACCTAATGTAAATACTTCCTCCAACTTGTCCTCCTCACCCTCTTTTATGTCTCACCACAAGACATGCTGGTTTTAATGTCTTCTGTCTTAACTGAAGACAACCTCAACACCACTTCTATGGCTTCTTTCAGATGTATTTAGAGTCCTCTGAGACTCTGGTTAGGCTTCTGCTTCTCCAGTCGTCCTGCTCTCCTCCAGTCCATCCTTCAGCTTCTTTGCTCAGAAACCTTCAGTCACTACTTCCTAGCCCAAACTTACAATCAATACTTCATTCCCCTTATTTTAGATCCATCAACCATGTGCTTTGAGACCTTCTTCTTCAAGTCTTGTCCTTTTGGATGGCTCTTTTGCTCCTGGCTCTTTGGTGGTTTCTTCAGTACAGAATCGCAGCACAGATTGCCCTGTCTCTCTCACCAGGATGCTGTCGGATGGTATCAATCATTTTTGTGTCCTTTTCTTCTTCATTCCCACCTCATTGAATTAGCATATCTGACTGCATTAATCTGCCAAAGAAAAGGTTAAATCAGGGCTTTCATAATCTTCTTCAGGCACATTTGGCTTTGTTCAAACCAAATCTGAGTGGTTCTAGAGAGACCCCCCCTGGTTAAGTGCATGTAATGTTGCTTATTGCCCTGATATCAATCCAGCCTAGCTATGCTTTGCAATGTACATCTGAAATTATGTCTGTTGTAGTTTCTTCTGGAATCAGTTACACCATGAGGATGCTATTTTATGTGACTTCCTGGTTTTTTTTTACCCTGTCATTAAAATGTTCCAGTGAAATGCCTTAGTTCTTTCTTTCTTCTGAGTGATTTATTTCAGGAGCAGATCTCATCACAGCAAACAGTTCAGGCATCAGCTGAACTGAGGCCATAATGAAGACTCTCTTGTTAATATTTACATACAGAAATACATGAATTCATCATTCTGAAAATACACATCTACAGAATTATTAATGGAAAAGAGATACCAAAACTATTGCTGATTTTATACCACTGAGTTGTCTTTTATTGAGACAATCCTTTAGCAAGCTGCAAAAATTTACTTCTGCATAGCAAAGATCTTTTCATGTCAGAGAAACTATCTTTTGAAGACTTCTCTTCCCTCCTCCAAGTTGGTGTTGCTCAATGGAAATTAAATGCACTCAATGTTTCTTCTCCCATGTATGGCATACAAGTGGGTTTGCACAAAAGCCACTCATCAGAATATTGATTGAAACCAGTACAGCAGAGTAAATGATCAGACTCTATTGTCTGTAGAGTCTTCAGCTCCTTCAGCTGGGTAAAAATCGTGTCATCTGAGGCTCAAGTCACACCAAACCTGAGTCTGAACATATACAGCATTGCAGAATTGGCTAGGTAGTGAGTTTTACAGAGTGCTGTTGCTCCAATGATCTCTGCCATGCCTTGTGCAATCACACAGGTGAGTTTTGCTATCTATTAATGACAACATGTACTTTGGAAGGGCCATGGGGAAGGATAATTATTGCTAATGAAAAAAAAAACCAAGTATCTCTCACCCTACATCAGGACTGTAGAACATTGCAGGATCAGTGCCAGTGGCAGAAGATTCATCCCCACATTGCTGATGGAGCTTCCTGCTAGCAGCGGTTTTGCACTGCGGTGGAGATGATTCACTGTGTGAAAATGGTCTTCTGTATCCCCTGGCAACCAGGAACAGAATATATCTGTTCTTGTCTGGTAGCTTTCAAAAATACATCTGAAAAGTCATTTGTTTTCACAAGACAGTCATGCAACATTAGAAGCTCACTCCTACCTTTTCTTCATAAAGAATTGTTCATAAAGAATAGACAAAAGATAGACTTTTGGTGTTAGTCTTGTTAAGCACCAATTTATTCTAGCTCTTGATCAAACTGTAGGGCAATTTTTTTGGCATGATGTGATGTATTTCAGACTCCACCTGTGACTTTCTCATGCATGAAAAGCAATACTGTATTTTATGCAAGTTATGTTTACTGTTTAATATCCAATATTCTCCCATTTTTGTAGCAACACAGCACATCCCATTAGCTTTTCTCTTAGGCAGCTGAAATTCATTAAGTAGATGCTCAAAGGCTTGTGTCAAAGTAAGCACAAAAGATGCAGGTTCTTTTACTCAGGTTTGTTTTTCAGCAGCCATACCCTGTTCCCAGCAACTAGCAATTGATGCTGTTTCTAGAAATTACTCTGGTAATAATCACTCAGCAGCCTGTAGCTGAGTTGTTCAGAGTACAGTGCACATACCTGGAGAATTGTGTGATGATGTATAGAAGGCCTCAACCTTCCCAATTTTATTTTATAAATGTAAAACACAAGGAATAAAAAGTGATTTATCCAGGCGCTTACTGCATAGTTACAGTTTGCATGTACAGAGCAGTGGGGTTCTTCCAGGTTTAGTTATATTTCACACTGGTGAAGAGTTTTCATATGTAAAGTTCACAGGATGTTAGGGTGTAATGGGTTGGGGCAGACCCCCTCCCCACCACAGGCAGAAATAACGACTCAGGCAAACGGATTGCAAAAGTGATGAAAGTTTAAATAGAAAGCGGTGAATGTTACAGAAAACCCAAAGCGCAGTGACAAAGAAAGATCCCATCCCCACCTGAGGGTGCATGCAAAACCCCCAGGGCTCCTTCTTCCCCCTCCCTCTGCTGGGCTAGTCTCAGCTGGCCAGGCCTGAGACTGCCCATCCCCCTGTGGCCTTGGGCCTAATCAGGCCCATGGCCGGGAGATCTCTCCCCCAGTTACCAAGTCTCGGAGAGGGAAGGAAAGAGGAAGTGCCAGACTCCGCACTGGATCTTATAGTGGTGCAAAGAATTATGGTAGGAAATACACAATTTCCTGTGTCCATCCCTCTGGGCTGGACTTCTGGACACAGGAAGTGAATGTCCCAGGGGGGCACCCAGCTCAAACTACAACATAGGGGCAAACCCCCTGCCAGAGCAGGACCATAGAATCCAGCACAGGTCACACAGGAACACATCCAGACAGGGCTGGAAAGGCTCCAGAGAAGGAGACTCTACAACCTCTCTGGGCAGCCTGTTCCACTGCTCTGGAACCCTCACGGTGAAGAAGTTCTTCCTCATGTTGAGGTGGAACCTCCTGTGCTGCAGTTTTCATCCACTGCCCCTTGTCCTATCCCAGGGCACAAGTGAGCAGAGGCTGTACCTGTCCCTTCCTTCCTGAGCCCCAGCCCCTCAGCTATTGATAGACATTGATCAGATCCCTCTCAGTCTTCTCTCCAGACTAAACAGCCTTTCAGCAGTGAGAGGCACATCAGGCAGTGCTGCAGTCCCTTCAGCATCCCTGTAGCCCTCCCTTGGAGTCTCTCTAGGAGATCCCTGTTCCTGTTGAACTGGGGAGCCCAGAGCTGGATGCAATATTCCAGGTGAGGTTTCACCAGAGCAGAGTAGAAGGGGAGGAGAACCTCCCTGGATCTGCTGGACACACTCCCCTGAATGCTCCCCCATTGGTCTTCTTGGCCACCAGAGCACATTGCTGTCCCATGCAGAACTTCTTGTCCAGCAGGACACCCAGGTCCTTCTCCACAGGGCTGCTCTCCAGCAGATCACCTCCCAGGCTGTCCTGCTGCAGTGTGTTTTTCCTCCCCAACTGCAGGACTCTGCACTCATCCTTGTTGAACCTCAGTAGGTTCCTCTGTGCCCAGCTCTCAGTCTGTCAAAGTCTCGCTGAATGGCTGCACAGCCTTCAGACGTACCAGCCAAGCCTCTCAGTTAGATCAGAACAGATTATTCACTGTGTATTTTCATGTCCTAGCTAACTGTGTAGCAGCTCCCTGTCTGGACTGTCTATAGGGGAGAAGATACTTTTGTCTTGAAGGGATCAAGTGACTTTTGTTTGTTGTTTATTCTTGCTTATACAAATGCTGTAAGATGAACATTAAATCTGCAAATCTGAGATGTAAATCTAAATGGGAAGAAGCAAAAGAAACTCTGTTTCTCTTGAAATGTATGGAAGTGTATTTGAGAATTGAAATTTGTATTAATTATCTCCTGTAAACCATTCTTCAAGTTGAATTATGTTCAAATTGAAGTGCAGAAGTGACTACTCTGCTTAAAACAGAAAATAAAATTATAAAAGCATGTTTACGTTTCCCCCCCCCAGCTCTTCCTTGTCTTGTTCCATTGGTGTTGATTCAATATATTGTGCTTGAGTGACTGTGGTTCACCGGATCAGACCCAGTTCTGTGTGACACTCCAGGGGCCAGTGCCATTTGTCTGCTGAAATGTCTTGCAAAACAGAAACATCAATCACTGCAACCTGTGGCTGTTGTGCAGAAGTCATGGCTGTGTAAATTCTTTGATCACCCATGCTTGTCTTTTCAAAGATTTGAAACTCTGTTAAACCTCTGTTAAAACCTCCCTTTTCTCACTAGGAGAGGCTGAGGGAGCTGGGGTTGTTTAGCCTGGAGAAGAGGAGGCTCAGGGGAGACCTCATTGCTGCCTACAACTACCTGAAGGGAGGTTGTAGCCAGGAAGGGGTTGATCTCTTCTCTCAAGCAACCAGCACCAGAACAAGAGGACACAGTTTTAAGCTGTGTCAGGGGAAGTTTAGGCTGGAGCTGAGGAGAAAGTTCTTCCCAGAGAGAGTCGTTCACCATTGGAATGTGCTGCCCAGGGAGGTAGTGGAGTCACCATCCCTGGAGGTGTTCAAGAGGAGATTGGATGTGGCACTTGGTGCCATGGTCTAGTCATGAGGTCTGTGGTAACAGGTTGGACTTGATGATCTTTGAGGTCTCTTCCAACCTTGGTGATACTGTGATACTGTGAAAATATTCATTACTTTTGTCTCTCAGTGGAACAAGAGTGTTTGCCATGGAAATAGAGATTATTTACTTGTTTAGATTATACTTGCAAATACTGTGCTGCTGGGTTTGGTTTAGTTTTTTGTGTCTTTTGGGTTGTTGTTTTTCTTCTGGTTTTATTTGGTGGTTGTTTTTTTGGTTTGGGGGTTTTTGTTGGGTTTTGGGGTTTTTTTGGTTTTGATTTTTTTTTGTGGGGTTTGGGTTTTGTTTGGTTATTTTTTCCCCCCTTCCTTTTGTGATGTTTAGGCTGGTTTAGGGACACAGGACATCAGGTATCTAGTGTTGTTGCCTCTGGGGAGAAAGTTGTCTTTTGTGTTTTTGGCAACTGTTGAAGGGCAGTTTCCTTCTACTGGCATTCTGTGGTTCTATGATTATACTTCAAACTGTCCAAGATTCCCCTGGAAAGGGTTTCACCGTGCCATTAGTTATGTTAAGGTTTATTATTTCTGTCTTGCTTTTAGTATGTACATTTTAATACACCTATCTGATGTAGATGGCATTGAGTAGGCTGGTTCAGTTTTGCCAGATAAAATTTAATGAAGAGTGGCCTAATTGTTTCCTGCAAAATCTGTAAGATTTCAAGCCTGGAAATCTTAGATCCTGGTTTTGGAATGCTGGACATCTTATTTTCTAAAACAGCACAGTCTGACCATCAGGCAATTAGGCTCAGTTTTCACATGCTCATAATGTAAGCATTTACTAGTGAAGTTTTAAAAACAAATTCTTTTGTTTAGAAAACTCATAGTAAATAGATGGCAGTGTGTGGCAGTTTGAGGCTTGGTGTCTTTAAGGACCACAGAAGTCCCAGACCTCTAGAGGGGCCAGAGTGCCCAGGAGGTAGACTGGGTGATGTATTTCATACCCATGCTTCCCTACAAAACCAGCTGCAAAATCAATTTTCTTCCCTTTTCCCTCACTCTCTCCTCCTGAGAAGGATGCCCAGGCTCTCATCTCTTGGTGGGGGAGTGAGGCCTGGTGTCATCCTTGGCAATGCTGCCAAGCTGAATATTGTGCTGCGTCACAAATGGAGTGGTATGGAGGGTAAAGAGGCTTGGCAGGGAGGGGGCATGAAGGCTTGGGTTTGTTGGCCTGGTTGAGAGGGAGGTTTGTGTGGAGCTTTGGCTTAATGAGCTTCTGTGTTAAGGCCAGACTATGGATTCTGTGTATTTTATGTGCTTTGTACTGTTTTGTGTAGCTGTGAGTAGCCTTTCCATTTAAACTTTGCAATCCTATCCAATCCTTTGTGTGAGCAATTTGCTTTTACCCCCTTTAGAAGAGGCAAAAAAGCATCTGTCTTGCTTTAAACTATGACATGGTGTTTATTGTTTTCTAATTTGTGTGATGTCATAGATATCCTCTGACAACTATGAACCTGCAAGTGGCTTTCCAAATTACAGTTAGGGTACTTGCCTGCAATACCCCGTAGAAAGCATTCAGCAAGAATCCCCATCAAAATCAGCGTTCTTCATGAAAACCATACTTAAACAAGGAAGATGTCTGCTGGATTTTTGCTTGTGTCTCTTAAAAAGATGCAGAATGGCATTTGCCCTGCTTTCTCAATATAATACTCTAACATTTTTGCAGATAACAATCAATTGAAAAGTGGTGTAGGAGCCATTTGTATTCCCTATTAATATATTGTCTTTAACAGCCATGAGTAAAAGATGCAAATTCTCCTTATTTTGGAAAGGTCTATAGATTTGTTTAATGTCAAGTTCTGCATGGGACAGCCATGTGCCCTGGTGACCAAGAAGGCCAATGGGATCCTGGGGGGCATTCAGAGGAGTGTGTCCAGCAGGTCCAGGAAGGTTCTCTTCCCCCTCTACTCTGCCCTGGTGAAACCTCACCTGCAATATTGCATCCAGCTCTGGGCTCCCCAGTTCAGGAGGGACAGGGATCTCCTGGAGAGACTCCAAGGGAGGGCTACAAGTATGCTGATGATGATGCTGAAGGGACTGCAGCACTGTCTGCTGTGCCTCTCACTGCTGAAAGATGTGGGGCTGTTTAGTCTGGAGAGGAGAAGACTGAGAGGGATCTGATCAATGTCTATCAATAGCTGAGGGGCTGGAGCTCAGGAAGGAAGGGACAGGGACAGGCTCTGCTCACTTGTGCCCTGGGATAGAACAAGGGGCAATGGATGGAAACTGCAGCACAGGAGGTTCCACCTCAACATGAGGAAGAACTTCTTCACTGTGAGGGTTCCAGAGCAGTGGAACAGGCTGCCCAGAGAGGTTGTTGAGTCTCCTTCTCTGGAGCCTTTCCAGCCCTGTCTGGATGTGTTCCTGTGTGACCTGTGCTGGATTCTATGGTCCTGCTCTGGCAGGGGGGTTGGACTGAAGGATCTCCAGAGGTCTTTTCCAACGCCTGACATCCTGTGAGCCTGTCAGCCTGATTCTGAACTGTGTGTCTCTGGTTATGACAAGGGTTAAAACTGCTTCTGGGGACCTCTCCATTGTTCTTCTAATGCAGAAACCAATGAGATGTTATATTGCTGAAGGACAATCATAACTGAGTGAAAGAAATGGAGATATTAGACTAGCAAGGATTAAAACCTGACAGAAGAATTTTTTTTCTGATTGTAAATAAGAAGCTTCCAGACCCCTTGCCACATCCCAGTCTTGCAATATGAGTGTGGCATGTTAAAGTCTTGAGAAGTGTTTAAAAGTCATCACCCTGTGCTCTAACTGAAGCGGAACTTCTGGCACAAAGGTTCATGGCCATTTTACTGTAAGGTATAGTATGACAGGTAGGCAATGGCAATACTGGTTTGAGCATTCCCTCAATGCAGTTTATTCTGTTGAAAATGCGGTGTTCCACAAGCATGGTTTTGCAGCTGCAGTGTGTGTGCTAAAAGTTTCTTATGTTTGACTTGTTCATTTCCTCTATTCCAGTGGAAACCCTTACAAAAATCATTTGCCTCTATCCTCAGAGCAATGTCCTTTCAAAACCTGTCCTTTGTAGGCAGCATCTGAGGCAAGCAAATAGAAAATTTCCCCATCTTTAAAAGGCATGAAGAGCAGACCCATGAAAATTTTGTGCTGAACTCATGACCCCTGAAAGGTCAGGAACAGCAGTAGAACAGGAGCCAGAGTACAAAAGGAATATTGTGAGCCAGGGTTTTCAGCCCAGCTTGCTTAAACCTGGAGTGTTTCTGCTGTCTGCACATTCTATATATCTCAGAGTATTGTTTTTAATCCTTTCAGATACCAGTGTCTCCTGGAGTTCCTGGTGGTTTTAAGAGGAATTTGGGGGGATAGCTTTTGCTTGTTACTCAAGTCATGGCTCATGCCTAGAAGAGGGTAGCCACAGGCAGTTTGCTCTGTGTGATCCTGCCTCTGGAAGCAGCTGATGCAGTGACAACCACGCAGCCTCCCTGCAGCAGCCAAGCGGTGTTAGCACCTGCCATCACTTCTGTGGTGCTGAGGAGTGAAAGAGGCAGTGACAACGCCAAGAGAAACTTCTTTTTTTACCATAACTGAGCCTGTAGCAATTCTTGCAAGCAGTGGCAGCTGCTGAGAGCTAAAACTGTAGTGGCGGATGCAAGAAGGGAAGAGAAGCAGATGAAAGAGACTCAGTGGAGCCATGTGGAGAGACTGCCAGCAGATAAGGCAGGATGCTAGATGCTCTGTGGCAGAACATGAATATGGATAAACTCTAAGCCTGTAACGTGAGCCTGGGGCTTTGCTGACATGTCTCCTCATTTGCTTTGACTCTGGCTGATTTATTTTTGTGATAGCTTGACCAAAGCTATTTCAAGGAATACTGATTTATCACATTATGATCGAGCCAGTACTTTAACCTTTGTAGAATTGACAATCTGGAAAATAAATATATAATGCAATAGTGGAGATGCATGTTTCAGTGCTTCCAAATAAAACAGCTTTGTTCATTTTTTTTAAAAGTACTTTTCATTTGAAAAGCTCTTTATATTTTATTGCAGTTAAATGAATGGGAAAGGTGTGCTCAATTTTTCTCTCTGATTTAGCTATTAATGTTGAAGGGTAGGAAGATATTACACTCATTTGTATTCTTGGACATAATATAAATGAAAAATTAATATTTTATTGCTAATAGCTTTATAAAATGCTCTTCAGATATCTCAGCAAATTTAATATATAATTCCAATGTGAAACACAAAACAAAACCAAAATGCTCAGCTGAGGGCTCTAGAAATAACAATAATGCAATGCCTAAGTGCAGGCAATTTTTAACTTCTCTACTCCTTTGCGTGTTGCATCAGTTTCTTAAGAAATCCACTGTGGCCTGCCCAGGCTGTACAGAGCTTGGAGCTGAGAAGCTGTGTCAGATTAGAGGTCTACTCTATTCTCTGGGGAGACCTCACCTGGAATAATGTGTCCAGCTCTGTGGCCCTCAGCACATAAATGACATAGGCCTGATAGAGAAGGTCCAGAGGAGGGCTGGAGCACCTCTCCTGTGAAGACTGAGGGAGTTGGGGTTGTTCAGCCTAGAGAAGAGAAGGCTGTGGAGAGGCATAGAATCACAGAAAGTTAGGGGCTGGAAGAGACCTCCAAAGACCATGCAGTCCCACCCCTCAGCCAGAGCAGGATCACCTAGAGTTGGTCACATAGGAACCCAGCCAGGTGGGTTTTGAATGTCTCTAGAGAAGGAGACTCCACAACCTCTCTGGGCAGCCTGCTCCAGGGCTCCAGCACCCTCACAGTGAAAAAGATTTTCTTCTGTTTATGTGGAACCTCCTCTGCTCCAGCTTGCACCCGGTGCCACTTGTCCTATCATTGGACATCACTGAGCAGAGCCTGGATCCATCCTCCCAACACTGCCCTTCATGTCTTTATAAACATGAATGAGGGCACCCCTCAGGCTCCTCTGCTTCAAGCTGAAAAGCCCCAGCTCCCTCAGCCTGTCTTTATAAGGGAGATGTACCACTCCCTTAATCTCTGTGGCTCTGTGCTGGACTCTTTCAAGCAGTTCCCTGAGGTCCTTCTTGAACTGAGGGGCCCAGAACTTGGCACAGTATTCCAGATGCAGCCTCACGAGGACAGAGTAGGTATTCCAGTACCTGAATGGGGACTACAAGAAAGCTGGGGAGGAACTGTTTACAAAGGCTTGTAGCAATACAGTGAAGGGCAACCATTTTACACTGGAGAAGGGTGGATTTAGATTGGACATTAGGAAGAAGTTCTTTACTAGGAGGGTGTTGCAACACTGGAACAGGTTGCCCGGGAAGGTGGTGGATCCCCATCCCTGGAGACATTCAAGGATTGACGGGGCTCTGAGTAACCTGATCTAGTTGGGGATGCCCCTGCTGACTGCAGTGGGTTTGAACTAGGTGTCCTTTAAAGATTCCTCCCAACCCAGTGCATTCTGTGATTCTATGGTATTTTTCAGATGTGCAGTATCTGACCAGCTGTGTTGGTAGAAAACCATTTTTATGGCACCTGCATCCCATCAACAACCTAAGGAGATTCTTTCAGTCAGTTTGCTGTGTGTGTATGTATTTTTATATCTAAATAGATGCACAATTTATATTTTACATATATATGTATGTATACATATATACAATTTATAGTATATATATTTTAATGTAGTTTTTATATATCAGCATATATATGTGTGGGCTGAAAGGGACAAGTGTTGACCAAAGGAAGGGAGAAAGGTAGAGAAGGTGGGAAGGCTTGCAGGTTCAAATGGGTGGCACAACAGGAGTAGTGCTGGAGAAAAGGTGGGAAGGCTCACAGGTGTGGGAAATAGGGTGAGTAGAAGATGCTGTGCAAATACAGTAAGAAAGAGCAGACAATCTTGACAGGTCTGGATTTGAGCAGGTGGGAAGAGAAATAAGGATTAGACTTGAGAAGAGAAAAAGAACGTGAATAGGTTACTGCCGTTGGGGTCTTTCTTATTGAACCCTCTGCCAGGGAGCTGACATTTCCCTTCTACCTTACCCATGTTTATCTTTCCTTTAGTCATGAAAGTTGCTGCCTGAAGGTAGAAACTCAGCATACCACATATGTGCCAAATCAGGGAATATTTGTTCTGCTGTGACCAACTCCACTTTGGAACCTGCTTCCTAAACCAAACAAAAAATGCAGATTTGGCATGCTTCAAGACAGTGTCTATGGCAATCAGAGATTCTGCATTTCAGGAGCTGAATATTGCCTTGTATTGTGCAAAAGAATCCAACTCGCTGAAGGCAATAAAAAATGTTACTCTTAAAACCACTGTGAAGCAAATGACATGGCAAGGCTTACTAAATGTTTGCCTTTTGTTTCTGACATCATACAGAAGAAGTGCTGCAGCCAGGGAATGTGTATTTCAGATTGTTAAATGTCATTTGCTTCTTTACTTGCAGTGAGGAAAAAAATAAATAAATCTGTCTTCCTTGATTTAGCAGCAGACATACAGAGATGTTTAGAATGTCTCCTTTGAGCTGTTATTGGGGAAGTCAAGACAGCTTTGAGAATGATGCCTCTGCATCTAAATAAGTTAAAATACCCTGTCAGAAGTGGTTCCAGACTTAAATTGTAAAAACCCTTCTGAGAACTGATGAAGAAGTGAGAATAATTGCAGTCACAACATTTAGAAAGTGCAAAGTGGCTTGTTACAATCTCAGTGAAATGCATAGCAATTGAAGGCATCTGAATCCTTTCGAGAAGCACAGGAAAATAAATCAGAGCTTCCCACTAACACACCAGTGTGAAAGTCTGGCAATGTTCTTTTTGGTGCTTACAGGGTAAAACAAAGGTAGAGAACAACTGGGTGATTGAACAGCAAATTATGACTGAAAATCACAGAATCACAGAATTATTGAGGCTGGAATAGACCTCTGAGATCATCAAGCCCAGCCTATGACCCAACATCAGACTGGAGCCCAATTATGTTCCGATGTAAAAGATACGGTTCATTAGTATTATGAACCATTGTCCTCATTCAGACTTGTGCCAGGTGTGTTCTCATGCTGTCACTGTATTACCATCACTGTGTCAGTAGCTTTAATTTTGGCATGGGGGATTCTGACCATGCTGGCGTGGTCTGTTCACCTTGCCCAGCACCAGATGCCATGTAAAGGATGTTGGGCGAGATTCCTCCCGAAAGGAGCCTGGAACCAGGTGTTTGCTCAGAGTTCCTGCAAACTCAGTCTCTAAAACAAACACTACTGGACATGCAAATGCTGTTAAGGGACAGAGCAGCATCTGAAATTAATTGAGATGACATTTCCCCACTGCCATTTCCCAGCTCAGGTGATTAGCTTTGTTTGCATTGTGAGAGGAACGGAGGCTAATCTGTCTAGCCCTACACTAAGTGCTGGTCAACAGTCAGTTGGTAATTGAACCACGGAAAGCTTGCCTTGGCTGTCCACAGCTCACCTGCTGGCATTAAAAGAGGTAGGCAAGAAGCTGTGGTGGCTGCAGTTTCTGGTTCAGCCCTGCAATGGGAGCTGTGAAAGCTCAGGCCAGATGCAATATCCACACAGGCTCCTAAGCTATGGGATCAGTAAACTCTAGGCAGTGGAGCAGGCAAATGCCTGAATGTAACATTAAAATGTTTCAGATAGCAATTGCAAGTAGTAGTAATTAATAAAAGTGATTATATATACACTTATGAATAGAAGACACGTGAAATGGATTGATAAATAGACACCAGGATAATAGTCAAAGGTGTTAAACAACAGTTCTAAACACATTTTAAGGAAGCAAGTATATTATCAGTAAGTAAGATGGAGAATGTTGGGGAGAATGAGTCCAAACTGGTGCAAGGTGGGAGATGAAAGCTCATTTCGTGTGCCTGCCGCTTTTTGTTATAGAACTAATCTGTATTTCTCTGGCTCAATTGTTTATAGCAGTTGTATTTGCAGAAAGTGTATGGATCAACAAAACCACCTCATTTGTTAATTACATTAAATAACATTTAATTAGGCAGAGAGGAACCTAATGAGGTTCCACAAGGATGAGTGCAGAGTCCTGCATCTGGGAAGGAGTAATACACTGCAGCAGTACAGGTTAGAAGGTTGATCTGATGGAGAGCAGCCCTGTGGAAAAGGACCTGGGAGTGCTGGTGGACAAGTTCTGCATGGGACAGCAATGTGTCCTGGTGGCCAGGAAGGCCAGAGGGATCCTGGGGTGCATTCAGAGGAGTGTGTCCAGGAGATCCAAGGAGGTTCTCCTCCCCCTCTACTCTGCCCTGGGGAGCTCTCACCTGCAATATTGCATCCAGTTCTGGGCTCTCCAGTTCAGGAGGGACAGGGATCTCCTGGAGAGACTCCAAGGGAGGGCTACAAGGATGCTGAAGGGCCTGAAGCACTGCCTGGTGAAGAGAGGCTGAGAGCCCTGGGGCTGTTTAGTCTGGAGAGGAGAAGACTGAGAGGGGATCTGATCAATGACTATCAGTATCTGAGGACTGGGGGTCAGAAAGCAAGGGACAGGGACAGGCTCTGCTCAGTTGCACCCTGGGATAGAACAAGGGGCAATGGATGGAAACTGCAGCACAGGAAGTTCCACCTCAACATGAGGAAGAACTTCTTCACCGTGAGGGTCCCAGAGCCCTGGAGCAGGCTGCCCAGAGAGATTGTGGAGTCTCCTTCTCTGGAGCCTTTCCACCCCTGTCTGGATGTGTTCCTGTGTGACCTGTGCTGGATTCTATGGTCCTGCTCTGTCAGGGGGTCAGACTCAAAGATCTCCAGAGGTCCCTTCCAACCCCTAACATCCTGTGAACCTGTTAATAATATAGACATTAAATAATATATAATAATATTAAATAATACAGAGGCTGTGAAAGTGTGTAGGGAAGCATTGTGCACTGGATAATAATATTTAAGCACACTATTTCATAAAGATGTTGTGCAGACCCATTAATAAATCTACCTGCAGGTCTTTGATTACCCTCAATATATCCAAATGTCACTTCTGAGCTTGCTGACTGCACTGGTTTAGTTTCCTAGTTTTACTCAACTTCTAGATTATAAAATGATACTTAGTGGCGTCACTTAGGATACAACTCAAACAGTTGGTTCAATAGTCATACACTACTGCATAGAAATAGCTATATTGTACACAGATTGTCTTTTCTTTAGTGATTATAAAGATTTATTTGATCTCTAGCTCTAATATCCACAGAAGGTTTTCATAGTATTAACTTCTGAGATCAATAAGTTGTGACACTGATCTCCAGAGAAGCCAGTGGCTGCCAAATTTCATGGCAGTGTTTACCCTTGTTGAGAAGCAGTTGTAGCAAATTAAATTGGCTGCAGACAGTGGGTGAGATACAGTGGATTGTCTGTGGTTTATGGCACAATTAACAAAGTTGGATACACAGGTTTCTGCCTAGAGAAGATCTGATTAAAGACAAGAGTCTGTAGCAAGAAAATTGGTGGTTTATGAGGTGAGGTGAATCTGTTCTTGTTCAAAGAATAGACTGGAAGATGACAATTGCTTTCAGGGGATCATGGCTTTAGCTAGGTGCATTGATTGTGTACTTGATCTTCTGTATTGCTGGAAGGACTCTAACTACATTCTCTAATCTGCTGCTAGACAACTTACATCAGTATGCAGGTTTTAAAAGCATCTGGTTTGAGGCAAGTGGAAGAAAACAAAACATTTCTGGCATTGCTCTCCAAGGAACCCACCTGGATACATTCCTGTGTCAGCTTCCGTAAGTGGTCCTGCTTTGTAGGGGGGTTGGACTCAATGATCTCTGAAGGTCCCTTCAACCCCTAGCATTCTGTGATTCTCTGATCAGCATGGCCTAGCAGTGACTCCGTGGTGCCCATCCAGTTTCTTAATGAATCACGAATCATAGGATTGTCTGGAGTCCCTATTACAGGAAGGATCTGGAGGTGCTGGAAGGTGTCCAGAGAAGGGCCATGAGGATGAGCAGAAGGCTGGAGCTGCTCTGCTTTGGAGACAGACTGAGAGAGTTGGGGCTGTTCAGTCTGAAGAGAAAGCTCCAAGGAGACCTTCTTGTGGTCTTCCAGTATCTGAAGGGGACTACAAGAAAGCTGGGGAGGGACTTGTCAGGGAGTGATAGGACTGGGGGGAATGGAGCAAAACTAGAAGTGGGTAGATTCAGATTGGATGTTAGGAAGAAGTTGTTCCCCATGAGGGTGGTGAGAGACTGGCACAGGTTGCCCAGGAAGGTGGTGGAAGCCTCATCTCTAGAGGTTTTTGCAGCCAGGCTGGATGTGGCTGTGAGCAACCTGCTGCAGTGTGAGGTGTCCCTGGCCTTGGCAGTGGGGTTGGAACTGGATGGTCCTTGAGGTTCCTCCCAACCCTGACAATTCTGTGATTCCATGAAAATTCTAATACTATCCATCTGCTAGGCTGCCAGCTTCAAATTAAAAAATGATGACCTAAAAGCACTGAAATGAAAGCTTACAGAGTTGGTTTTGAGATGGGTGAGATGGCATTATCTAAGCTGTTGTTCTGAGACACACTTGAATTGCTAGGGGTTCAGTCATTTTTAAATGGGAGCTTAGGTGATTTAAGCTTTTGAAATGCTCTGCCCTCCAGAGTTTTTCAGCAACACAAGGAAAAGGCTCAGTCTAACAAAACCCAAATCTGCCATCACTATGTGGAAAAAAAAACTATTTTAAAATGTTACAGCTGCAAGGCAAAGTATTGCAAAGTAGCAGCTAGCCCAGCTTATTTAATTTTGTCTCTTATGTATAATTATGGTGCAAATGGTGTTTAACATCTACCAGTTTAAAGGTGTGATAATACCTTAATGCTGTAGGATCTTCTGGTTAAATAATAACTAAAATCTGCCAGCGTTCAGACAGACCCAAAGTAGCTGTTTGCAATGAGGAGTGGTTTAGGTAACTATGCTGGGTTGAAGCAGCCCCCTCTCCCCACCACAGGCAGAAATAAACAAACGGATTGCAAAAGTGATGAAAGTTTAAATAGAAAGCAGTGAATGTTTACAGACAGCCCGAAGCGCAGTGACAAAGAAAGATCCCAAAGCAAACCCAGAGGCATCCTATTGCCACCTGAGGGTTCACCCAAGACCCCCAGGGCTCCTTCTTTCCCCTCCCTCTGCTGGGCTAGTCTCAGCTGGCCAGGTCTGAGACTGCCCACTCCCCGTGGCCTTGGGCCTAGCCCGGCCCAAAGCCAGCAGACATCTCCCCCAGTAACCGGCTGGCGGAGGAGGAAGAAAGAGCAAGTGCTAGACCCCGCACTGGATCTCATAGTGGTGCAAAGAATCATGGTAGGAAATACACAATTTCCTGTGTCCACCCCTCTGGGCTGGACTTCTGGACACAGGAAGTAAACACAGCAGGGGGCACCCAGCTCAAACTACAACAGTAACTAATAAAAAGTTATTGGGTGAATTCCTTGCAGTGACCGGGGTTTTTTTTTTGCTATATATGGAGTTTCAGCCTGCAAAGCATGATCATGACAAATACCCTGTGGATGGTAAATTTAGGTGGGAGGTGTGATGTTGTCTGAGATTGTTAATATGTCCCTTCAGGAGGGCAGGCTGGCAACTTAAAGCAGTGATTAGTTTGGAAAGTTGGGGTTTTTTTAATAGCTTGAGAAAAAACACTTTTGGTACTGTCTCACTTAATTCTCCACTATAATAAACTTTGTTAGATCCACTGCATTTAATTAACTTACACTGGCAGAGAAGCTGCTCTGCATTTCTTAGAGAGGAAAATTACTAAAGCTATTGGAGGGGACACCAAAGCTATTGGAAGATATGTGTAAGTGGACAGCTGGAGTCAGACACAGACTTCCGCCAATGCTCCTCTCTAGCCAGACTCAAACCATTTGCAGTCCAGAAACTATGTAGTTACAGTGCCCCTACAAACATACCCTACCTCTCTGCAGCAGCTCAGGCATGGTGCCACAGCCACATGGCTGCCAGGCAACCAGCACCAGAACAAGGGGACACAGTCTCAAGATGTGCCAGGGGAGGTTTAGACTCGAAGTGAGGAAAAAGTTCTTCACTGAGCGAGTCATTCGTCATTGGAATGTGCTGCCCAGGGAGGCGGTGGAGTCGCCGTCCCTGGAGGTATTCAAGGGGAGATTGGACGTGGCACTTGGTGCCATGGTCTAGTCGTGAGGTCTGTTGGGACAGGTTGGTCTTGATGATCCTTGGGGTCTCTTCCAACCTTAGTTATACTGTGATACTGTGATGTCATCCAGACCTAGGAAGAAAGAAGTGCAAGAACCTCACACTGCCTGGGCTGCCTCATGTCCAGCTAACATGGAAGAGCAATTTTTTTCTGAGGTTATTGTGCAGATGGGCCCTGAGATGTTTTGTCAAAGCAACTTTGGCATCCCCAGGGCTGTTTGACCTTAGATTCCAGGTAGCACTGAAGAACTTGCAGCTCGTGTAGTGTGCAGGTACCACTCTGCTTTGCAGATCTGCACACTGCAACTGTTTCAGTGCTTAGAAGATTGGACTGCCTTCCTGCATGCTTCTGATTGCAAATTAGGGCACTTAGTTTGGAAAGCAGCAACCTGATCTTTTTTCCCTCTCAGGTTGTTTCAAAGAGAAGTTGTCCTCAGCTGGGTTGTTGGCTTTGGAGACAGAACATTCTCACAGAGGAAGTCTTTATGAGTTTAATCTAAGACTTCACTTCCTTTTAGTAAAGTTTATCAGCCAGCTTCCTTGATGGTCCAGGTGCAGAAGTCTTTGTTAAAACTGATGTTTCTGGATAACAGAGCAATGGATTCAACATAGATTATTGGCTTTCTGATGTGTTATAATCTCCCTTATTCTTCAACAGCTTCTCAGTTGTTGAGGCTTGCTTTCTTTCAGGAAATAACTGCCATGACTCCCTTCTTTCTCCCTTGGTTGCATCCCTTCTGTTTAGCAAGAAACTATTGTCTTTTGTTTCAAGTGTGGTGTAACTGGTAAGAATCTCATTCAACAAAGTGATTTTCTCACTAGGTGTTGACTCTGAGGTCTGTACCCCGTGTTCAGATTGGACATAAGGATTGCATGCCCAAATTTCATTTCAGTTTCCATCCTGTACCAGTTGGTTGAGTAAAACAGGGTATCTCTGCATAAAAATCTTGTGATGAATGAACTGTTAGAACTTGGTGGGTGGAGCAGGATTTGGGCTTATCGAACAAGCTATGATTCACAGGGATGTGAAACCAGATGTCTAATTAGTTACTTGCTTAAGCTGAATTCATTAAAGCATTCTGCATTGCAGTGCCCCTGTGTGAAAAGGAAGTTAACTTCTAGGCTGTGCAAACTTGTGTTTTTATATTCTCCATCACTTCTTTTCTGTTTCACCAGAGAGAGATGGTGAATGGTGCCACATCCAGTTGGTGGCCAGTCACTAGTAGATCAGTGTAGGGCCCAATCCTCTTCATTATCTTTATTGATGATCTGGACAAGGAGATAGAGCCCACTATCACTGAGTTTGCAGATGACACCAAGCTGGGGACAGGACTTGATATGTTAGAGAGTAGGAGGGCTCTGCAGAGGGACCTTGTCAGGCTGGAAAGATGGACAAAGTCCAAGGGCATGAGATTTGACAAGTCTTAAGGGGGTTAAGGACCCAAGGAGTCCCAGGTATTCTGGTTTTCACCAGCATCAGCCTTGGTGTCTTTTATGTATGTTTTTCAATCCAGATTTTGTTCTTGTATTATTTTTACCATTCCAGTGATTAAGTTTCCACACCTCATATCAGTTGCCTCTGTAAATACGACCATGCCAGCCAACAGATTGCTGAAATACTGATTAAAAAAGAGTGAGCTGTTGGATCAGTCATTCAAGTGTTTTGACTGGACAGGTCTGCTGTGGTGTGCCAGCTTTTGTTCATTAGCAACGTTGCTGTTTATGGCTCTTTCCCTGTGTTAGTGCTCATTTGTGAGATATATTGACTTGTGTGACAGTGATCTTTCTTTTACACTGTGATCCAAATGCTTTCCTGCAATGTATTGCTTTCCTGTTCATTTTGCATCTTAACTTAGCTATTGGGCCACCCATCTAAAACCAAATAACTTAAAAAAATAAATGTATGCTTGCTTGTTCTGCATGAACACATTTTTGTGTTCTATAGCTTTTGTTACTCTTTTGTAGACACAGTATGCTTGCATAGTTCTGCATGCATTTCAATCTTTGAGTGGAGAGTTCATTTGAAGTAAAGAAAATGCAGAGTACTTAAGCAATAATGAAATATTTTTAGTAACTAAAGGTAAATACACTTCATACTGCATTTGCTTTGTCAGTCTGAGTCTGTTGAATATTTCAGTGTTATTTTTTAACTTTTTCTTTTCTTTTCTTTTCTTTTCTTTTCTTTTCTTTTCTTTTCTTTTCTTTTCTTTTTTTCTTCTCTTCTCTTCTCTTCTCTTCTCTTCTCTTCTCTTCTCTTCTCTTCTCTTCTCTTCTCTTCTCTTCTCTTCTCTTCTCTTCTCTTCTCTTCTCTTCTCTTCTCTTCTCTTCTCTTCTCTTCTCTTCTCTTCTCTTCTTTTCTTTCTCCTTTTCTTTTTTCTCCTCCTCTCCTCTCCTCTCTTCTCCTCTCCTCTCCTGTTCAAACCTCTCAGAACCTCTCCGAACCTCTCCTCTCCGAACCTCTCCAAACCTCTCCCCCCCCTCCCCTCCCCCCCCTCCCCTCCCCTCCCCTCCCCTCCCCTTCCCTCCCCTTCCCTTCCCTTCCCTTCCCTTCCCTTCCCTTCCCTTCCCTTCCCTTCCCTTCCCTTCCCTTCCCTTCCCTTCCCTTCCCTTCCCTTCCCTTCCCTTCCCTCCCCTCCCCTCATTTTGTGGTTCTTTTCCCAGACTGTAAAAAGCTGTCCCCAGAGCTTGACTGGAAATGCAAACACCTGTGTGCTTTTCTTTCAGAGCACAGACATGAGCCCAGCTAGTAGCACCACCTCACTCCCTGTTAGCCCTCTTCCCGAGGAGCCGTTATTTTTCAAGGTACATTTCACTACTTTCATAGTCAATGCTGTGGGGGGGGTTTGGCTTGCCATGCTTTCTGCTCTGCTGTGACATGCTGTTATTGCTGCTTCCTTTTCTTCAGAGAGCTCTGATATCAGCAGATGTTGCTGTATGTATCTGTGTATGCCAGGCAGTTCTCAAGAAAGACCTAGCAAAAACCAGCATTGATTTTGAGGTGACCTGATCTATACACTGTGTTTTTATCCACCTCATCTGCCTGTGGTACATTTAAATGTGTCCATTCCTCTGTGTAATTTTTCATCAACAGATTTCTCTTTGTGTTGCAATTAAAGTCCACATTTTAATGAAATCATGGTTTGTTACCCCGAAGACACAGGACATGTCAAAGCATGGTTTCGACATCAGTCCAGCATAAGCCACAGCCTTCTCATCTTAGTTAATTTTAATAACAAATTATGAGATAAGATCTGCAGCCTCAAAAGCTTTACACTGCAAGGAACAAATGGCCTTGTGTCACATTTTCACCTGGCTTCATGGTCACCAGCCCTGCGACACAGAAGGGCCTTAAACACAGTCTGACTCTTGGAAGAGGTCTCCTGGGGCCTTCCAGGTGCTCAGAGTGGTGCTGTGCACACAGGCATAGTGGTTGCCTCACCAGTTGTTTGCTGGGAAAAGGAAGAGGGCAGTTGGAGTTTTAAACCTTTGCCTCAAATGTGAGCCATAATATAAACAAAGCTACACTCAGGGGAACATTCCCTTTAAAATGTCTTCTTTCCCCAGGCATTTTTTGCCTAACATCTGAAGAAAGTTAGCAGTTTGGGTTGTGTTTCCCCCCTGCTTTGTGATGATGCTGAATTAAAGCTGATAAAGTAGAACTAATGAAGTTTAATGATTTAAAGGTGGTGTCTCTCCTGCACATGCCTCCAGTGTAGAAAATAGCAGCTCCCTTCACACCTGGGCAAGGCCATAACAAACGTTGGCTTTGGGTTTTTTCCCCCCAATATTTTGTATGTCTATGCAAGAGCTGTGCCCTGCAGTTCATCACCTGTCAGACATCCAGCTCATTCCCTCACTCCTGTTGGCAGGATGGTTAAGGACTATGCTTGCTGAGGAATTGCATCAGTGGAGGTACAGATGGGTATCTGTTGTCTCTGATTCCCATTCCTCTTTTGGGATTTCATGTTCTCAAGACCTGGAGCTCTCAATCAGATTTTGATGAAATTGAGCAATGTTGTGCCACCAGAGTACAGAGTTATGTCTTTTTTTCTTGGGAAGGCCACAAGAAATGTACATTCAAAATATTCTGAGCATTTTAAAGCATATTTGGTAGTTGTTGTTTCTCCCCATGCCTGGGAAACCCCTAAGATACACTGCATACAAAGAAAGAGGCTTCTTAGGTGAGATAAAGGTGTAAGAAGTAAGAAATTCTAATTTGAAATAGTCACAATGAAATCTCCTACTTGAATTCTCAGGTGTGGTAAGCAAACCCTGCTCTGTTTGCATCAGGAGCAGTCAGACAAATACACCACGGTGCCTTTACTTGTGTTTAAAGAAAATGGTGCTTGTGTAGCTCAAAAGGGTTTGTAAGTTACTTCTTTGAAGTGTCATTGTTGATCTAATAAAAATATGAAGGTATTTCTTCATATTAAAAGTCTCCTTCTGTTGTATTTTATAATAGAAAACGTTAGAAGAAACTGGGGAAAAAAGAAAAGAAAAGCAAGGCAGGAAGCATTATTTAATCTTCTATTTTCAGTTAATTTTTGGAATGGGAAACATTTTCATTTGGAATTCAAGTAAAATAGAGGCCAGACTGGGAAAAAGTCAAATACATCTCACAGCCAATGCCCTTAAGTAGAAATAAAAGTAATATCAAATGTAAGTTTCTGTTTTTTCTCCCTGGCTCACTCCAAGAGAGAGCAATATTTTTCCAGCAGTGCTGTGAGTGACTGGTTTTACAAGCCATAAACCTCTCTGAATCCTGTCAGTCTGTAGCACTGGCTTCTGATGAGGGATGATGCATTTCCCTTAGCAACACGATAATAACCTTTTCCACCTCCTTGATGCAGAAATGAAGATGAATGCATTCTGTGGTTCTGGAAACACAGGTGTAACAAAGCAGGGCAGTGTAAATGCTGTGTCTTTGGGACAGTTGAAATCTCTGAGCTAATGAGCTCTTATATTAGGCTGTGAAATGAAACCAAGCCCCTGCTCTCACTCATACCTGGTTTTGTACCAAGAAAGAGAGACTGTCCTTTCCTGGATTTAGTCAGTCCTCTTCACCAGAAAGTCTGAATTCTTGCATAAAGAAGGAATGCAAATCCTATCATCATACTCTCATTACATGTGACTTCACCAAAGCAGATGCCTGTCATTTTTTGTCCCACAGGACATGAGATCTATAAATATGAAGCAGAACCTGAGCTTATTGAATAATATTTTGAGATTTTGAATTTAATCTAAGGAAAATTGGAAGCAGGATTCCCACAGGAATGCTTTCATCTTGCATCTCAGCTCCGGTGGCACTGAACTCAGCTACCATTTTGCAACATACTGCACATGCTGTGAAAGATCCCAATCGTGTGAGACCGTAGTCAGACATATGTGGAGGAGAGTCTTTCCCAGTACAGCAAGAGCTGCTCTACCTGGGTCCTGTCAAGAAGGTCATTTTAATGGATTTGATATGTTTTGTTTTTCAAGGCAGACCCTGTGAAGAAGTGTCAGTGATACCTAGCAAAAGGAACAGGAAACAATTGAGTAAGAAATAAGTGCAGCCAACTCCAGTGTGGTGGATTTGTTCTCTGTTTAATCCTGAAATCCCTCCTGAGAACATGAATGCAGAGATATCTTTAATGCCATTCAGCAACCTGCACTCCAGAGCTGTGGTTACTAGTGATACAGCAGCGGAGTTTGGGGTTGCTTGAAGAAAGAGCAACATTGCACAGCAGTACAGCTGTTTGTTTGACTTGGGGTTTCCTTCTGTCCTGCAGTCAGCATTTTGGGCAGTCTTCAGAAGCTGTGCAAAGCATCCTGTGCAGACGTGTGTGCAGACTTGCACACATGCATATATGCACTCTTGAAAAGCTTTTCTAAACTGATTCTTGACAAAACATTCCTAGGCATTTCTTTTTAGCAGTGGTTATTTTGATGTCAAATTCCAGCTTGCAGTCATCTGCTGTCTTCTTGTGGTTAAATTTACTTAAAACAAACAAACAAATAAACAAACATAAAAAAACCCACAAAAGCTCATCTGCTTTGTTGGTGGTATTGCTCACAAAATTTTCTGTAGGGAGGATCGTGTCCAGAGAAGGGCAACGAAGTTGGTGAGGGGTTTGAAACACAA